>NC_053031.1:303030-606060 GCF_016746235.2 Drosophila teissieri | reverse complement strand
GGAGCAGTGTCTGTCTCTTCTCCGCCGGCGTAATTGCATCGGCGGGCACGATCCGCTCGCGTATACAGGTGGGTAGACGATTGTATGTGCCAGTGGTCAGAACTTCAACGGCGGCGGGTATGTGAAAGTTGGGCAATCGAGCACGAACCAAAGTTTCGCGGGACATGCGCGCCAGCATGTCGGCGGTCTCTACAAACAGCATGTTCTGCTTGTCCAGGAAGCTCATTATCTGCGACGATTTGTCCACCTTCGACACCGAGTTGCCCCATTTGACCAGCGCATTCAGTCGGGTGAACAAATGGCGAGTGCGTGCCGCATAGTTGTAGATCTCCACCTTGCGTTCCATGTCCGTTTTGCGGGGTAAGCTGGAATATTCACGGCAATCAAGCATATGTAAATGTTGTATACATGTTCAAACATGTACTTACAGTTCAGCCAGTACAGTTAGTTCATGGTAAGTCCGCTGGATGATGAAATCGATCAGCACCGACATGGACATTGTGTTGATCCGGGGGCCGCCCTCCTGTGATGCACAAGTGAATTATATATCCATAATATAGGAATGGGACAGGGGAACTCACCTGGGCAGCGGGCAAGTAGCCTCCTCCGCCGCCGCCAACACCGGGCATTTGCTCGAGGGGCAAGGGGGTGGGCGCCATGATGTTTGCTGCTTGTTCCCTGGCTGCTCCGCGTCTTTTGCTTTGCGTTTCTTATGGTTTGTGGATGCCCTTTCTAGTTGTGCATATTTTAGTGCAGTTTTTGCCCGCTTTTGTGCGTTTTCCGGTCAATTTCGCGAATATTCGGAAGCGCAGCAAGTTTCTATTATTGCCCGATTGACGGCCGATAAACGTGTCATCGATATGAGCAGGCGTTAGTTGTGTGAAGGTATCGGTGTTACCGTTTGACTTGTCACGTATACTCTTTAGTATTTTACATTTATACCGTAATCCAGTAATTTACGTATTTTGACATATCATTTTTAAATATTCTACATACAAAATATGTAGACAATATTGAATCTTAAAAATTATCTTTTCTCATATTTATATAATAGAAATCCTGTTTTTGCGTTTATCTTAAATCTATTAGTTACCGCTTTTAATTTATAAGGTAATTAATATTTAATTAATAATCTTATGTAGTTCAGAGTTTGCAGTGTTCTTTTGTTGGTCTCTATATAAAATATTAAATTATTTACTTAAATATATAATTATCCTACTCCTGCAGGCTCATAACCAAATTCCGCTGGCACGGCCAATTATAGACAGCGGGTAAAGTTCATTGACCAAGTCCGCTTTCCATTACCATTACCACTGGCACTCGGGTGTTTTAGTTTTCCTCATGTGGCGGCTGTTAAAAATAAGGAAAACAAAAACATTTCCGCTTTTGTTTCTTTGAATTTTGACACGGTTGATGTTTGGCTGCCATTGCACATGGCACTCGGAGGCTACCCTCTCCCAATCCCGATCCCTCTCCCGATTCCTCCCCCAATCCGATCCCCAATAAACAGCCACTGATTCAAGTGGCGGCACATGCCAACCCTCCGTCTCCATCCTCATCTGAATCTCCACCCACCAAAACCAAAACACATTCGTATGGGCCTTG
This sequence comes from Drosophila teissieri, assembly GCF_016746235.2. Classification (NCBI taxonomy): domain Eukaryota; kingdom Metazoa; phylum Arthropoda; class Insecta; order Diptera; family Drosophilidae; genus Drosophila; species Drosophila teissieri. Next base: position 604,455 of record NC_053031.1, on the reverse strand, counting down.
CAAAGTGGCAGCCACCTTCGGAATCGCTCCACTTGCTCTTGGAAAGTTCTCGCAGATCGGAGGCCGGGGATCGGGAATCGGGACACGGGACTGGGTACTCGGTACTTGGTACTCGGAGTTTGAACTTCCCGCAACTATAGCTCTCCCCTAATTGGTATAAATAGAACTTTATGATCTCGCCACGGAACGGCACGATCCAAAACTTTGATTCCGCGCCCAGGAATTACTCACACTCACATATCCGGCCAACCTCCCTTCCTCCCTCCATCATCCACCATCCATCCGCATCCAGATCCAGATCCATTTCCATATCCATCCGACCAAACCCTTGAGCTGCGAAGGAATTCCCGTAAACAGGATGCGGCTGGACCTGAAATGAGGTGCTGAAGTTACACTGCGCCGCATAAATTATGGCCACTCGAGATCAGACCAGATCCACGGATCTGATTTCGATCCATCACAGCGATTGGGGATAAGGTACTAACCCCCATCATTGGGCAATTATTTACCAAACAAAGGAGGAGCAAAGTGTTTCTGTGTTTGCCGCTTTCTTCGCTTTCTTGTTGAATTTCGCATTACGGCGGATTTGGCTTATTTATCTGCGTAAATAATTGGACACCCTCTGGAATTTGCGGATGTGGATTCGATTCACTTGCGGATCCAACGCAGACGAGGTGGTGGCCACATACTTTGCTACTTCAGTAGCCAAGTGCACCACACAGCTCTCCGCCTTTTACCTACGCAGAGAATCGGATCCGAACCACCCGATCTTGATGGCAGCAGTTAAAAATAAAGATCCAGGGGCACTTAATAAGCGGTCATGCACTGAGCGAAATAACATTCTCATGGGCTTGAAAACACTCAAGTAACTAGGATAGTTCCAAGTACAAGCTACCTTACGGATAACTCGTTCGAACATCATTGTTTTTATATAATATCCTATGAGTATGTAAGGGTTTTCTCTCAGTGTGGTGTGGGGCAAGGAGCTGCGGCATGGGAGACTGGACCCCGCAATTGCGCAGCAAGTGGGAAACGAGTGCCGATCACCGACGGGGTCTGGGACCTGGAGGGACTCAGAGGGTTGGGGCACTGAGGCTGGAACCAGGACGAAAATAGATTTATGGCCGCCAGTCGCGCCGTCGTCGGCGGTTTTCCAGAATCGCACGCTCCGGGTGAGGCCATGGATTATGGGTATACTATGGGTATGGGGTGTACTATGAGACGGGCCGATCCACAGTGATGAGCCAACTTGCTGGGCTGCAAGCTGGGGACACTTCCTTTGTGGCACTTCCTTTCTCGTCTTATTAATTGCCGTGATTAAAGTCGATGCACGATGTCTTTAGCACATGTCACGTTGGCAGCAGAAGGCCTTTCCCGGGTCCAAAGCTCCGCCGTGGCGGTGATGGTGATGTATGGCTATGGCCCATCCTGACCTTACCACTCAAATTGCATTTCCATGTTGGCGCCAGACAAAGCCCACCCTTCCTCCCTGCTTTCCTTCTACGCCGCTTTTCCACCAGCCGATTTCCTTTGTCTTGGGCGCGTGGGCTGCAAGTTGCAGAGTGTGAAAATGCCACGAGAAGTGCGAAAAATCGGGGAGTAAAGGAAGCACTAAACAGATTAGTTGGAGAAGGGGTGGCCTTATAAATAAACCCATTACAATCGCCGCCCAACTGTAAAGATCTTTTGTGAAACATCAAAATCCAATTCGAACCAGAACCAGAACCAGCAGACCGCCGCTCGGCATAAATCAAATCGAATATATGCATAGATATATAGAAAATACGTTAGCACCCAATACATCTGAAGAGCCCAAGCGAAAGAAAAGCACCCAAAGGGGCGACATTAAGTTCATTACGCCTGAAAAGCCGAAAATGAAAATGGGAAAGTGGAAAGTGGAGGAAGCGAGAGCCAGCGACAACACCTGCGAGAAATCCGTTGGGGCTCTGCGTTCTAAGGCCAAAGGAGGGAGGGGGAATTCGCGGAATGTACCATTTCGGGGGAGGATTGGGTGGGGCGGTTCAGGTGAGCGAGTCTATTTTGGATGTCCGCAACAAGTACGCAGGCGAGGAAAATGCCAAATTGCATGCGACTGCGTCACTCTTCGCGAAGAGCACCCATCCCCATTCCCATCCTCATCCCTATCCCCATCACCATCACCATCACCCATCCCCATCGACCAGGAGAAGAATCTGAGCAGCAGGAAGACGAGGGACTAACGAAGAAACTGCCCAACCACGAAGCGAGCGCACTGCCTCTCTCTCTTTCTGGGCAAATCAGCATGGGGCAGGCGAAAACACACTGACACATGGGGCAAATTCCCACAGCCGAGGTCACCGAAATAGCACTCACTACGGATGTAGCCATCGGTCTCTCAAAGTGATTATCTCCCAGTCAAATCGAACTATGAAACAAGAAGGGGAAGCTAATGAGTAGGCTTCTAATATATTAAACATTTGTCTTAATATATGGTATGCATGCCTCTACTTCATCCTTTCTACAAAGATATTAAGCAGTTCGGGTAATAAGATTCAAAAGTAGTTAGTTTTGTTCATTATTCTTGGGAAGTACTCCTAGTATGCCATCCCCGTCTGTTCTGCAGCGAGTGCGCAAGGTTTTTGACACTGACTGCGGATCGTTAGAAGAATTCTGCGCAGTGGTCCTGCCAGCAGGAGCGTCGTCACCTCGGCGGGCGCAGTTTTCCCTTTCGGAAAATGCAAGTGGAAAGCAGTGGAGAGCGGGGGGAGAGAGAGGGGTGCGCTGCGCGGAGAGCGGTATCATAATGAAAACATTATTTTTATTTTTAAACGACGCACACTTGTTCCGTCGTTGTTGCGTCGTGGTTCGTTCTCGAAGTTATGTTCGATCCGATCCCGATCCAATGCGATCCTCTCCTCGGCTGTACACGCAGCGAAACGGGGGGTGCCATGCCAAATATAAGTCAAGAAACATGGGCAGTGTTAAGGGAAGTAATTATATCACTCAGCAGTTGCTGCACGTCTGTATTTCATGTACAATCCCCGAATGAAAGGCTACTTTTTCTCAGTGCAAGAAGACGTAGGAGAGGATGGGAGGCCGTGAGGTGGACGCCGCCGGAGGCAGAAGAACCGCCGCAGCAGCAGCAGCAGAAGCGACAGCAGCGGCCGCAAGATGTAAAAACTGTAAGTGGTCTGGCGAAGAACGCTCAGTTCTTCCTGGGATCTCGCTGCGTTCGCTCGTTCGCTCGACTTTACGGATGCGCCATCATCCGTCCGTGCGACTAACCAATCGGTTTGACACTTACCAAAGCATCAGTGCGATCCCCAACTCCAGAATCCCAGCAGAATCCAGAAGCAGTATCGCGGACTCTTGGCGGGTGATGAACCTCGTGTGATATAGCATTCACTTCTCCCAGCGGCAACTGAATCATCCGTCTAAATTCGAGGCAGACCGACGGGGTGGATTGTTTTCCGGAAACTATTCGAACTGCGTGGGGTGAGTTGGCAAAATGGGCAAAGTGGGTTGGAAAAAGTGGGCGAAAGTGAACTTTACCTTCACCCTACCTTTCGGTTACACAATAGAACACACATAACTTTCTGCCCAGGAACCGAAGCAACAAGATCGAAAATCTGCTTGGCAAATTGGGCCAACAGATTCGCGTGACTGCGAATGGGCGGCGTTTTCCGATCCCCAATTTGTACCCCCAACCCCCTTTACCCCCTATACCCCCTCCACCACGAACAGAACGGACCGCACTTGTTAAATTAATATTATTATTTCTTTTGATATTTTGACATTTACGTGAGCAATGTTTGCATTGGCAATGAGCTTCCCAGAACGGGAAATAGTGACCGAGTACAGTATAGCTGCTGTGGCATCTTTCCGCATGGCTATATGGCTATATGCATATGGCTGTAGCCATTGTCTCGCCTTCTCGCGGTGCTAGATGCGTAGATCCTACGTCCAATTTAGGCGCATAAACAAGCGATCAGATATGCAGCTGATTAATGGGGGGGTTGGGGCTGGCGGATAATTAACCGCCGTGATTTACAGGTGAAGCCTGCTCCTTTGTGTCCTTTCCCGTCCAAATGTTTATGCCCCGCGTTCGTAAACAAACTGAAACGGGAATGGGAATGGGAACGGGAACTGCAGTCGAGGCAACGATTGATGAGGGCCTGCGATCTGGGGTAAACAAAAACTGATGCCCAAATCCAGCAGTGGGGGTGGTGTGGGTATACTCGCACATACTCGTAGGTATACCCATGTGATGTACACGCTGTCTGCGGTGCATGGCATTGACTCTGGACTGGGAGGCAGCCAGAGGTTGAGGCTGGCGCTCCGGATTTTGTTTATTGTGCACTCGCTTCTTTGCTGAACTAAAATGTAAACTATGCTGGGATCACTGCCCCTCCCCTGCTCCCTGGGATCGCATCAGGTATTTATAGATGCACTGCAGCGAGGGGAAGACGCATGTTAAGGCCACCGAAGCCAGCGAAGACAGCGAAGCCACCTCTGTTGGCCATCGCCATTCTTCTTGGCCTCTGCGAGCATTAACAGGACTTTGAACTCTTCCCCGGTCCGGCGAAATACGGACACGGTCTACACGGCCGGAGATGCGAGATGGGAGATCGCAGATGGGGGATCGGAGATCGGAGGGCGGAGACCACGCAATTTGCGCAGATCTGCGGCGGCATGGAAACGAAAGGAAAAGGGAGGAAAGGAGAGGAAAATGGCAGGCGGAAAGTGAAATATTTTACCCGGTCCGTGGTCCATTGTTCGGCGCACATGGAGCGACCAAGATGCGGATGGGGGAGCAGAAATGAGTCAGCCAACTTCTGGGGGACTCTAAGCAGCTTAAATACACTGTGGGGAAAACTGTGTCTCGCAATATAAATATGTGTGTAAAACTATTTACCAGGGGACATATGAATCATTTACCTATAAGCAAATGGAACAGTCAGGGAAAATCACAAATAGTGGTATATATTTCAAATATTTTCGTTCTGCTCCAACGACTGACTCCCCGCTCAAGAAGCTCCCCATGTTCTCCATTGGACTTGGCGATCCCTAGCCACCTTCTTCCTGTCAGCCGCGATTACCGATCTGCAATCGCACGGGGCCGCGGAATAATTAATTAACGACCTGTCACAGAAACATGCGACATTTCGTATGCCCCAAGCGAAAATGACATCGGAAATATGGCACACACACATTCATTTCTTGGGGAAGGGGGAAAGGGGGTCTTGGCTTTATAAGATCCATAGAGGCGGTCCACCGATCACTTGTCAGCTGTTTTCCCCGGCGAATTCTCAGACGCATATTGTTCTTCAGAGACGCGAGCATTTCGTGTTCGATGGAAATCGGGTATTGAAAATGACGCGATTAGGTGGAAAATGGCATACATTTGAGCGCTATGTGCTATATTTAAATGTATACGGCAACCACCTGGGAACAGTGGGAAAATCTAGGGGAACATGGGGAACAGGGCCTCAGGTGGTGGGGAATCTGAATAGATGGGGGCCGCAAATTGCCAAGACACAAATTATGAACGTCTGGCGGTTGGTTGCTCACACCCACTCAGCAGGGGAAAAGGGGTAAGGGGAAAGCGGCGCGAAAGTATTTCCTTCATGGAAAACCACTTTCGCACATCGCACACATCGCACACCTTCGGCCACCTTGGCAGCGATCATTCCGCTTAATTGCCGCAGAAACATTTTGATGTACTGCTCCCCAAAGAAAAGCCCCCCAGGAGGATGGGAATTGGCAATTGGGAATTGGCAGCTAGGCGGGCGCAACAGGTTGCAGAATTCGTTGGCGGGGGCGGATGGCAGCTGTTCAGCTAGTTTGATTCGGCGGGGGGTGGGAATTTTCCCCCACATTTTCCCTCGGTGCCGAAAAAAGAAACACACATCAGGCGGCTGGCCTCAGGCGAAATACAGAGAGTGTTAGAGAAACAAACAAAAACGAAAGCAAGAGCAATTTCAAAACAAAAAAAAAAGAAAAAACCAAAACACCAGCAGAGTATTGCACATGACCTCCTCAAGAGTGGAAAAACAGCGGCGATCCATCGATTCTTCCAAATTTCTCAATGGATTTCGATTATTCGGAAAATCTTTTGGGGGCAGAAAAATAAATGAGAAGACTTTCACATGATAAACAAACGGTTGAGTGCGGTGGGGAATATACAAACCGAATATAATGGCGCCGTTCTGAAAGAAAAAAAACAACAATATTTTGAAGAATATTACAAAGTGAAGGCATTCATATTTAAGGACTTTCAGCTTGGCAAACAGTCCTGAAACGCAGGTACAGTGAGCTCCAACACATAACAGTCCGAAGCCCACCTGACTTTCGGATGCGCCAATTACGAGCGAGATTAATCAATGCCACAACAACATGTACAAATTAAGCGCACTCATTTCGACATCAATTTATTTGACCACGCAAATAGGCGAGGATGGCGAACACCGGCACCACCGAGCCACAAAACAGCCAACAAGTGCCAGAATCAGAAGCAAAATCAGAAGCAAAATCAGAATGCGAGATGCAATATGCAGTATGCAACATGCGGTATGCGGTATGCGATGACGTTAATCATACGCCCCGTGGGCACTGCTAACCCTCAACCATGTGCGATAATTCCTATTCGGCAATGATGATGATGCAGACGACTTTGGCTCACATCTCAGACGCCGAGTGTGGCCTCTCGACTCTGTCCTTAATTATAAATTGATGCATTTTCAAATAAACAAACTAGAATTATGGCGTAAGCACAAGCAGGGAAAGATCTATGATAGGTGGGATGATAGATGGCGACGATCGCACTTTGAATGCGCGATCCCATGGCGGTTTCTCATGCCGAATAATTCGATTATTGGTGTATTTTCGGTGCACTTGCAGAAGCTATAACGAACCACTAATTGGGTAAATGTGAGTTTAATTAATGAGCATATCGCTGATGTGAGTTCTTAACACCACAATGGGGGAAATGGGGCAGAAGTTGCAAGCTACACTATTACTCATTTTATTTTATTTAAAACACACCATTGACGATCTAGTGGCTGATATGTATTAGCTGGGTGGTGACGCACCACGTGCGCATTTAGCGGGAAATATTAGGTGTCTAGTCATGCTGTTTTCATCATAGAAAATCCCCGGTGCTTTTCAGGCATTTGTGCACCTCTTCAACGCGATGACGAAGGACCAGCAGGCGACACCCATTCCCGAGGAGCTGTACAATCTCACCCAGCTGGCGGAGGTCACTCTGTCGGTGGGTCCGCTGGTCACAGACGAGGTGAAGCCGCTGCCACTGCCACTGTACGCCTCCTCCTCGGACGACGACTCCAACTATTACAGCCACAAGGTCTTCGATCGCAGGAAACTGCGTCGCTGCACCATCTCCGATTCGAATTCCTGCACCAGCAGCAGCTCCAGCTCCACATCCAGCCGACAGTCCTCGGAGGAGCACCTGGGACTCCAGGGCCACTCGTCGGCGCACCACCACCATGCGGAGCAGGGCGAGATCCTCAACGGCACATCGCTGCTGGAGGACGAGCACGTCTGTCCCGAGTGCGGCAAGAAGTACTCCACATCCTCCAACCTGGCGCGTCATAGACAAACGCACAGGTAAGTCAGCAGCATAAAAACCAAAACCAAAACCAAAAAACATTAATACATTTTTCATGGTTTCGTAAAGGTCAATCATGGACAAGAAGGCGCGCCACTGTCCCTACTGTGAGAAGGTGTACGTTTCGATGCCCGCCTACTCGATGCACGTGCGCACCCACAACCAGGGATGCGAGTGCCAGTTCTGCGGCAAGTGCTTCTCGCGGCCGTGGCTCCTCCAGGGCCACATCCGCACCCACACCGGCGAGAAGCCCTTCAAGTGCGGCGTCTGCGAGAAGGCGTTCGCCGACAAGAGCAACCTGCGCGCCCACATCCAGACCCACTCGAACACCAAGCCGCACACGTGTGCGCGTTGCGGCAAGGCCTTCGCCCTCAAGTCCTACCTGTACAAGCACGAGGAGTCCTCCTGCATGAAGAACCGCGGCGGTGGCTCCGCATCGGCATCGGGATCAGCATCTGGTAACCGGGCTTCCACTTCGCCCAAGAGGCAGCAGTCGGAGATGGCGGGCGGCTCCATCTCGGCATTGGGTGCTGGATCTCCAGCTGCAGTGGTAAGTTCCCTACATAGAACTGACTTCTCTTCAGTTACAGTCGCTTTAACGTTTTGGTTTCTTTCAGTGCACTGCCTCCGACTCAGCCAAGTCCACGCTGGCCAACAAGCTGCTGCAGAAGGAGAAGGAGCGCAGGCAGGCGGCCCTGGCCTTCCAGGGCTTTCCGGCTGGCCCAGAAGCCACGGCCTACGAGGAGTACGAGAAGTTCAAGCGCATCAACGTGATCCAGCCGAAGGTGCTGCCGCACAGAGTGCCCAGCCTCTACCAGGACCTGCTGCCCAATCCCCACGTGCCACTGGCCTTGCCCCTGGCCATGCCGTACCACTTTCAGGGCCAGGCCACGTCCACGTCCACGTCCTTGGCATCGGACACCAGCTCCGTGCAGGAGCAGCCCGTTGACTTCTCGCCCAAGAACAACTTCACGCACTCGGCCAAGACGAGTCCCTTCGAGCTGACCGGGAACTACGCCATGGTGGCATAGGATCTGCCCAGCCAGGAAACCCAGAAAAAGACACCGGAGAGAGCAAAGCAGAGCACTACCCAAAGCCATTCACGGAGATCCCAGTCCCACTAGATCCCACTAAGTCCAAGTCCCTTCAAAGCCCACCCCAAATCCAGGACACTTTCTTACTGTAGTCAACGAATATGTGATAAAAATGCAAAAGAGCTAAAGTACCATTAGAGAGTAGATGATTCCAGAGCGACGAGGAGCACGCACAACTCATCATCTTCGCGGAGAACTCCAGAGACGGCGAGGTCATACACCGTAGATATAACATATAGTAGAGAGACAAGGTTGGATCGATTGGATCGCGATTGATCGTTTGATCTTCACTTAGTTGTAATGAGAGACTTCTTAGAGACTTGCCAAGAACAGCGACAAAAAACCAATGTAACCAGTATTTTTTTATAGCACATACGATTACGATTACCGATCGGAGGGCCGGAGAGATCCCAGCATCCCAGATCTCCCAGCTCTCCGGACGATCGAACTCCGCAGCAAAGCTACAAACTTTACACATAGTCAACTAGCTTTATGATTTTACAAGAACTAGGCATACGAGTATCCCAAGATATCCACACACTTACACACTCACACACCATTACTAACTCCATTAATCACTTCGCATTAAGGCATCGGTCGACTTCCTGCTTCCGGCACGGAAGTCGGTCCCAAACGAGAGAATTTCTAGTCTTTACATTTAAATTCAGCGCACACTTGGCGGCAGAAGGGGTATCACCCATCTCCTCACCTTTGTGCGCGGCCTTATTTTAAGCACTTTACGGCCGCATGTGGTGCAATAATTGACATAACTGTATCGCTAATTAGCGCCAAGCACTTTGCCATATTGCAATATGTATATCTGTATATTTCTACGTTCACGACTCGGAGCAATCGTCCATCTCATTGTAGCCCCACCACCTACTCATCGAGAGACAGACACCCACTGCATTTCGACTCGACCTACAGCTAATAGCACCAAAGATACTTCGATTTAGATGCGCACGCATACTACCTTTATGTACTCGTACTTACCATATACACCAAAATATATATACACGTATACGTAGCTCTAAATGTACTATAGATTTGCACATTAACTCGAATTAAACGAGCGATCCGCTGATCCCCGAGAAAATACAAACCGAAGTGTTCTTATTTCCAAACTGGGCGGAGGCAAGGGTTGCTTCTTTATTCAAATGCATTCAAATGAGAAGATCATTGATTTCAGTTTATTAGTTTATTAGTTGCCGAGGGAAGATGTGCGATGACTGATAATTTTGGACTGCCAAGCGTAAGGACCCCACTGTAGTATTCCAAATCCCAAGTACAAAGGTAAGTGTAAATGCAAACAAATCCAGTAACAAAAAATGCAAAATGAAAAAAAAACGTTAAAGGTTCTCCCTCGGAGTATCGCTTTCGCGAAGTCCGAAGCCCAGGCCCAATCGCGAAGTCGATGTCCCCGAGCTAGGCGACGATGCCTGCGAATAGGGAGTTACGACCTTTATCACCGGCTGATCCTTGATGTCGCCCACTGTTTCCACGGGGGTCTTGCGCTTGCCACCGCAGCGCACGACCAGGTCCTCGTAGCTCTTGTTGTGCAGCAGGCAGACCAGGATGACGGTCATGTTGTCGCCGCCCAGGCCGCTGTTGTGGCCATCCGGAGCCAGGCAGCTGCTCATCAGCTCCTCGCAAATGAGCTCCGGCTGCATGCCGTCGCATATGCGGCTGCGCACGAACTGGCAGACGTCCGAGCTGCTCATCACATCCCAGATGCCGTCGCAGGCCAGCAGGACGAACTCCCAGTCGTCGGTGATGTCACGCACCTCCACGTCGGGATTGGCGGTCACGATCTGCTCCTCGGGGCTCTTCTGTGAGTTCTTCTTGTAGATGAAGTCGCCGAGGGCGCGGGAGAGGGCCAGATTGCCATTGACCCGGTTGAACTCCACCCAGCCACCGCCGGCCAGGATCCGTTGGGTCTCCCCCGCGTCGGTCGGCTTGTGGTCCACGGACAGGGCGTGAACCACTCCGGCAATGCAGGCGATGGCCCGCGAATCGCCCGCGTTGGCGCAGTACAGGCGCCGCTCGCGAATGAGCACCACGACGGCAGTGGAGCCTGCCGTCTGCTCGCCAATGGTGCCATTGTGCAGCATCTCGCGATCGAAGTCGAGGAAGGCCCTCTTCAGGGCCAGCACCACGCCGTTGTCCCGATACTCCGGCCGCTTCGTGACGAACTTGTGCAGATGCTTGCCCGCGAACTTGGCCACCGCCGCTCCACCGTGTCCGTCGTACACGGCGAAGAAGGCCGCCTGCGGATCCTCCGGCAGCGCCAGGATGTGGGTGTGGGCGTCCTCCATCTCCACGCGCCATCCCTGCATGCAGGACGAGCCCACGCGGTAGCTGGCATTGCCGCAGCAAGCCGAGTCCTTGGTGGTCACCGGTTCCGACAGCGTCTGCCCCATGATCAACCTAAGCACCAAGTGGGCCTTTAACTTCATTAAGCTACTAGGCGAAATGCTCACCTGTTGCCCTTCGATCGGTGACCTTATATCGCGATTTCAGTTGGGCTATGTCCTCCTTCAGGTCAGCTACGCCTTGTGGATACAGGAATAATAAATAACAAATGGTTTGATTTTTGTTGTTGATAATTTTGGTTTTGTATTTGTTATCGTTTGTCGTTTTTTGTTTCTCTTTATTTTTTCCTTGATTTTTTATAATTTGGTTTGGTTTACTTTGTTAGCGTTTGTTTTCATATACACAAATACATCTAAGTATATATTGATACGCTCATATCGCGCATATTAAATCTTGTTCGTTTCATATATAGACATTTACTTTTAATTGTTGGTTGTGGCTGTAGATTACTACACGTGTATCCTTTTAGGCATATGTACGAGAGTATGTAATTACCATAATTTATATGCATCTGCATCTTTGAGTAGGTGTATCTGCAACTCCTTCTGCTTCTGTATCTGAATTGCCCTTCGTGTGAGTTTCAAGTTTCTTAATTAATCCGTTTTGTATATATCTCTTTAAAGTGTAAAGACACTAAATTTCACAATGTTCGATTTCTTTCCCCCCCATTTGGGCTACTCCCCAAAATTTCCGAAGATGGGTTTGGGAGGGGTATTCCAAGCCAGAACTAGCCGAAAATCATTTGGGGAACTAAAGTTAATTTGTCGTGTGGAGTATGTTTGTGTCTGAGTATGTAAATAAGTTACGAAAATCTTCGGGCTTATTCATAATATATTCGTGTATGTATATAATTCTATATCGATATAGTCGTATTATAAAATCTCTAAACAGCCATAAAAGTCAAAAGTTCTTATTCATATCTATTAATTATCTAGACGCGTTTACACTGCCACTAAGTTGACGTAACTTGAGTTAATCTTTATCATATCTTTATCATTACCTTTATTGTTAATATTAATCTGTACTTTTTGTATTTCTCGCTTAACTCGCTTGCTGCCTAACTCTTCTGAAATCGGAACTCGATTGTTATAGGTTTTATCTGTTGGTTAGGGAGGGAACTCTATACATAAATACAAACGTTGCGGCTCATTGTTTCGTTTCGTTTCGATTCGTTTAGTTTGATTGGTTTTGAATTTGGGTTTTCTTTGCTTTGCTTCGCTTTGGTTTGGTCTCGAGACTTTTAATTCAATTCATTCACTATGGCTACGATTATTTGTATTTGTATTTGATAAATTAGCTGACCTCCTAATATCTTGGGGGCCCTCAAAAAGGTACGCATATCCGAATAAGACAGAGAGATATACTTATTACTTCGCGTATATATATTTTGATTCGCATCTAACTCTAGTATCGATAGCTTATCAAGTACAATGCTAAATGTATCGGTGTGCTTGGTTTTTGATATAAGTTTGAATTTCATTTCCGTTTCCGTTTCCTTCGATTTCCATTTCCTTAAGCCTAAATAAGAGAGGACACCAAGTAAAACATTCAGTACACGTTCATTGGAATACTATTAGAATACAAAAAGTGTGATTAAGTACGATTAGAGTGTTTGTGGTTGAGTGTTGGTGAATACTAGGAATGCGGTAATGGTGAATTTGTGTTGTTGACTTTATGTTATGTGTTGTTGAGTTGATGTTGGTGAAACTTTCAATAAGATGCTGTTCAACTGAACTGCTGTGAAGTGTTTGGTGTTGCAGTGTTGGTGAAACATCTTGAGGGTGTCTCAGTGTTGGTGAGCTGACTTTGACGAAATGGAGGTGCAAGGTCAAATCTCTTCGTTGACGATCGAAAACATTCATGTTGCGGGTTGCGTTCTTGGGACAGGAGCTTCTGGTTCCACTTGCCCGGCAATTCGTTGTTGTCTAACCCAGGGATCCCTTGATCAAATCTGAGGTCGGGGACTCGTAATCGCGATACTAGGACTAGGGGTCAAGGTCATGTACTACCTATGAATATGACTTGGTGCCCACGAGAAGGAAAACCTAGTGGGGTGGTGTGTTGTGTGGTGTGGTGAGTGATTCAGAGTCTTTTGAGTGTTTGGAGTGAGTGGAGGAGTGTGCGCGCACTTTGATTATCCGTCTTTGGTTTACTTCCCTTCACTTTGTAGTCGAATGCAAAGCCTGGCCTCTACTCGCTATTTTTGCTAAACGTAAATGTATATGGAGTCTCTACTCGAGTTCGTATATAAAAATATTTAAATTCTTTAATCTGAAACGCGCAATCGCCCAAAGTGCGGACTGCCCACCGCTCTAAGTACATCTAGATTTTCGTATATTTCATATGTATATAAAAAGCAAATCCCATAAAAGTGCTCTCTCTGATCTTTTAAAACATATATTGTTTCGATTACGTTTGTTCATCACCCAATGACTCCGCTTTGCTCTGGCCTCTTCAAATTCTGGCTTGTTTTGAAATCAGCAAAAGGTACGATCATTTAAATTCAATATCTTTACCGTTATTTACTAAATATGTTCGACTGTGAGTATGATCTCAGCTCTAGCTGCTATTTATCATATCATATTCGTTTGTATTTCGTGTATATATATAACACATATTGTTCTGTAATTTGGTTTTCTGTAGGTAGGAAATATGCTAGTCTTATAAATTTCACACATCAACATTTCGGTTATCGTTATGATCTCTCCACTTGCCTAGGAAATAATTTCTTAGTTAATAAAATATATATCCGCATATACATATATTCTGTGTGTGTATTAAAAACTTCTAATGTCGATCCGAACCACAATTTTTAAGAGAGTTTTAGAAGTGAAGGGGTTCTTCAAGTGAAGGAAACACGAAGAGAGGTTATCGATATCGTAATAAAGTTACTGGCCTACTAAGCCTACTAAGTCGCTATTATGCGCATCCGTAAAATTATGCTATCATTAAGTAGGAGAGGGCCCCTGCTAAGTTTTTGGATCTCGCTCCAGCTGTCCAGTTGTTCAGGTCCAGCTCAAACGAAAGAAATCTAATTATGGACGGGTTCTTATCAATCTTGTTTGTCAACTCCTCTAATCTCCATCTCCAATGGATCCAATCTCCCTCAACCCATCTGCTACAGATTGGTTTTGAATTTCCGGTTCCGGTTCGGTTTCGGTTTCATTTTCGGTTTCGGTTTTGTTTACGCTTGCTCTGTTTTGGTAAATGCAAAACAAAATATCTTTACTTTCCGGTAAAAGCTCATCAATTGTTGGTCAATCAAACAACTTCGTGGAGGGTGGTTCAAAGTTCAACGTTCAAAGTTCGAGGGGTGTGGCGGGTCGGGGCGGGGCGTGCGAAATTAATCTATAATCTGCAGAAACCTGGTTGGTCTTGAACTAAATCTAAATCAGCTGAAGCTAGCCTCTGGCGGGGAGCAACTAGACTACTAGGTCCCCGAATCTAAAATGAAATTGTTCGCACAATTTGCTTTGACTGGCTAATCGTTATCGATATAATTGCACAATAACTATGATTATTATTAAGTTCATTCACTAATCGTTTAAACTTAAAAATTATTTACTCCTTTGTAATTTGGTGGGATATATGTTGTATTTGTTGTTGTTCATCATCATCATCTCCGCGTGATCGCTTTTGATTAAGTTGTTCTTAAAGCACTAAGAAACGAAATAATAAGGAACTGAAGAAAAACGAAAATTGCGATATCTGTTATGTATATTTACGATCTCTATATTTTGTAGGACATAAGTAAATGTAAGCAATATATATATGGTGTATGTTGTGGCTATGTTCCATTATTAAACAAAGTTAAGCAAAGAAACAAAGTAAATTAAAAGTACATTTAAATGGTTAAAATAGTAAAGTAGGGGAAACTCATCCGAACTCAGTACGATTAAACAAGTACATATAAGTATGAAATATAGTATAATTAGTAAACATCGATCGGCATTACTCGCTCTACAGTATCAGTATCGTATATCATATCATCATATTTTGTTGTCGGGAATCGAGAGGACGACGAGTACAAATACTAAGGCTACACAGTTAAAACATTTCTCATTTAAATATATATACTATATACGTATATTAGAGTGTTTGTGTGGATCTCTCCGCTCACTTCGCTGGTGGTGGAAGCCACCCAGAGTTCCTCCTCCTAAATACAAGTGCTCCGACAGTGGGCCACAAAAGTCTGCTAACGACCGGGGTGGCTCCAGCTGCCTGCTGCCTGCTTATTGAGTGTGAGTGTGAGTTTGTTTAATATAAGTTTAATTTGTTGTTGTGGATTTTCTTTAAATATAAATGTAATTTGTTGCTTGTTAATATAAATTTAATTTGTCGTTTAATATAAATTTAATTTGTTTGTTTGTTTGTTGTTTTCATAAGTCTATTAACGTTTCGTTTTTGTTACATTTAAAGCGTTCATGATTTGTTTTCTTGTTTTCATGTTTTTTGTTTTTTGTTTTGTCGGTTTTGCTTTCTCCTAATTGATGCTCCTAAATATTGAGTAGAAAGAGAAGAAAAGTTCGTCTGCCCTCGCAGATACAGATATTTAGCATATACATAATATATATATTATAATATAAGTTCGCACACTGAGTGGGTGCAGGACAAGAAACACAAATCGGAAACACAGATCGCAACTTTCCGCTGACATCTAAACGGTCACACAGCTGTTTTTTGTTTTGTTTATACAATATTCATGCTTATTTGACTACATGCTTTAGTTGAATGGTCCATAAAATTTCTATAAAAAAAGAACTTGCTGAATACATCTATGTCTATTATCTAGATAAGGTTCTCTCTCTCTCGGCTTCAAACAAGAATCTTAAACTGCCGAGTTGTGGTTTTCGTTTATTGTTTATTACAATTACAATTGTTAGCTGCTGGTTGCCGTTATTGTTTATACACAAAATATATATCCATAATATAAATGTACTCGAACCACGTCTAGAATCTAGAAACTAGAATCTAGAGTCTAGGTTTCTATGTTTTCGTATTTACTCGTATATATTCACAACACTAACGTTTCTTAATTACGTCTATGTATGCTACAATTTATCTCCTTTTCCTACTACAAAAAGTGTTATTACTCGCTTGTTAAAAATGTATTTGCTTGGTTAAAAAAACGATTTGTTGTCGTGCTAACGCTATTGAATCCTGCACACTAATTAGTTAACATATAGATGCATATTCCGTATCCGTATCCGTATCGCAATTGGTTATTCGTAATTTTAGGTAATTTCTATTCGCCGCCGACGGCGACTGACAAAAAACTTTTGCGGACTTCTCTGCTTGCTTCTCGCTCGTTAAAAACTACATCACAATAATTATATGCTAGATCATTTCCAATCGTCGGAGTTAATTTTAATTCAACCCGATCCCGAAATAGCTTACTGTACACAGCTGAATTGGGAAGGGGCGAAGGATGGTTTAAATATTTCTGCTCTGTATCAGTATAATTCATTATATAGGAAGTGCCACCCTCGAAGGACCGATCTTTCTAAACTCCCGGTTGAGACAACCGAGTAATCGAGCCCAGGAGGGCGAAGAATTAGTTGCTGCTCGGTTATTTAATCGCGAAGAGTTATGTTTAATTCTAACTACGAAATACTTTAGGAAACCTATTTAACAAGATTTATAGTTTAGTTTATATTTTATATTAAGGATCTATAGTGGGCGAGTTAAAGTAAGCCAGGTTTGTACATATCAAAATTGGATTCTATATATTACATCTTCTTCTCTGGGGAAAAGCCTAAAACAAGGGACTTGTAGTGGGACAAACTCTAAAAGCCTAAACTGCTAGATTGCTTGTTATTTTTGTTTGGTTTTGTACTTTAGTAAACATTCTTATGCGCTTTCCCCATTTAAGAGAATAACCAAAACGCAGATCTTGTTCCGGGACACAGAGAGGTTTAAAAGAAATGTGAAGTCTAAAAATTAAACGTACCGCAGACTAACTGGCTTCGCTGACCTGATTTTGACAACTGATCAGTTTTAAAATCGGCTTTTAGTTGCCGGAGCCCAACTAGCTTTAGTACCGATATATATGTAAGTATATGCGTATTATGTACACTTGTTCCTATAATTATTTGTTGTTGCTCGTTAAACATAATTTAGAATTGTTATCCGTTATCTGTTATTTGTTAGTTGTAATTCTTTTCTCGGCTATTCCTATGAGTGAGTTACGAGTGTGTAAAAAACGTTCGCCCTTTAACCTTCTCCCGTTCTATCCACTAAATCTATGATCTATGTAATTGTTAAGTTCTTTGTTGATATCTCCTAGGGTATCTATTTTATTTGCTTGTTTGTTTGTTAGTTTGTTTGCTAGTAAGGTTTTTGCGGTATTCAATTTGTTGTGGTTCTCTACTAACCTCGTCTAACTCCTACTCCTGCATCATAATCATACTCATACTCATAATCCTGATCATAATCTTCATCGTCTTTCGTCGTCTCAATTTGTTTTGTTGCTTGTTTTGTGTAAAAGGCAAATTGCATAACAATGTTGTTTATTTTCTTAGCTTTTCTTGCTGTTGTTGCTGCTGCTAGGTTTTTGATTTTCTGAGGTACTTGCTAGGGAATTTCGAAGCTTTCTCTTACTGGCTCTCTGGCCTAATGTTGCAGTTGTCGACGTGCCGTAAACTCTAGTTTTGTTTAGCATTCTCTTGATATATAGTATTCATAATAATAGTGTTACATATGCATGTATATAATATATAAGTGGATAATAGAGAATATTATGTGGAAGTTATCAATAAAACACACAACACACATTAATAAAACGCTTTCGTTTCGTGAAGAAAAACATCGCTCGATATGCACCTAATTCGCATATTTCGAGGGTATAGAAGCTATAGCTGTAGTGTGTGTGTGGGTGTGGCGCTGTGCTAATACACAACTAGCCAAAAGTTTACCTGAGCACTGTACACCCAGCTGCGTGTAGGAGTGCTTTACATTTATATTTAATATTATTTAAAAAAATAATAAAAATTAATAGTAGCAGAAATGAGACCCCACGGGACCTCGAAAAAAAACTAGCTGAGAACTGGCAACGAGGTTCGGGGACTTGGACATGGCTTAATGTTGGCGGCGTGCTTTACGTGTTGCGCTTGTGTCTGAGGATGTTGCTGATGCTGATGCTGCCGTTGCTACGGCGTCGTCGCTGCCCGCCTGCAGCATGGAGTTGTTGTGGATGATAGTCTGCTGCATGAGCAGCATGAACCACCAGCACTGAGTTAGCTGCAGCTGCTGTTGCTGTTGCTGCAGCTCTTGGCTTTGCTCCGGCTGATCACCTGAATCGCCCGAGGCCACAAAAGATCTGGGAATGGAAAAAGGATATACGATCATTAGCCGTTTGATTCATGATTTGATGGAGAAGTCTGAATTCGGCTCGGCATCCCGGCATTTTCGACTCACTCGAGCGTTGAATCATTCGATCGGGCTCTAGCTCAAGATCATAACAACAGTGGTGATGGTGGTGTTGTGCGGTGTGTGGTTGGGTGGTTCTTAGTTCTTGGTTCTTGGTTCATGGTTCTGGGTGGGTGCACATCCTCGTCCCGCGTCTCTCCTCATCGCCCCTCTCCCCGTCAACTCCCATCGTCGGTCTACTCAGCCCCATACCATATGTTGGTGGGCGCGAAGTGCGCCGCGTGTTTGCTGGCGGCTACCTGGGCAGGACTGAGCGGTCCAAACTGGCTGTACTGGGTGGGTATCTGAATGTGAGCTGGCAGCGGGTGTGATGGTATCACCTGAGAAAACAGTAACATGTAGCGATTAGCTTCGATTGAATAAAAGGTAAGATGTATAACCGAACTCACCTGACGACTGGAGCTGTTGTGGGCCGGAGGTGGGGCCACCACCGCCCGGTTGGCGTAGGCATAGCTAGGTGCCGCCTGTGAAACGAAAACTGTGGGCCGGCGATAAATGTCGCCCTGCGCATAAATATCCGGCTGCAACAAAGCGGCCGCCGCCGTCGAGGATGGCGACCCGCCCAGCGGAGTTCCGGCCTGGTGATGATGATGTCCATGACTGTGATGATGCGGATGCGGGGCCACACTTGACGGCGGTGGCTGGGTGCTTCCTGGCAGTCCCACGCTGCCCGGCGGCGGCTGTGATGGCTGACGATAGACCTGTGGAGGACCCCACGATGGGGGACCGACGCTGGCCGCCGCCGCTGCAGCTGCAGCAGCTGCTGCGGCAGTCGCAGCGCTTATCGACGAAGATGATGATGTGGAGCTGCTCTTGGAGTGGGCCAATGGTGGAGCCACAGTCGGGGCCACATAGCTTATTGGCGCTACAGAGGGAGCCTCGCGCTTTGGATGAGCAAGCGGCAGAGCGGACACCCCTGAGCCCGAAGATGTGGGAGCCCAGGAGGAGCGCTTCGTGTCCAACTGTTGCGGCGGAGCCGCTGCATACTCCGGATAGAACTCGGCTGGCTCCTGCTTGGTGGGAATGTGCGGCAAACTGGCCGAAGATGAGGGCTGGCTGGGTGCCTGCGGCTGGTAGCCACACTCGCTTTGGGCCATGGCCAAGATGCGTTTCTTTTGCGACTGGCCGGGCTCGTACTTGATGTTGGGCTGAGGCTGGGGCAACACCTGCTGCGGCGGTGGCTGCGGTTGATACTGCTGCTGCTGCTGCTGTGGAGGAGGAGCAGGTTGTTGCTGCTGCTGCTGCTGATGATGATGGTGATGCTTGGGACTTCCCACGGCGGCTGCGGCGGCGGCATGATGACGACGACGGGCATCTTCCGGATCATGATCACCTACGGTTACGCATGGAATTACTAGCTGGACGTGCGATGACTTATGGCGACTGAGATGCGACTGAGATTGGGAGGAACTGGGGCAGAGGACAGGGGCACCAAACTGAGCGGAAGAGGAGGACATGGCAGAGGAGGAGGAGGTGGGGGCGGGATGATGGGGATGATGCTGATGGTGACTGGAAGTGGAAGCAGACGTGGAGGAGGACGTGGACGTGGCTTGGTAATGAGGATGCGTCGCCGGCTGAGTGTGAGTCGGAGGCTGTGACTGAAGCTGATGCTGAAGTTGCGATCCCGATCCCGCTGCCGATCCCGCTCCCGTTCCTATTCCACTTCCACTCGCTGGCTGATGAGGCGGATTCAGATGATGAGACGGATTCAGATGATGAGGGTGGTGGTGGTTGTGGTGACTACTGCTACTGTGGCTACTGTTACTGCTATGGCTACTGCTATGCTGGCTACCCTTGCCGCTGTTGCTTCCCAGTTGGTTTTGATTCGGATTCGGATTCTGATTCTGAGTCTGAGCATTACCATAGTTTATCTGCTGCTGCTGCTGTTGCTGTTGCTGCTGGGGATGTGGATGCGGCTGCTGGTGGGCGCTGCTCCTGCTACAGGAGGAGCTTGGCGCGTGCTGCAGCAGACTGCTGCTGGTCTGCGACTGGGCATGCGCCCGTTGCTTCAGCACCGGCACCTGGGCTCCTCCAGCCTCTCCGCCCTCGTCCTCGCTGTCCGAGATCGTTATCACAGCCGTGGGCGAGGGCGTGTCGTGGATGGTTATCGTCGGCTGCTTCACGTGCTGCGGATGCTGCGAACTCTGCGGATGCGGCTGCTGGCCATGCTGCTGGTGGGCATGTGCCGGTGGCTGTTGGTACACCACTGCTCCTCCGGCTCCTCCGTTGGCGTTGCAGTTGCTCACAATGTGGTGACCTGAGGAGCTGCTGTAGGGCTGGGCATGGGCGACGGGGACGTGATGATGGTGCGAGCTCGACGAGCTACCATTCACAATGTCTGGGGGAGAGGGAAAATATCAAATTAGTGGATCTCATGCATTATTCCATTCAATTTTCAATAGCTCAAAAGTTTCAAATCGAAATGAGAATGGTCTGGGAAGGTTTCATATTGCATCTGGACTCACTGCTAGCGGAGGCAGCCGAGGAGGCCACCACCGATCCGGCACTGGCGCTGTAGCCACTGCCATTCCCGTAGTTGCAGTTGTGGTGCGTGTGGTACTGCGGCGAAACGTGGGCTGCGCGCTGGTACCGCTGCTGGTGGGGCGGCGAGCTTTCCTTCACCCGCTTCTTAACCGGCGACAGCTGCTGGTGCTCCTTCTTCTCGTGGCGCGGCACGCGATAAGAGTTGCCCTTGCTGAAAGAAGGTAAGTCAAACATAAGGTTGGGCTTTTCTCAAGGAGTTGCCAGTTAACACTCACGCGATATGATGAGCCGGCGACTCCTTCTTGAGATCGTTGCGTGGCAAGTTGAGGTGGTGCTTGGGATAGATCTCCTCCACATTGAAGAGAGGCGTCGAGTCCACGATGAGCGAGTGGGCGGGCGCCTGCTGTGGCCACGACGGCACCAAGGCCATCTGCCTTCCAGTTTGTGGCCAGGCTACTCCACTGGCCTGCACACGATTCGTGAGAAGCATCCTCTGACCAGAAGTTGGCTCCACCATGGAAACCGGTACGGGCACATTGACGTACTGCTGCGGCGGCACCTGCAACGGTGGCTGCATGGTGGCACTGCCCACCACCACATGTTTGGTGGGGCTGGGCATCGTCTGGTACGAGGGCGGGCACAGGATGTTCGAGACCAGCTGGTGCTGGAAGCTGTCCGTCCGGGTCTGCGGATACTGTCGGGCCACACTGCGTCCGTTGTAGATCTGGTAGAGTCCCTCGTAGGCCAGAGGACGACCATCGCGCACTAGGCGCTGCACCTGGCTGGTCAACTGGTTGTTGATCGTGAACGTCATGTTCTCCGTGCTCGAGGGCACGAAGTTGGTCACCAGCGTCGACGCGGGCTGCACCCTGTCGGAGATCAAGGAATTGGGTTATTATAAGATAATAATTCGGTTACCTAGCTTCTCAACTTACGTGTGGAAATCGCCTCGGCGACACACCTCCATCATCTGCACGGAGGCCTTGACATTGTTGCAGTAGACATAGTCGACGAGATGGGTCAACCGTGTAAACGAGTGGTTCAACGCTTCAGCGGGCGTGAGTCGCCGCTCCTGGTCAATGGTCAGCATGCGCTTCAGCAGATCGATGAACTCCCGCCTGTCCGTCTTCTCCGCCAGCAACTGACCTCCCTCCAAGTCAGTGGGCACATTCACCTGGCCAATGTCATCCAGACAGTTGAAGATGTACTTGCGCGCCTCCTTGCTCTTCGTGTTTGTCTCCGCCTCATGCTCCTCGGTGGTCTTCAGCCGCCAGAAGGGATACGTCGAGTCCACGTCGCGGTAGAAGAACTTCGAGGTCTTCGAGGCGCTGTTCAGCATGTGCTCTGTGGGCAGGCCCTGTGTCTGTGAGATGTAGCGGATCTGGTCGAACTCCGAGCTGCCCGGATAGAGCGGCCAGCCGAGGAAGAGCTCTGCCACCACGCAGCCCAGTGACCACATATCGATGGCCTCACAGAAGGGCAGGCCCAGGATGATCTCGGGAGCACGGTAGTAGCGCGACTGCAGGTAGGTGTTGCAGACCGTTTTGCTCACGTGAGAGGCGCTACCGAAGTCGATCACCTTGACGCGGTAGGGCTGACGCACTGGGTCCACCAGCATGATGTTCTCGGGCTTCAGGTCGGCATGGATCAGACCCAGTTGTTTCAGCTTCAACAGGGCAGTCAATACCTAGGGTACCAAGAAGAGCAGAATTAGTTAAGGATCTCCGGTGGCTTTTAGAAGTGGTGACTCACCTGCTCCAGAATGGGCCTTATGTACTTGAGGGGCAGCGGCGAGAACTTGTTCTGCTTGAGGAAATCGTACAGGTTCTGCTCCAGCATCTCGAATACCAGGCAGGTGTGGTTCTTGTGCTGGAAGCACTCAAAGGCCCGCACAAAGTTGAACTCGTCGGCATTCTCCTGGCTGAGGCGCGAAAGGATCGAGACCTCGATCTGGCCCTGCCGCGCATACGAAGGATGGTTCTTCAGGATCTTGATGGCCACGATCTCGGAGGTGCCGCGCTTCCAGCACTTGACCACCTGGCCAAAGGTGCCGCGGCCCAAGAACTCCAGTACCTGTAATCAAAGAAGTGGCTGTTAGTAGCCGAAAATATACTTTCAACAAAGCAGAACCCACCTCATACTCCGCCGACAGGGAATAGAGCACCTCGTGCTGCACCAGCTGGTAGTCGCCATCCGCTCCACTGCTCGACCTTTTGCTGGGGGGCTGCGTGTTGGCATGACCCCCCGAGGTGGCGACCTTTGTGTGCGCCGTCTTGAGGCTGCTGATACGCCCGATTCCGTCTGGTCCTGCTCCTGCTCCTGGTCCCGATCCCAATCCCGATGCCGCTTTCGATCCTCCAGATCCTGCTCCCGCTGCTGCTGAAGAGTCCTGCTGCGCTGGCGGGCCGTGGCTGGAGTTATATGAGTCTACGCAGCCGCAATCACAATCTGAAAGATTCGCAAAAACCAAATTGTATTAGTTAGCAATTCATTTGGTATCACGGCAACTCAAGCTAATGGTCCACCTTTTCTAAAGAGCCTTCTTATGACTAAGGAGATCATTGTTCTTTGTGTACGTGTTGTGTTTCTTCCGCTTCTTTGTCAAGGAAAATTTCCTGTCGCCACCTTTTTCGATGTCGGGCAATTTCGCTACCTCGCTATCTAGCCGATAAAATGCAACTGAACGCAGTTCCACCTTTCCATTCTGCCCGAGACGCACTCATATTGTATGGCTATATGGCCTATAGAATCTGTATCTGTGCACTGCACTCGCATCACCATTTGCGACTTGTCAACGCCCCCAACAAAGCGGCGAAGAAAGCGCCGAAAAAAGGAAAACATTATGGGAATTGGCCAACAATGATGAAGATGACTAAGTGAATGGGTGGACAGGGAGTGTAGGTAGATATGTAGATGCCACGGAAGTGGAATTATGACTTTAGGCCAAGAAATTCATTAATGTGCTTGCAGAAGTCATCAGCTTTCGAAAGCTGTAAACGATGCATCAGCTTAAATGGGTGAATTGAATGTGTGACTTATCTTTAAATAAACCATCATTTCATTTTGTACTTTAATTGTGGGAATTATGGTTCCCTTAGAACTTGTTCAGCACAACGTGATGCGATGGCATAACATCATTATGGCGAACACATGTTGAGTTCCATGCCATCCACTTCGCCTGACTTGCCCGTAGTTAGCAACTAAAAATAGAAGCAGTTAACTAGGCAGGTCAGGTCTATGGCAACCTCCCAACATCGATTGCTACTTCTTCACGTATTCACATAACCTAATTAATTTACGTCAAAGGACATTTGATATGAATGGGAGCGAAGGGCGGAGGGCGAAGGAAGGACCCTCACCCACGCACTCTGGGCAATTATATATACCGGGAAAGGAACGGCTGGTTTCCTGGGCTTCCCAGCAGAAGGGTCGGGTCACGTGGGCGTGGTCAGCGTGGGTAAGCTAACTGGACAGCGGCGAAGTGAGGAGTGAGAGGCAATCAATGCTAAAATTAAGGACACACGCGATGGAAACTGAGACGTGCGGTGGGAAATTTATGGCGAAACTTGAGGCGGCGCCAGCAGTGAATGAAATGAAAATAATTTGAACTAAAATAAATGCAATAAATTATGCAAAACGGGGCAGAGAGAAAAAACTTGAACACCAGTTGAAAACCGAAAGACGAAATTGAAATGGAAAGGCAGGCAAAGGCAGGCAGCCAATGGAGGTCACCGCGAAGGCAAAAGTCGCCGGCGGAGGCAGCGAAGGTCAAATCGAAGGTTGCCCAGTTTCCAAGCCTCCTCTGCCTCCCCAACCACCTCACCCCTCCCAGCCAGCCCACAAACTCGATTGCTCTCTCGTGGACCAGTTCTGCTCCTGTCGTGGCAAGGACTTCTTGCACAACGCTCACGTGGCAAGAGCATTTGCTGCATCATCCTGC
Organism: Drosophila teissieri; assembly: GCF_016746235.2. Lineage (NCBI taxonomy): Eukaryota > Metazoa > Arthropoda > Insecta > Diptera > Drosophilidae > Drosophila > Drosophila teissieri. The sequence continues at coordinate 579,530 of NC_053031.1, read as the reverse complement.
CAGCAGCAACAAGTTATATGGACACACTCGCAGAAAACATGTTAGCCTAACAAAAAGGTGTTGATTACCAAATACTTCAATCAAACTATTGGCAACTTGAAATCAAAGATGTAGAAAAGTATGTTGTAATATACTTTAAACGATTTTTAGTGCCAATCAGCTGTAATTTAATTGAAATGGAAACACTGCTCAAGCTAACCTTTCTTATTATCATGTTTATATTTTATAAGTTATGCAAGTGCATATGTTTTACTGTCTGAATTGTCTTAATTTTCCCCTGCAAGTGCACATTCAGCACAAAAGTTGCCAGTGCTTTGACATCATTTGTCCCTCGGGTTACACAACGCAGCAGCGCCGGAAAAAGAAAAAATATATAATAAAACCGATTTTGTTTACGCAAATCTCGGCAGCAGTAGCTGAAATTTAGAGAAGAGGGGGAGGAGGAGGGGCAGGAGGCCACACGGAGGCAAACTTGCAACGTGACGCAGTTTTAGCAAACAAAACGAATCTGCGCTGCCTGCGGTTTCCACTCGTATTTGTCTTTTAGTTGCCCCCTACCCTCCGCTCACCCTCCTCTGCTTTTTCCAATTTCTGTGTCTGTTGCATAAAAGATGCAGCCAACTGTAAATGGTGGTGGGTGTGGGGATGGGGTATGGGGGTGGGGGTAGGAGGGTGCATGAACCTAAAAGGGGGCGTCGTATCGAGTGATTTGCGGGGGCGTTTGCCCGATGCAACCGATCAGCTCTCGGGGATCCAAATTGAATTGGATTCGCTTAGGCAGCTCTATTCAAACCAATATCGTTAGTCCAATGGGTATTCAAAGTGATTGAAGAGTGCAACAAAAATTATTCCAAACTACGCTTGAACAAAAGAATGTCGGTGCTAGAAATGTTTAATGCGAAATATCCCCAGTTAACACTTATAAAAACCCTAGCCACTACTTTTAAAGTTCTCCCATTAAAGAATGTGGAATTCCCCAAGGTATACTTGCGTTTTTTTTTCCTAGTTATTCGAACTTGTGTTCCATGTTAACCCCTTGCTGCCCCAGTGATTTCAAGTTGCCATTATCGCCGATGTTGTTTGTTATCGGTTAATGGTTGATCGCCCAACGAGTTCATTGCTGTTTTTAAGCAGAAAACTGATAAACACCCCGGTACTGTGTGACTGGATGGGAAATTGGCTTGGGTTCTGAGTCGACTTGGCAGCCAAGGGGTTTCTCTTCATAGATGTTTGTAATCCCATTGCACAACTTCAGAACGCTAGTTGGCAATTATAAACTAATCCCGAGAGAACACGTGCAGTTATTGCTTAATTTCGATTACGACATTCGAGGAGGATAAGTTCGATGTCAGGGAACTACTACAGTTACCATTGCCTTAGATAGATTTGCCAGATAGATTTACGAGTTTTGGAGAAAGTTTTGAGAACTTTTTGGCTATGTGGTGGGACTTTCCAGCATTTCACTTATGTATACGCCGCGTTGGTATATGCTTTCAACGGGAAAATGCAAATTCACCACTTTGGCTCTTGTGCTTTTGTTAAAATGCAGCCCAAAACCTTGCAGCGGAAGTGAAACAAAGCGAAAAACGAGCATAATTATATAGCATCGAGAAATTCAAAATAAATTATTTACAAAACGGAAGCGGAAAGGCGCTAAATGAAAAAGAGGGAAGGCAGCAAACGCGCTAAATACAAAAACATAAACAGCAGCAGAGCTGCGAGGGGAAAACACTGTGAAAGCAACAGGTTAGTTGGCTTGGACCCAACTTGTCTGAACTCCGGCTTTAGCTATAGCTGCGTGCCTGGGCTCCATGGAGCCATGGCTCCTCCTATATTGTGGTCGTTGTTGTTGTTGCTGTTGCAGTGCGTTTGCCGCATATTAAATGCGCTGATTAATCGCCGCAAACAATGAACAAGGGATGGGAAAGGGGCAGGGGATCGGAAAAAACGGGGCCAAGAACCGGGAGAAGTTTACACTGAAATAACAGAAGTGTAAGCTTACATTTCCATTTTAATATATAAATATTTACTCCAAGTTGCTACTGAACGTCATAATATTTTTGAACTTAATAAGCACTTAGAAGCTACCAAACAAGTTGCGGCCAACTAATGTGCATGATTGCAAACACTAAGCGCATTATAATGAATGTGCATTATCACGATATGATATAGAAAACCGGGAGTCAAGGTGGCTGCCCTGAAATCATACTGCTGAAACACTATAATTTCTGTTTCTGTGTATCGCAGTCGCAGTCACGACGAGGGGCTGGAGGGGGGGCTTTGGCTTTCGGGGTGGCTGGGCGTTTGGGCGAAAAGCGGGCGGCTGGCAGGGGAGGGAGGGGGAGGACAGTATAAATATTTGTCGCTGCAATGAGAGCAATGCACGGGCAAGCATTTCCACTTGTCAACGCACCTGACGAAGCCAGCAACAACAGCAAAAGCAGCAACAACAACATAGGTGGCACCTACAAAACATGAACCTACAGACACGAACAAAAAACAAGTTCCAAAAGCAGCAGAAAAACAGCAGCAACAGCGACAATTGCCCGGCCAACAAAGTTGCCGGCGACCTCTCCGCCCCCTTTCCACCTCCTACTCCGCCCCTCACCCTCCTCTCAGCAATCAGTGTGAAATGGGAGCAGGCAGAACGTGCAAGAACAACGGAGAAAGTCGGCGCTGAAAGCCGAGAAAAAAGAGACGTGGAAGGCGGAGCAATTTACCAGAAGCTTTCGTGATTCTTCTGCTGCCGCTGCTGCTGCTTCTTCTTCTGGCCATCATTATTATGGATGTTGCTGCTGTTGTTAATGTTGCTGTTGCAGCTTTTGTCAATGTTGCCGTTGCTGTTGCTGTTGCAGTTCCTGTTGCAGTTGCAGTTGCTGCTGATGTAGCTGCGGGTTTCTCACATGAACAGCCTTCCTTCTAACTTTATTACTGCCGTTGCTGCTGCTGCGTTTTTCATAGTTGTATCCACTACTACTGCTGCCACTTATGTGGCTTATGTTGCATAGACATAGCTTTGTATTTTATGGTGTTGTATCAGTGATGTTGCAGCTTGTTTTCCATAGATATTTCTGATGTTGCTGCCGTTTCGTGCCAGAGACGTTGCTTTCATTGCTGCGGATGCTTCATGCATTTGTGCACTTACTGTTGCTGATTTTTCTGATTATGTATCTGACTTCGCTGCTACTTCTGCTGCTGGCGTTGCATATTTCATGGCCCGTGTTGCATATTTAACACCCGATGGCAATCTTGCACTCATTTGCATACTCCACCCGCCACTAGCGCCCCCCTCTTCCACCACAACCACTGTGATGTTCCCAACCACAATCAGAAGACAAGTTATCCCAGGCAAAAGCAGCGAGAAAGAAGCGACGATCTTTAAAATTTCAGATAATGTCAGATGTGGCACTCGTGCAACAAATTGCAGCGACATGTTGCTGCTGCACGAAGAAGCGGGCCATGGAAACAAACTGTCGCCTTTCTAAAAAACGAAGCAGAAAACATCACATGGTACTTTCACAACTTCCAGCGAGAGAAGATGTACCAAAAACAAGAAATAAAGGAGAATCACTCAAAATGCATCGTTTCATATTAACAGATCCCCTGCATTAACGATCGCTGTAGAGATATACTAAAGACTAAAACGTCATTAGTCTGTGATCAGCTCGTTTGCTGAGCTTCTCCCCATTTTTAATCAGCGCAATGGCTTCAGGTTCTCCAACCAAATCGATGTGTTATCCCAGTTAGTGGCTGGCCACCAAGTTAGACGGGTTCTCGAGTCCATCCAAAATGCATCGTTAGCTCTCCAGCTGGCAACATGGCATCGATGGATGATGATGATTGAATCAATGGCCCGGCAGCAACGGGCGTTGCATGCAACATGTTGCCAAGAAACGCCATTTACATATGTATAAATATTTTCCAAATGGCAATCGGAAGTTCGTATTTTCGCATTTGCCACGCTTAGCCAAATGGAAAATGCAATAAATCAAATGCACCAGCGGCGGCAACAACAACGCTTCAGTGCATTTCTTACTTCAAGTTGGCAGCTCAAAATAAAAGTTGCCACTTTTATATGTATGCTTAGACCCCCCCTCATTTCGTCTCGTTTTGATTTGTGCGCCTTTGCAGCTTGGCAACAATATGGCCAAAAGCCGAGGCCACGCTGGCGATAACGACGCTAGAAATACCCTCGATTGCAGGATATAATTACTTCTCTTAAGTAATGTGGGAGCAAAACAAATTGTGAACTTTCAAATGAATATTTTTGTTAAAATTGTACATTCATAATAGTTTCAGAAATAGTTTCTGTAATTAACAGCATTCGAGACTACCCGACTTTTAGGCGAATTTCTAGGGTTATCCAGAGTAAGCAACAACAAAGTGCTGAATAATGCTGAAGTTACTGCAATTGTTGTTGCTTTAATTGTTTTAGTTTTCCTACTGCTGCCTCTGCTGCTGTTCTGGCTCGTTGTTGTTGCTCCCTCCATTTGTGTAATTGCATTGCACACTTGATTGCATTCAAGACGTCGACCGAGGCAGCGCAGTCCACTGCAATGACGCCAATAAAGCCAGCGCCCAGCAACAACAAATCCCCAACGATCGCTCCCGCTTTGCCATTCGATATCGCTATTTCTCTCTGTGCACGGCAAGAAATTGTTGCTATTTCCCAAGAAAATAAATGGAAACAAGGCTGATGATCAAGCGGGTCTAGACAGTGAAACAAATCGACTCTTTGTAAACCCCTATTGATTATTATTATTTCGCAAGACATTCAAAAGCTTTTCTCTGCGTGGAAAGCATAAGCTGACACTGCCATTGGTTAATGCTCGAATCGGGTTTCTTTCGAATATTGCCATTATTGCCGCGGAGCCACAACAATGCAGCCAGCAAACAAGATTCAATTACAGCAAACACAATAACACAAAATGGCCTTTAAAGAGCAGCTTTTTGTGCTGCTTTTTTTCGGTGCCGCTTTGCGGATCTGCCAAACAGACAAAACAGCACAAAAAGTTAAAAAAATCAAAGAAATTTCCATTGCAATTTCAATTTAAATTGCGCGGATCTACGGCAGCTTGGTTTCTGAGAGTTTTCCAGGCTATTGCGCGGCGCAGCTAGAGCGGCAAGAGGAAAAATTAGGTAAAAGCAAACACCCACAACACGATACACACACCCAGTATATAATGTATGTATGAGGCATTTCTTGAAACAATCTTGTTTATTTATTTATAGAAGGTCTGTAGAAACCATAAAAATAATGATTTCGATAGGTCTCTGTTTAACTTATTTATTTTCCGACACTATTCTCTTGGTCGCGAGTGTGCGCGGAAAGGTAAACGCTTGTGGAACGCAAGTGGATTTATTTCGCTGTGCGAAAGCTTTTGGATGCTGACTGAGCAACGGATACGATGGCTGGTGGCGTTTACCTCCACCCACAATGCCACCCCCTTTTCCCGCCCACCCAAAAACCCCCCCGCGTAACGATCCACTTTTTGATCGCTTTTTCGGTTGCTTTTCGCTGCCTTTCGGTTAAATGTTGCATGCAGTTGACAAGTCGACAGCGGCAATAGCAACGAAATCATTTCAAATTAAACGTAATTCATGGCAAAAGAAACCGAAAATACCCAACACAAAACCGAAACAAACCAACAAAATAATACAAAATTAAAGGGAAATTTGTTCGCCGGCCACTTTTCGGCGGGTGAAAGTTTTGCTCTTCGCAGATTAAGATCAACCATTCGAAATGAACCGAATTGAAATTGGCAAATTGCACAGAAACTTGAAATCGGACGATGAATGGCGGGCTATGTAATGAAAGAAATGCAGAATCATTATGTTATCTGAATGGTTTCGAAACCAAAATGGCAAGACTCTTCTATCGAAACAGAAAACATTTAAATTCCAAACTAATATAGGTTTGTGCATGCTACATAGAATATAGGTAGTCGATAGACCCGAACCTATTGTTTGCTATTCAGCATTGTTAGAACATGTAAATAGTAGAACCCTAAACACTCTTTGTTAAATTTGTTCAAACTGTGCAAATGGTAAAGAGCTTCTTAGGATGCAATCTGCTATCAAGTTCTTTCATCTAACCCCTGGAAACAGTGGCTCTTATCACCCCAGGTTCCCGCATTCCTCGCATACTGGTTTATCTGATAGAACCCATTGTAATTAGGAATTCTGAATCTTTCTCAGTTTTGTTTGCATTTTTCCATGTGGCTAGACTAGCGAAACGACTTTGTGTTGAAGTAAACAAAGTGTTGACGACCGCTTAAAGGTCGCTTGGTTTTTATTTTTTTTTTTTTTTTTTAGTCTGGCCATAGAATGACAACTACAACAAAAGTATAAACATCGGGGCGCATAACTCTCGCAGTCACAGTCACAGTCGCAGTCGACGTCGACGTCCTTCAAGCGAGCATTAGAAGCGTAACGCCAGCTGCAATGACCTAAAGTAACCCGGCTGAGAATCGCAGAGAGGGGCGCAGCGTGTTGCACAATGCGGCGACAAGAGGGAGGCAAGTGGAAGAGGCACGAGGGCGCAGGGGCGTGAGACGACAGCCGACGGAAGTGGGCGTGGGCGCATAACTCTTCAGGTGTGCTGGTACAAGTGGGCGGGCGGTGGTGGGTGGTCTTTTCAGTTGGAAAACAACTTTGGCACAAAAAGAATCGAAAAGAAATAGCCATGAGTGTGCGGCACACAGAAAATTGGCAGCTTCAAAAAGAATAAAACTGATCGTAGATGCTATGTTTTCTAACGAATGGTCGCTATTAACAAATCAATAATTTCAAAATCTTCTGAAGAAGCGGTTTTTCTAACACGAAAAACAACCTATGCAAAATATTAATTTATTATTATTCATAATATTCCTGTTTTCTGCAACTTTTTTAAGTTATTAATAGTGCTATTAATGGGCTGCTGCATTCAAGATCAAGATTATCTAATCTGAAGACAACCCTAACTTTGGTTTCGAAGAAGATGAATCTCTTAAATGGTGAGGATTGATTTGTTAGTGAATGAACTCTGTGAATTGATCATATAGCGATAAGAACGTGCATATGGCAGGGTATTTTTGTAACAAACAATTTGAGAAGCGCCCAGCCAAGCGGAGTTAACTTCAATTGAGGTCAAACGCGGGTGCACTGGAAAGTGGAGTGACATGGGGGTACGGGGTGGATTCTATGGAGGGGTGAAGTCGCCTCGAGACGCGACAAGAGCTGCAAAAACAACAGCAACCAAATAAAAATAGCATCAGCTAACCAGGCCTCTGTCCGTCTCTTTCGCCCAGCATTCTCCCTCTCCTTCGGCCGTGCGTCAAGTCTAACAAGTCTTCATCATAATGATCATCGTCGAGAGAACTGGAACAACGACACTGCATCTACATCTATCGACAGTCGACGGCAACAACAGCTAATAAAACTGGAAAATATTTTGACGCATGGAAGCAGCGCAAATAAAATAAAGTATGGAAAAACAACATAAACAGCAACTGAACAACAGTCGGACAACAGTCACTGATTAAAATCATGCACTTCGTGGGGTGGACATATGGTTAAAAATATTGTGTTACTCGCGATTGGAAAGGGCACATTTGAATTTCAGATAAGCAATCAACACTCACTGTCAAGGCACATATGGAAAATATCACAATAAAACACCCCTTCAAGCCCTTTAATATCAAGCCGGGAATTTAATTAATGATTTTATTAGCCTAATTATACTGTTTTTTTCTTCAATCCTCAAAAGTTCGAGTATCATATACTCCCCTCGCGATTTCCCACTCCTGGGGATCATTTACGAAAAGTATCACATTTTTGCAGCGGCATTGTTCAAGCCAATCCCACAATCCGCGTTCCCAGCAGACCCAAAATGAGAAAAACCGAGCGAATCGTTTTCAAATTTCGGTATCCAATGTAATTTAAATGCAAATGCAAACAGCCTGCAAAAGCAGACGGGCAAAGGAAATGAAGCAAAAAGGGAAAGCGTGTCAATTTGATTGAACACACAACATAAGCAAAACAAGTCGAAGGGGTTGGCCAAACGAAAGGAAAAGCCAGCCAGCAGCAGTCAAGAAAAATAATAAAAACCGCGCTGCAAATTAGAAATCGAATGAAAATGCAGAAAGGCAAAACCAGTAGCCAAATGCAATCTAGATATAAAACACACGACTTTTCAATTATTTCCCGCTTCTCTTTCAAATTAAAACATTTCGCTGAGACTTTCGAAACAAACAATGTTCTTTTTTCATTTTTCCACGATTTTGAGTCGTTTGAATAGATTGTAGATTATTCATAAAAAGCCTGATGCAACTTTTCACTTATTTGCAGCATTCCCAATAAAATATTTCAAATATTTCTGGTTTAAGCTAATTTGAGGAAACATTTTGATTTTGTTTGTCTGTTTTTATTTTGCTTGGCGAAAATAGAACCTAATGCTGTCCACCTGCACTGAAATCGCTCGTTCGGTTTAATTTCGTAGGATTATGTTCGTGCCTCATCATTAACATCATTATCATTATCGCATCCATAATATATTCATGCTCGTTGTTCTGCTGGAACTGTCATTGTTGTTTTTTTTTTGCCCACAATGGCGGTGACGAAGAGAGGAGTTCAAGAGTGCAATGACATTATTATGTCATCCCGCCCTTCTTCTTTGTGCTAAATACACTAGCAAATATATAGCTATAAAATCTTCATATAGTATGTTCATAAACACATGGCGATATAACTGCACTTTATTTAGGAACTATTGATAAGGATGATGCACATTTGTTCTAGCAGCTGTGAGTGCGATAAAGGAATCGCGAGTTCGCTTCGAGTAAAAGCAACTAGTTATCAGAACTATTGTTTCAGTGCAATTATCGGTGCGTAGAAAAATGTAGAAAACTCGCATTGTAATCGGCTTGAAGTGGACATGAGTTATGGGTCGGGAGTGCGACACTTGAGTGATGAATTATTCACCCCGCCCCCGATTAGTTTAGCCTCGTTTCTAGACGCCCAACCTCGTGGAAAACGAAAATAAGCCAATTCCAATTGGGCTGGTCCGCTCGCTGTTTGTGTTCGGGCATTATAAAATATGGATCAATCGATGCAATATGAATTATGGCTACAAGCAGGGGCGCAGGAGGAATTCCATATAGCCGCTTGATTGGTTGTTGGCCCGGAATGTTGGAATGGCGTGATCTAGTTAATGTAATTGACACGCCTCTTTTGCATGGGCATTTTAAATTTTTCAAAATGATTGTTCAGAATAGGCCTCGAAATCGGGCAAAAACAAAAGACAAAAAGGCATATAAATGCCCAAGAGATCGGGCGAAAGAAACAGCTATAGCGTATCCAATTTACCATTGCAATTTTCTCTGCGTTAATTGCGCCTAAGTACATCTTGTATTGAATAATTTTAAATGCATTGAGGTGTACGAACGAAGCATTTCGTTAGCAAGACGAGCGAGCGGACAAGGGACCACACGACGTATGCGCAATAAAAGCACAAAATATTACTCATACGCCAGGCGAACGCATAAAACGCACGAAATGTGTTTCATTTCAGGCAACAGCCATAAAGTCGAGCCAGCTGTAGAACCCAAGCGCCAAAGAACAACAAAAGGCCACATTTAATGTTATGAGCCGCAAAAACGCACGAAAACAAGTTCAAAGACCCGAAAGGAAGCCAATACCGAAGATCCCCCCTTTAACGAACATTCCCATAAAAGCGGGCGCGAAACTTAACCCCCGAAAATAGTTCAGCGGAAATGAAAACTTCAAGTCGAGCGCTAGAAATTCAAATGGAATTATAAGCATATGGCATGACAGGAAGAAGGAATAGTTCGGAAAAGTGTAATAAGAAGGCTATGGCAGACCGAGAAGGTTGAGAAATTGAGTGGCCAGCAATAAAAGGCCATAAAAAAGGGAAAATTGTTCATAAATTAACATAAAAATGAACCAGAAAAAGAAAAAGTAAAGCAGCAAAAAGCTTATGAAATTTCATACGAAGAGAACAACTAGCGAAATGTGGAAACGCCAGAAGGAAGAGCACTTCCCATAATAGTACCCAAGTTCCGAGAAAACCCAGACAAAACACAGCTCTGATAGCCGGGAAAAGCAAAAGGGAAGAGGCCAAGACTAAAACCCAAACAAAAACCGAACAAAACACAAACTTCTTGTTTTCGTTTGGGGTGAAAACCAGCAGTGACATTGGGCTAGGTTAAGGGTATGAAAGGGGGAGGGCATATACTATACTATATAGACAGCGGATCCCGCTGACATCACTGCTCTATAATCCATTCTTGGGGTGGCTCGACCGACCAGGCCAATAGCCACAACTGCGGAGTGAGTTTATGTTGCAACATTTCGCCGAACGAATGGCCAATGACTAATAGAAGTGGAAGGAGCTGGCAGCCATCAGCCGGGGAAAGTTCTTAGCCGAAGATGTAACACGCTTTTGGGATTATGAAGCAGGCAGTATATCGATGCGAAATTACTTTTAAGCTGGCGGAGATGGGACGCAAGCAAACTCTTTTAAAAGCCATATCAAGATAGCCTTTTATGCTTCTAAACATATACACATTCGTGTGAAAATCAAACAGAAGGGTTACTTTACATCTAAATGCCTGCTTTTCAAATGCGATATTCGTCATTAATCGGTTTAAAATACATCCAAATAGGCGAAGGTTTAACCAGTGCAACTGCTTATTAATTCGAATACGTTTCTAATCCCATTTAAAGCTTTCTCCGGCAGATGAGTCACTTGTCCAGAGGCAACCCTTTTTGGGACAGGGTATGCAAAATGTTTCGCAGCAAATGGAGGCAGCGAGCAAACAAACTCAGTGCAAACTATGACTCAGAGGCGCAACCGAGTACAGAGCAACCAGGGGCGTGGCAAAAGGGGGATGTGGCAGCAGCCACACCGCGACGAGACGAAGAGGGGCAGCAACAAGGGGCGACTAGTTTCACTTGGCTCGTCGAGTGGGCTGGTGGAGAAGTTTGGCGCCGTCGTCGTCAAATGCGAATGCGAATGCGAGTGTGGGCTGACAGTTGGCAGCGGTTACACCCGATCCCCTGGCCACCCCCTCGCCGCCCATGGACGGCCCCCCACTTCCGCCCCCTCAGCAATTGCAAACTGATTCAGCAGAGAAACCCGAAGAAGGACAGACTCACAGGCGGAGAGACAGCGGCGAAGGCTATTAACATAATTCATCACACAAATAAGCGTTCATTTAATTAGTAATACAAAAATGTGAAACATTAAATTCATAAATTATACAAAAATGCATAATTAATGTGCGAGTGGCTGGTCGTTACTGTCGTTAATTCCGCTCTTTGCACGTATTAATCAAATACCAAACAGCAGAGGAGTGAATGCCAGCTTAGATTTATGATTGTTTCAAGCGAGTTTAATGAGACGAGCTCGGGAATTGGGAAAAGTGATGGGTGGAACCCACCCACAAAATGTAGAGAGAGGTACAGGAAAAAACCTTAATTTTCGCAAACAAATGTTTATCTTTAGTTATCAGCGTTTCATTCGCACTTTTATTATCAATCATAAACCGAAACAGTTCTTAAAGATAAGCGGCGCCTATAAAGCAGTATATATGGCTCTATAAATCCCATTGCATTGCAGCAATCAGACGAGAATAAATATAAACAAGATTTTTACAGGAAATTAAAAACTGCAAATCAGAAAAGAGATAGCTGTGCTTAAAACACAGTATTCCAACCGATTTTCTATTTTAATGAACCGTAAAGCCAACAATGCTGTGATTAAAAACGCCATTCATTTCGGCGGACTAAAATTAAAATGAAAACAGCAGCGAAAATAAATGAAGTGAAATGCATGCAATGTCCAAAAAAGAATCGCCAGACAGGGAATGAAAAGCAGAAAGAATATTTTCAACCTAATTGCCCAACCAGCAAGCGAGAAAACGAGAAGAACGAGCACGGCCACCTTTTGCCGCCCAGAAGACGGGCGAATTTCATTTTAAATATTTAAATTTGTGTAATAAGACAAGAACAAATATATATGTGGAAATGTGCACATGTATGCATGTATGTGCGCCGCCTTAAAGGCAAAACAGGCCGAAACAAAAAAGAAAAAACAGCTAAGAAAAGGAGAGCGACCACAATGTTGCCTAACTGCTCTGCACTTTGGCTGCAACTTTTTGCTTTTCTTATCTGCATTTTATGGACGAGTTTTACACGGGAATGTTTGCCCTTTTCCCCCCGCTTTCCCCGCTTTTCCCCGCCTTTTCCGCCTGCACAAATTGCAGAGGGACTGGTGGGGGGAGGCAAAGGGGGCTACATTTCTGTCGCATAACTTTGCCGTGTGTTTTTTATGTTTTCCTTCGCTTATTTATGCCTGCCAACATCAACAACGTCGAAAACGTCTTTTTGCATATTCAATATTTTCATTTTGCTGGGTTTCTTCCCTGGCTCTCGAGTTGAATCGCTTGAAATGCACAATTTAAGATTGAAGGAACTGGGCGTGGTAATTTAAAACAAAAGTAGAACGAAAACAACACAGCGAATTGCCAAGAAAATCGCCTTTAATACATAATGCGCACGGGCAACTTGATACTTTGTGCTCAATTTAAAAGCCGAAAAAATGCACGGGCCAAATTTGCTGGAACCAATTGCAATTTGCAATTTAAAACACCTTGATCAGTCGGGTCTATGAAGCACATTCATTAAAATTGATAAATTAAAGTCAGTAGAATAGAAGGTTTTGTTTTTTTCTCTGTTCCTCAAACAGACGCTTCACACAACCTTGACGGCTAAACAAATTTGTCTAATCCAAATCTACTTATATCCGCATATCAGCGGAGAGCCGAGCTGTATGGAAATACAAATGGAGAACCAAAATTTAATATAAAAACTCCAACTTTGCTGCCTTTTATGTGGCGTGTATTGTGTGGAACGCCCCGGCACGAACGTATGAAAACAACAACATCAATTAATAATGGCGAGTAAAAACAGTTGGAAACTTGTTTTGGCTTTTAAACGCAGCAGAAGGCAGAAAGGTATAGAAATAGCGAACAGCTAAACAGCAAAACAGCAAATCTCCCATTAGTCATACGATTTCAGCCCCGAAGCAAAGCAACAACAAACATCTACACACCTGTAGAAAGCGAAAATGACAATAATAACAGGTAAACTACGGCCAGATAGTTCGATAAGCGAAATAAAACCTGGGAAAAGCCGAGAAAAACGGGGTGGAGTGCGGGGTGGGGTAGCAATTTCTGGATTTTAGCTGCTAAGCCGACAGACTTTGCAAATGAAGGCCTGAAAAACGGCTACAGTGCGCCCCCGAGAAGTGAATCTGTGTGTGGTAAGCTGAAACCGAAAAATGTATCTCCAACATGTGGAGCAAAATCTGTGAGGTGAAAGCTCAGCTCAGCTCAGCGCAGCTCGGCAAATGTCTCATTTCTCCTGCTACAGTTTTCTCCGCAAGTATTCCTGTAGGCACTATTTGAATTTTCATACTTTTCTCGCATTTCCACTTTCCTCCGGCACCCGCACCCGCACCCCACCCACTTTGTTTATCTATTCCCACAGCGAGGAAAGGATTTTAATAGAAACTTCTCTGCAGGGCGTCCCAGCATGCAAAATGGAATTAGCAAAAAGCGATGAGAAACCGAGGGAAAACTGTGGGGTCTGCATGAATCGCACACTGAAAGAAAACTCTAAGGTACTCTAAGGTGCTACACAAAGATGATAAAAATAATAGAAGAGTTTTTGTTTAAAACTGTATCTGATCAATACTGATTATATATAGATATGATTGTGAGATAGATATCTGATTCCTTACTCATATATGTACAAATCTCAATAGAGTATCTCAAAATGGCGGTAAAGTTCTTCCAGTGTAATTGGGAAACGACCCAATCTGGACAAAACAGGCAAATAGAGGCACGTGTTGCGGTGGTTTTCCTCTCTCCTGCCAACGCCGGATGAAAATGTATCCGAGCTTTTCTTTTTGTGTGCAAAACCAAGTCGCATTTGACGTTGATGTCGTTGATGTCGGCTTTTTCTGTTTTTTCTGCAGCCTTTCAACGCCCGCGCACAAGTTTGTTGCCTTGCCCGATGCTGTTGCTGTTGTTGTTGCTCTTCAATTGACTTTCTATAATTGCGTTTAATGTGTTGTGACGGAGGCAAAGACAACCACCCCCCAATTAATGCCGCCCCCGACCACCACAACTATATATACTATATGTATGTGGATACCACCCTCGCTGAGTTAGTTGTGTAAGTCAGAGAATTCTATTTCTGTGCCCGGTGTTCTCTGCATTTATTTCTGCTTTTCCTTGCACCTATCGCCCTTCAGCACCTTTCCTCCCCCCTTGGGAATCTATCCCCCCTGAATCTATCCTTGGCTTAAGCAGCTTTGATAGTACTTAATTTGCTGCTACAGTGGCCACTGGCTTAAATTATTTGTAAATATTTAAAATTACTCCTAATTTTGAACTAGGTTAATGCCACAGTAAACTTCAAGTGGAGGAAGAGCAACTATGTTGTAATTAGAACAAAACCTGGCACTCAAGGCGAACTTTCACTGTATTTACTTTTAATGCTACTTTCATTCATCTCACTCGTTGTGAATTCCCTTCTAATCTGTTTTCCTGCTCTTTGCCTTGCCTAATCCCTCGCAATGTAAATGTGCGTGTAAGTGGGCGGTGGGCGGTGGTTTTCCAAAGGTGTTTCAAGGCGGGTGCCAGAATAGAAGCCGGCTTGGGTGGCACTCCCAAAAAGTTCTGAGAAATTTCATTAAAATTGATTGATCGAAATGGAAATTGAGAGCGAAGTGCGAGGGACATTGATACGGCGCAAGTGGATAAGCAGCTATGGTTAATTTAAAACCTAATTTAATACCTGCTGAATAAATTCCATTGGATCTTGTAGTATAATGAATGGCTTTCATTGGAGCTCACTGTACTTGGGGCAGCGCACAACATTTCGGTGCTTTTGCCACTCTGTTCCCAACGTATCTTTTCATTCTCTGCTGATTCCTGGCTCCCTTTTCCCCCGTGTTGATGCAGTTTTTCGTTTAAATAACAGTGGGAGCGGCGGGGAGGTGCCAGATCTCTGTCCATTAACACTTGTTAACCCAATTTAGTCTCAATTTCCATAGACGACGCACGTATCTGTATCTGTATCTGCAACTGTAAAAGTATCTGTATCTCGGGTGTGTGCCCAGTATATGCTGGAACGTTGTGGAATACAGTTCGAGTAAAAGGCCCTGCATTGTCACACGCACCGATACACAGATACACAGCTACACAGCCAGCAGACAACAGAAAACAGACAACAGACAGGCAATAAAACAAGTCACGCAGACATTGACAGCCCGCTCTACAATGGCAGCAACCTCAAGGCTTACCGCTCGACAGTTTAAAGGGGGATACACACCGGGGGTCAGCACAATAGCAGCAGCAACCATGTTTTTACTTAAATAGGTTAGGCAAACAATATATAGATGTTGAAATGAATGCATCAATAGTCGTAGCACGGATTCCAAAATATTACTCATTTTAAGCAGATTACTCATTTTAAAGCATATTACCCAACCCATTCTACATCACAATGCCCGCAGCTGTACTGAGGGAAGCTGAAACAGTTAAGCTTTTAAACCAACTTGTGTTGGCGAATTTTCTTTATACCGCTTCTTAACGCGTTTATTGTTTTTTCTTGTTTAAGTTTTTTTAACATTTTATGTTGACCTCCATTTGTCGCCGTTCCCCAAAGCTGCAAACTAAAGAGCGGAAACTCCAAACGAGTAGCAGAGAGATGAGAATCGAAGGACGTGGCGCTTAATGGCAAATTAGAGTTGCCCTTTATTGGACCTTTGAGTTATGGCACCCATGGTGTAAAGCTATCTACATTTCGCAATCTATCCCATATCCCAAAAGAAAGATTCTTACTGTACGTACAAGGTATCCTTTAGTCGACTTCCCCACATCCTCATAATTCTCACTTGTTTTTCGGGGACTGCAAACTCAATTAAAACTGCCAACTGTATGCGCAATGAACGTCTACAGACACGCGAAACAAGTTCTCAGGCTGAAACTGGTCCGATTTCTCAGAGGTGCTGCTGCTCGGTGCGGTGAAGATCTTTCGGGGCACCGAGACCCCAGCTCAGAAACCAACGAAAAACGACCGAAACTGACTTGAAATCAATGTATGTACATCCACGAGGAGAAAGAGACGGCTGAAAGCCATCTAACCGTGAACGAAAGAGCCTCAGCAACAGTACACAAAGTTCAGATCTCACCGGGAGTCATCATATTCGAATACATCAAATGGAAACTCACTTCAATCACTTCGTGGGGATCATCGAATCGATTTTTGGCTTACCTGCAACGGAAGAGAATGAATATGCAATTAAAATATGGCAATTAAAAGGGAAAATCATCATTGAATTATCAGTTAATTAAGTGCCTAACAATAAGATCGGGTGGGGAATTGTAATAAAATTACAGCTTGGGTAATGAATTGTAATGGAATTGCAGGAGGGCTATTGGAAATCTGATATGGATTTAAACTAGGTTTTCGTACTTCTGGGTACTTCTGGGAAAATGCCATCCATGTGGCCTCGACTAGCTGACCCCATCCACCATATATCAGCAAATATACGGACCACGTATGACAACACCAGAAGCAAAAGTCAAATTTGGTGGCATGTCAAAAATAATTGAGGGAAAAGCTAAGCAAACTAAATACACATCATAAAGATAATTTGGTGCCTGTCCTCTTTTATCCACTGTATCCACTGTATGTAGTATGTATGTGGCCTCTCGTTTTTACTGCTGCCTTGCGTTTTGGTTAATTGAAATGTTTGCCATTGCCGACTTGAGCTGAGTGTCTAAGTATCCGTGCATCTGGCAGATACACACAGTCAACAGTCTACAGTCCGCAGTCATCACGGACAGCTGTCATTTTCACGAGTTTCCCTGAGTGGCGGACCCTTTAAGTGCCCGCCCAACCCCAGTTTGACCTTCCCGCGTTTTGAGTTGTGGAAACACAATTTTATTTCTGCCATTGATTGAGTGCGGATGATCTCGCTGTATCGATCGTAGGATCCTTCAGTCCGCCAGATATTCACCCCAGAGCCATGACTACTCGTATATTCATGAATCTGCAGCGAATCGGTGTCGTTGGCTCATTTAACCATTCCGAAACCAAATTTCAATCTGAATTTTGTTTACCCGTTTTGCTGTTTTCTGTTTTCGTTGTCTCTGCACTTTGAGCCTACGTGATGTCTTGCATGGAAATTTCATTTACATTTCTCGTCCGCATGTCTCTTTGGCTCCGCTTCTCGTCTTTTCCTCACATGTCAACCAAGCAGCCAAAATATATTTTCGGTCGGGCCAAAAATAAAAGCCAAATCAACAATAATATCATTGGAAATTAGTCAACATTTGCCTAATTTAAATCACAATGAATGCCTCAAGTATGTAGTTGTCCCTATCGACATACAGGTACTGGTTTATTTTGAAGCTCTGATGAATTTTAAAGAATCATGAGAGCTGTGAAGCTGGGAAAACATGAAATATTAATTTGAAACTAAATTGAACTTCTCTCCTCAGCAAAAACAACGTAGAACGTGTCAGAACGACACTGATTGACATGTGAGTTTGCCCTCCCGTTGGCCGTCTCGCTCTACGCCGTATTCCCCTCTCTGTCGCTCTCTGGGGCTTCACTGTAGTAGTGCGTGGGCTTGGTAGAAGAACGCCTTTGAAGAAACCTTCGCTGCTTTTGGCTTTATTTTCTGTTTTCTGTGTCGCAAAAGGGAACACCGAGAGGCACGCACACACAGACGCCATTAATGTATCACATAACCAAGTGGCAAGTAGCAAGTAGCTAGAGAAGCGGGGAAGGGGAGAAAGGGACCCAGAAGAAAGGCGGGCGGAGAATAGGGAGCCGTCTGAGTTTTAATGAGAGATGCACGCGTGTACCAATTTCCCTTTGGGAATTAATGTTGGACACGTTCGACATGTGGAACCTGTTTGTGTTTTGTTTTCGGGAACCCAGACGGTGGAACCTGTTCCCAGATTGCTCCCAGCCCAATCCAGGTAACTCCGAGAACCGGGCGCATCTGGTTTTCCTCCATATACGAATATTGTTCAATTGTGATTACCCCACATTGAGTCATCACACTCACGATGCCATCTCTAGAGTATAGAATAACGGTGTCAGGCTGCGGCAGAAACAACGAGGCGAAGTGAAAGATTCTCGTTATTAAAGATGGCCAAAAGAAGAAGGGGAGCAGCAGATGAGAGCAGTAGACCAAGATTTAACTGTCTCGAATACTCTTGTGGAAAGGGTTTTCGTTGGAATAAGAAGTTCCAAGTTCCATGCAGTACAGAATAGAGTGTACCATTCGAAGCCTTACTAATTTAAACTGATTATCATCAGATACAAATACTATATCTAGGACTGCAACACTGCTCGCCAAAGTAACTCCTGAAATATCCTAACGATTTTAAAGCTGTAACGTCCTCGAGCAGAAAACAGAGATACCCTCAGAAAGTGAAGCGCAGGAGAGCAAAGGAGAGCAGACAAGGCGCACCGGTTATGGGCATGTGTTGGTGTGTATCTGTGTGAGCCGGGTGAAATTGCGAAGAAACAGAACGCCTACACAGGCCGGCGGAGAAAGGGGGTAAAGGGGGTCATAGGAGACCTGGAGCCGAGGATGACTGGGCTGGGCGCACAGCTGGCTAAGCTCCTTTCACCCACTCAAAGCCAACGTGATCCGTGGCGAAATCTTCGGCGGGGTTAGGGCTCAAACTCGGCTGAAATTATTAGCAGCCGGCGGAGATTTATGGGCGAAAGTATACGTACCGCTGGCTATCAGTAATGAAAAGGCAACAGAGTAAGCGGAAACTTTTTGATGCCGCTGATCGACAGGCAGCGGGAAAAAAAAGAAATAAGTGGAAAACCGCAGAGGAAGTCGAGAATGCTGAGCGAGAAGTGAATTAGGGCAGAATGAAAAGACACGAGAAGAAAGCTGAGCTCACCTACTTGTTTGGCTTATACAAACTTTTATTGCTACAAGGTAATAAAATTAGACGAAACAATTATCCCAAAGCACTCAAACCTGTAATGTACATACTATTTTTGGCAGAAATCAATAACAAACGTTTTCAGTCGATAAGATTGTGGAAATAACCAAATATCTAACCCCTGACAGCCCGAAAATCAAGCGCCACTCACAAAATCAACATGTTGATATCGCAAAATGCGAACATTTTCTGGCTATACTTCAGAGCAAGACCAGAAATAAAAGCATCGTATTCCCGTATCAAAAATGAGAAAAATAAAAGCATTATCTCGATTAGTGGCCAGCCAAACAAAACAAGATAAACATTTCGCAGAAGAGAACAGCAGCAAAATGTGGGGGAAAAATTACCGAAAAACAAAATAATACAACGAATTCCAGCCACTCTGATGACGACAACAAGCAAACTGAAAAACTGGCAAACTGGCGAACTGGCGAATGGGGAGCGCAAACAACAACTGGAATATTTTTATAAGTCGCAATAAGCGAAAAATAAATAAAGCGAAGGAAATACTGAAAAAACAGTCGAGCAAAGAGGCGGAGCTCTTTTCGCTCAAAAGCGAAAACTTAGATTGGGAGACAATTGGGGTGGTAATTGCGTCCGCTGGAATTTTCAATGAGCTCGGGGAAAAGGAGATATCAAACAATAACTCATACCATTCACAGCGCAGATAATGTGAATGAAGCCAGGCAGCCAGTCGAGCAGCGAAAAAATCATCATCTCAAATTGTAAAGGGATTATGGCAGGAAAATTTCCTCAAGCGCCCAGGCAGACATGCTCGAGCATGCAAGCGTAATCGCTATCGCGGATAGCGTGGAAAACTCAGCGATACCAGCCAAAAGTACAGAACAAAGTCTGGGAACGTCCGCAAACCCAAAAATACAAAACGGCGACAAACCACCATGCGAATTATCGCCTCCTTGCTTCCCCTCCCCTCTTCACACCGACAAAAAAGAGGGAAAAAAGAAGAAAAAAGTTGCCATGGCGTCTGGGGGAAAACGGGCGATAAGAGTGGCGAGAAGAAGTAGAAATATGGCACGGCAACCAATAATAATAAATATTGCGCCTAGTATTACTAAACAACGGGCGCGTGTGTGATAACGATAACTCGAGCAAATCAAGCGATTGTCACAATAATCGATGAGTGCTATCACCGCGGAAAGGGGCAATCAACCGGACGAAATGAAAACAGCTGGCAAATAACCCATGATTCATTCGCCAGACTGCTGAAGGTGATGCCAAGCTCAGCACAAATTGATCGGATAACTTATTTAACCGGATAACTTATTTATCACTTACATATATCGGTGTCCTAACATATCGAACTCAAATGTTATCGATATAGCATTCAAATACTTTTAGGGGGATTTCGAAAGCCTAGTGAAAATCTCTAGTAACTATGGCTAGGAAAACTCACCTGTTTGACGTTTTCGCTTGCTGGTTGCTGCTGCAGCTGCTGATGCGGTTGATGTGGATGTTGCAGGTTGCCGTAGAGTGTGTTGCTGCTGCTGCTGTTGTTGTTGTTCCTGGTGACGCGTCCCGTCCGCAGCTGCCGTTACCGTTTGATCGCCGTAGAAGGACGTCGCCCTGAGTGATAGACCCGCTCCTAATCCCGGACAGAATCCGGATCCCCCGCCCCCGGCAACGGCGTAGTCAACGAAATCGGACGCTTTTGGATGGTGGGACGTTTTCATTGGCGCATGCTATCCCGCTCGACGTGGTCGGCTGTCTCCCTCGCACTCAGTTGGCTTGCATTGGGGTTTTGGGTTTCGGGTTTTCGCGTTTTGGGTTTTGGATTTTGGGTTCCGTTCTCCTATTTTTCCTATTTTCCGACTGCGCTTACAAACTACGTTTGTACAAAACGTGGCGAATCACTGGCGAATTTCGAGTGACCCCGTTTGAAATTTCCAAGTGAATTCAATATTTTAAGACTTTTTGAGTAAAATAATTTACGAAGAGGATGTATTTACAAGAATATACTTTTTTCAAAATACAAATACGATTTATGCCAAATTAAAAGAGAATCTGAAAGTAGAGTGAGAACACAATAGCAACACAATTAGTACGATCGAATAAAATTCGGCAAAAATCACGTTCCAAAAATATCATATCATCACGCTCGCACACCTGCCTCGCATTCGCCCATTTTTATTTTAATTCGCTTTTGAAACTTTCCATTCAAATAAGTTGTCCAAAAACAGACACACACACACACACACACACCAACTATTATTTCAAATTATTTACAAATATTTACAGGGCGGACTGGCTATAGTTACAATAGTTACGTTGAAGAAACTAGTTACGTGGTCTGTTTGTGCCCTTGAAGGGTTGGTAACTTCTTGAATGCTGCACGCAGAACTTCCTTATCTAGGGTCCACTGTATTTGTTTTGATTTTTACTTGATACCGCTTTTAAACTACGCAAAAAGCGGCGTGGAAGAGAGCAAACTATAAAAACAAGCAAACACATTCACATTTCGGGTGTCGGTGTCGAAAAATGGGAACCACAAAAGAACGCAAAAAACAAACAACAATAAAAACATTTCGGAGATTACGCACTTGGCCCCGCACACAAACAACACGCACACTCGCGCACTTTTGGCCCACACGGATACACACGCACATACACACACCACGAAACCCTTTTCTACGCACTTTGCTGAAAATTCAACGAGGCCCCTGAAATTAAACCTAATTGGCAACTTTCGTATCCAAAAAAACAAACCCGAAAAGCAAATCCACCAAAAACAACAACAAATTATAGCAAACACAAGCCGGTTCCAAAGTTATTAATGGATTGCCAGCGAGTGGAAAAGGGAGAGATGATGCTGCTGAATGGATTTTCGTTCTGCAGCTGCCGGGCAAATGGATATCCGTAGGATGCGTAGGATACCCTGCAGATACTTCCTCTGCGGACATCTACTGCATGGAATAGGAAACCCCAAAGCAAAAAATAGCTTTTCAAAATACCAATAGGTCAGCGTAGTTGAAACCACACTTCGTAGGTAACTACTAAAACAAGGTTTTTATGGCACTCAACCCAACTCAACCCACAATACCCTACCTACTAGGTCGATTAGTAACTCGATAAATTAACAACTTTCATCAGTGAAGATGAGCAGTGAATACATTTGAGATGGGACTTTGGGAAACCCAATATCCTTTCCACAATTTACACGCACTCTCTAACTAACTAACGTCTAGTACGACGGCCCTTAGTTAACGACGTCGGCGGGAGGAGAAGAGATGATGAAGGGTAAGTGGAAGAGAGAGACGGAGAAATCCGAAACCGGGCTAAAACAAGTTTCTGGCAGTGCTTCCTCTTGCCGCTGTTATTGTCCATCATCTCATTTTGGGTGTAACCAAAATTAATATTTATGCCCGTTGATTTGTTTGCGGGAAAATTGCAAAACATAAAAGGTTTTCTTTCGTAATATTTCACCGCATAGCACCGCACTCACACACACACTCGCACACACACACAAGCAGAGTTCAGAAAACACCTGCCAGCGAGTCCGGTGTTTATTTATGCATCTTAATTTGTTTTGCACCTTTTCGCAGCAGCTTCGCCTCACTCATATGTATATGCAGATATATAACTTGGATTTCTGTAGCTGCCACTTCCTCGACGGCTGTATCTGAAAATGTATCCGTATCTTCTGTGGCTGCAACGTCCGCTCGCGAAGCCGTTTGTGGAGACTCTGAATCGAAGAATTGAGGCACCGAAACTTTGTTGCCACAGAGCCGAAAAACCAAGAGAGCGGCCTCTCGCCGCCGCTCTTTCTCCGCTCCGGATTCTTCCAGGCGCCTGCGCAAGCCCGGTCTCCTCTCTTCCGCCTCCTGCCGCCCCCTTCGCCTTTCTCCTTTCTCTTTGCTCCTACTCCTTCTTCCCCCCCCGCTCAATCTGCCACTTTTAGGGCTCTGCCCGGGGGACGAATCGCGAAATTATTTTTGCTTGCTTTCGCTGTGGTTGTTGTTTTGGTTTTTCCTTCGTTTGCTACCCTGCAATGTCCTGGGTCGCTCTAATCTATGGCACAACGATTACATGAACCCATTACCACTCCATATAGTAAAGTTTATAATCTGGTCAAGTAATTAAGTCGTTTAAACAAGCAGAAATGGGTGAAAGCGAGTTCTAAGTTCCAAGTTCCATATAAGTGTTAACTGATGAATAATCCCACTAAAGAGTATTCCCTTGTCGGATAGCTGACTCATGGCTTGATTGCTTACGTGGTTGTCCCTCTTCGGGCGCCGTCGAAAAGTGTGAGGGCTCCATTTGACACGTAAGGATTTGCGTCGGCAGCAGAAACCCGAAGAAAGGGGCGGAGAAAGCGCAAAGGGAGGCCGAGAACCGGCGAAAGGGGCACCTTGCGAAATAGTTTTTTTTTAGTTTTTGTTGAGGTGGGTCGCGAGGGGGTTGGGGATGTGTGAATGGGCCAAAGTGGTTGCGTGGGGGGCAGCCGCCGGGTGCAAAGAGGCGCAGAGGAAAACTTGCGTCGTGGGCAGACTTAATTACACACATATAGAACAAGATGGAAATGGCTGCGTGGTTGGAACACACTTTCGAGCCGAGGAACTGCTTCAGTTTCATGGGAGAAAGGTACAAGCTGTGCCCTCTGCTTTTCCTGCAAAAGGATCAAAAGAAAGCATATGGCTTCCAGCATGCAGAACTGAAAACTTGATTATACTACGCCTCATTTTAGACAGCGAAATAGGGAATGGCGAAACTTTCTTAGAAGAACATGGACTTGGAAAGCGAAACTCAACAACCTTTCTGATGAAATTCGCAGTACTCTTATGAAAATAAGCCAGTGCTTCAAAGAATTCCATGCATGCCATTTTCTTTAAGAGAAGGTAAAGCTTAAATATAGTATTCCAGTTTTTGCTCATCATTTCGGTAGTTTGCCATATTGTAGTAGCTTGTCGTTAAATCTGGAATGGACTTTCGGGATGTACTTAGCACAGCAGGATGCGAGTTGGACAAGTCTGTGCCCCCGGGGGCTCCCGCAAAAGACTCGATTAGTTGCAGCTTGAACGAGTAGGGTGCTACTTTCCGTGGCGAGGTCAGCCGTCCACACCCCTTGCACTTTCCTGCAGCGACAACGCCACAATTCAATCAGCAATATGGTTGGCAGCCTGGGCATCAATTACGGGCCAATAAAGCTAGCTAGTTCTCCACTTACCCCCCCTCCACCACCTAATCTCATTTTCCAACAGCTGTTCGTGGGCGGGGAGGAGACCTGTGGGCGGGACAGCCAACATATGGAAGCTTCGGGTTTTCATTTTTTCTCCCTGTAAGCTTTAATTGACAGCTGCCAAAGTGGGCGACTGATGGATGGAGGAGGGAGGGAGAGAGGTTTACGCCGGGAAAACCCACAAGCTGTAAGCCGCACCCCTCCCCCGGCCAAAGGCTCGTTAAAGTTGTGCAACAATTTCCCTTTAAATGATTTACATAGAAAACCCTCGGGGAAATGACGAGGGAGAGGGAGAGGGCGGACTCTCTCGGTCTCTCTCGTTCGGTATCCTTGAATGGAGGCAAAGAGAACATAAGTGGAGAGAGGAAAGAGGAGAGAGCAACCGGCGGCGGTTTCTTTGATGAATCGACAAACGCTGATTATGATGACGCAGCGTCACAGGACGACAAACGAGTGACAGAAGAGAGAGAGAGAGAGAAAAAGAGGATAAAGGAGAGGAGGGATAAGGCAGTTATTTCCATTTCCGCCTGTCAGTTATCGTGCCTCTTTTGTTTTGATAAATGCCAAAAGAGTTGGCAATAAATCCCAAACAATAAAATTGCCCGAGGGAAGGGGATAAAAGTCCCAAAAGTGGACAAATTATTCAACCTACTGAGACTCATTCTGTTGCAGAGCATTCTAGACCAACACATTTCATGGAAAATGAATGAGATTTGCCATATTATTTTAAGTTGAACGCCTTTTTTATCTTGTTTTACCCATTAGACAGAACATGATTTTTTCTCAATAAATATGTGAGTTCCTATATCAATGAAAATAGAAAAGGGGCCAATAAGCATATATATTCTATGGCTTCGACCCCTACTGTTGATTAAAGGAAAGCCACGCCGATTGCGGGTTTATTGTGTGCGATTGTGAATTTAGTCGCGTTTGCTAGGGAATTCAAACACAAAAAAACCTTAATTAACGAGCGAAAGAGAGGGCAATACCAGCACCCGCATTTGAGAAAAACAATGGAAAACCCGAGTTTTCCCATGTGGAAACCGCCCCAGGAGAGAAAGAGAAAAGTCCGCTGCACGGAACACCCTGTTAGTAAATTGTTGCTAACAAAAGGCAGTCGAAAAACGCGAGAAAAACAACAATTCCATCGCGAAAACAAGTTAAAAATGCAATTGAATGTTGTTACGCTCTTTGTTTTTCTCTCCCTCTCTCTCCCACGCACACACTCACACACACACAAGCACCATACTAGTGCGCTACTTTGAGTTCATCGTTTTCAATTCATTTTCGAGAGTTTCTCTTCTCTCTTTGCACTGCTTCTTCTTCTTCCTGAGCTCAGCAAACACAACACAGCAACAAAAAAAAACACGCTCCCACACACACACACATGTACATGCACTCGCAGCCAAGGGAAAAGGCTTTTCGTTTCATATTTCTCTTACTTTTTTAGCTTCATTTACGATTATACGTGGAAAGTGCTGTGGAAATTTGATTATAAAAAAACACTCGCCATGATTCCGATCCTCTCAAACTTTTCGCGTTGTCTCACTCACGCACACGCAACACTCTTATTTTCTGTCTCTTTTTTCTCGCGAGCCCGACGAAAAATTCCGTCCGCTAAATATTTTCCACGATTTTTTTCGTCGAATTTTGAAATGGAACTAAATGAAAAATACCCTTGCGTGTGCTCACAAAAACCCTAATAAATACCAAGGGGTATTTTGCAGTATACCAGAAGCATACCGCAGCAGTGTAGGGTTGCCAGGCAGCAAGAAGCCAGTTTACTTAAGCTGGTCACTCTGACTCCGCCGGTTTTTAACTATTTTTCTGAATACTCGCTAATTTAACAATAAATATAATTATGCTGTCCCTGAGCGAACCCGGCAATGCAGGGGGCATTCCCGACAAGGCATGGCAGCCGCACTTCGTGACTCTGGAAACGAGGTGAGTCTGGTATTTGCATTCTACAGTATCCGCTCGAAAAGCACCGATAAACAATTGATGTTGAGAATTTGTTTACCACTTAATTTGCATCCTGCAGCATGGGAGAAATCACCGTGGAGCTGTACTGGAAACACGCGCCCAACACGTGCCGCAACTTCGCCGAGCTCTCGCGGCGGGGCTACTACAACAACGTGGTCTTCCACCGCATCATCAGGGACTTCATGATCCAGGGCGGCGATCCCACGGGCACTGGCCGCGGCGGAGCCTCCATCTACGGATCCGAGTTCGGGGACGAGCTGCACGGCGATCTGCGGCACACGGGCGCCGGCATCCTCTCGATGGCCAACTCCGGACCGGACACCAATGGGTCGCAGTTCTTCATCACCCTGGCGCCCACGCAGTGGCTGGATGGCAAGCACACGATCTTCGGAAGGGTGTACACGGGCATGGAGGTGGTCAAGCGGATAGGCATGGTGGAGACCGACAAGAACGATCGCCCCGTGGATCCCCTGAGGATCATCAAGGCCAAGGTGGAGAAGCTGTGAGGCGCATCTTGTAGAGAAACTGCTAGAATAAGTACTATTTGACTTAGCGAAAGGTAGCTTTCCATGCGAAAGAGTTGAAAGACACTGCAATGTTTAAACACTGATTAAATGTATTTACGGAATGACTAGAAACACAAGATCTTTTTGATTGATTCATCACAGGATAGCATAGCCCTCTTTTACATGGTGCTGTCCAACATGTCCACCAGCCGCTTGATCTGCCTTCTGCAAAACAGAAAACCCATTACATTTGGGACATTGGGGATCTGAATTGGACCACTTGGGCCCACTTACATGCGCTGACCCACTTGCTCTGTGGATTTCATCGACTTGGTGATTTCCTCCGTCTTGGCGAGCAATTGGTACTGGCACTTAATGTTGGCATCCAAGGTGTCCGTCAGCTTGTTGACGGCGTTGCGGTGCACCTCCACGTTGTCGGCCGTTATGGAGGAGATGGAGTGCAGCAGGTTGCCCAGGTTCTCCATCAGATTGTCCACCGAGCTGGCCAAGTACTGGGCTTCCAGCTCGATGTCGCTCAAGACGCTGCCGTCCACTTCGGGAATGTTGCGCGACTGAAGGAACCTCCGCGTGAGCAGACCGTTGCCGGAAGTGCCTCCCATGGGACACATGGAGTTGAGGGGCGTGGTGTGCTCCGAGGAGTAGTCAGAGGCCGCCACTCGTTCGCGCAGCTTGGCTTCCAGATCGTGGGCCACAAAGTGGCGCATTCCGTCGGAGTCGCTGGTTTCACCCTCCAGCTCGTAGGGCACAGCTGCAAATGGAAAGATGCTTAGTTTAGTTAGAAACTAGAAAACCTAGAACCTACTGCTCTCTGCTTTAACTCTGGGCCTCTCGATGTCCCCGGAACTGCCCTTGGAGTTGCTATTCGAGTTGCTGTTGTCCTCCTCCTCGAGGGGATCGTCTTCCTCGTCGGGATCCTCGCCAGAATCCAGGTTTAGGTATCTCTCGCCGTTGGGTCTTGGCTTTGAGCTTCCGGGGATTGCAGGTTGGCCAGTGGCCGTGGGCGTGAGATCCTGCAGCACGTGCTCTGGCACCGCTCCCGGATACTGAGCCAGAAACGGAATTTCCGTGTACGAGGAGGCGGGCGTGGCTCCGGATCCGGAGCTCCTAGTTGCCCCGTCCACTGGGCCACTCTCCTCGGCCACATACCCGTAGCGCGGGCGGATGGGAATGTCCTGGTGGCGGTGCGACATTCTAGTCCACTCTTGTCAAAGCTCGACTGAATCAAAGGAACTTTAGACAAAGAAAGAAATTCAAGTCGATTTTTGCAAAGTTCTCAATGAAAACCAAAACAAAGTATTTATTGGTATATACCGAAAGACAGGACCAGGTGTCGATTACATCTACGTATCGAGTGTCTATGAATTAGGCCCTGTTCAGGCTGAGGTCGAACTTCTCTACTATCCTGTCTTGAAAAAAAAAGTTAGGCAACACAGTGTGGATAGGTTTTATTTGGTAACATTTTTTTTTAACGCAGTACCAGGTTTTTATTAAAACTATTTAGTTAAGGGTGTGAAAAGTTCGATAGTATCGTACTGAACGAAATTGCGATTACAAGATCCACGATTTTGTATCATCCCAGAAAAGGTCACACTTCAGCTCGCACTATCGAATCATCGATAAGCCCGACAAATCGAAGACAGTCGTGTTTATAATTTGCGGCTCCGAGGTTTGCGGCGCGCATTGAGCAAACTAACACAAAATTAGTTAGTCGGTAAACAAGTTAATGTGCAGCGTTCTAATTTAATTGCGCGATAAACGTGTAGAAACACACCTACGTAAGGCTGCAACAAGAGCCACCTTTGATTTTTGTTTATATGTTCGCGTTTTCATCGTATTCCGCGTCTTAATCGTTTTATTTGTTAATGCTCGTACGCAAAGTGAATTGCCAACAACTGGGGGGCTAAAAAGTGCCAAAAAGAGCCAGAATCCAAAAGGAAAAGAAGCGGCTAAAGAGGAATAAGCGAAAAGGAAGCAACGGAAACGGTGTTTTGCTCTCTTTCTCCTCTCTCATCCTCGCCATGTGTGTGCGTGTGCAAATGTGTGTGTTGGCGTCGCTAAAAAGTGCATGTGAATATTAGGAAGATATTAAGAAAGCCTACGAAAAGTAAAATAAAAATCAATGCACAAAGTAAGAAAATTGGTGACAAACAATGCATAAGTGGCATACACGAAATAAAGTTTTTATGTGAAAAACCAAAATCGACTGCAGTGCGTGCACTTGTGTGTATGTGCCGCTGCATATGTGTATGTGTGCAGTGTGGAAATAACGCAAAAGAAAAAAAACTGTTTTTGCAGCCGGGGTACAAATTCCAATTGGAATCTGAAGGAGCATAAAATCCCATTCGACGCATGCGTGGCTGCCAAAAAAAAGCAAGTAAGTTTAATTGTTGATATTAAAGAACATATGCAATTAAATATTGTTAAAAGTGTACAAAAAAGAAAATGAATTTTTTTTTTGCCTTCTCTGTTTTCTATGTACGTATGTATGTGTGTGTGCTCTCTTCTATTTTGTTCTCGACTTCTTGTTCTTTTCTTCTTCTTAGCCAGTTACTCTTATTCTTTGTCTTTCTTCTCAGGCCGTTCTGCTTCTTTCTTTTAACTGCAATTTGTGCAGTCAGCTAGTGTGAGAGCGGGAAAGAGACAGCGATCGTTTGTTTCTTTTTCACCCACCCACTTCTTCCCCTTCTCCCCTAGCGCCCATATTCGCTTTTTTGTATTGGTGCTTTTCCTATCTATATCTACCGTTATGTTTCGATTGCGATTTCGTAATAACTGCGATAATATTTGCTCTCTCACGCTCTTCTTCTCTTTCGCCATTCCACTCTCTTCACTTTTAGTTTTGTGTGTGTAGCTGTGCATTTGAATTGTTGTTGTTTTTATCAATATGCGTGGGTTGATTTTTATTTATCAATATTTTTTTTGACATCGATAAAGTGCAAAGAAAAGTTGGATTGATAGGTGGACAAGAAAGGCATGTGATTAATCAGGAGAATGGAATTACCTTGTCTATTTGCTTCTTTTAATATAAATACAATACTATAATATAAAAAAAAAAAATTAAATTAAATATTTGTAAATTTTATTAACTCGTTAAATGTGTAAAAACCCAACAATCCAAATTAAAGAACCCAATTTCTGTATGCTTGTTTTGTTAAGTATTTCCCTACTTCGCACTTCGAATTCCCTTCCATTTCTTTAAACAAATGTCGTCGCACTCTTGTTATTTATTTACATCGCATCGAAGAGAGATTTCCATTTGCAGAGGCGACACTTGAACAGGGTTTTCTCTGGCCTTTTCCCACAACCATTTCCTCGTCGAGCACTTGAATGAAAATGTTGTTTTATTTATTGATTTCCATATTGCATTCATCTCGCGTTTTCCCGCTCGCCCACTCGATGACCCGCTGACCCAGCGGGAAATGGAAAACCGTTTAATGGTGCCCTCTTCCTAGATTTCCCACCACCCGCCCCTCTCGTGAGTTTCCCCATTTTCCTCGGGGCGGGGTTAAGGCGATGCCTTGGAGCAGATTAAACGCGCGTCCTAATGCGATTTGCATTCGTCTTTCCGTCTTTCCCCCGGCTTTCCATCGACTTTCCAGTACATCGTGCCTGGTTTGGGGTCAGCGACTGGGAAATCTAATTGAGGAAATTCATATTATTTTCCACTCGCGCGCCGCCTGCTCTTTCATTTTCATTTTCCCCAGCTTAACCCCAAAGTGTTTTGGCTTCAACGCTCACGTGCCGAGTCTCTTTGGGCCAAAGTCCTGAAGTCCCAATATGCCAAAATCCCATCTCATGTGCGTGGCCAATTTTGGCCAGGTCTTGTCGGCCTTTGAGCCATGTTTCTTCCTCCTCCGAGATAAGCGTGTTAATGGCTCATTAGCAGAGGGACGGTTTAGGTCACTTTGGAGCCAAATTGCCTAACCGAAGACGTAAAGATAACCGAACTCTTGATGAGTTTTTAGGCCCAAATCTCTCCCACACTCTTACCGGCTTTTAAATGGCGAGAAAATAATGGGGAAATAAATAAAAATCATCCAGCGGGAAGTTGAAAATTATTGAATTCATAAAGGAAGCGAACAATCAATCCCAAAGAATGATTGTCAATATCTAATCTCCTAATGCTCGATTTCGCTCAACACAATTGGGTGTAATGCCACTTTCCTATAACTGTTTTCCTCACATTTTTTGTAAGCCAAATTAAGGTCAGGAAAATTCTTTCAACTCTTGTTCTCTAAAAGTGAAAAAAGTCGGCATACAAACTTTTGCCCGATCATCTCTACACTTATATTGCTTTGTTTGCTCATTTTGGAACTAATTTGGGTAGGAAACTTCAAAAGTACATGAATTTATGATCATTTGGGGTTCATAACTTCATAATAGTTGTAGGTTATTAGAAAGCAGTACAGAATAAATAGAACACCTAATACTAGGTATATATGTATCTCTTCGTCCAAGAAATGTCTTTCTAAAACAAATAACAAATATAATTTTGTAACTGACATTTTATTCACACCCACTTTTAATATAACTTTGGTGGCACGCTTTTACTATTTATCTTGCATCATTCGCCCTTATTTCTGATGCTTACCACTGCACACCCTTCTAGGAATTCATCCCCTGCATTTGAAGTTGTTTGTTATATAACTATCTGTAATACTGTTATACTCACCCCCCGACTTTAAATTTCCACCCGATGCAAGCGCACTTCATTCTTCCTCGCCAGTTTAATTACAGCATTCCTGATCATTGATTCACTTGCTTCGCTGAGCAGCTTTTACAGCATGATCTCATCTGGATTTCCCCACCCCAAACCCCACCCCCTTAATTATCAGTTTCATATACTCGTATATGGTCGAATTCATTCCGCAACGTTCCCGCGCTAAATAGACTTTTCCACAAGAAATTGCACAATTTATTGCGGAAATCTTTCGGGGAGCTCTTCATTTGATTTTCCCTAAGTGAGCTCACTTTGCTTTGCATTTCGCAAGCGCCTGTCGAAGTTCCGTAAACATTTCATCTCCAAACAACTGAGGTTCTTCTTGTGTATTGCTGCTCGTTCCACTTATTCCGCCAATATGGATTGACCTCCTTTTGATTTGTTTACAGCCAGCGGAAAACGAAGGGTTAAAGGAGAAGGAGGGTCAGGGGGCGGTGCAGTGGATGGCTATGTTTTGTGGAAGGTGTAAAATGAAAAGCGAACCGTTTACCTGGTACTTTTTTGCTTTAGCTGTTGCCTTGGTCTGGTTTTTCCTATTGGGAAATGGTTTTTCGTGGCCACGTAAATAGAATTTGGAGGCATACTTAAGAGCAATTCAATCGCAAACCTAATTTTTTATAATTCCAACTGATCGTACAGTATATATTGTACTCCGCACCTGTTTGATTTTGTTT
Source organism: Drosophila teissieri (assembly GCF_016746235.2). Taxonomy (NCBI): domain Eukaryota; kingdom Metazoa; phylum Arthropoda; class Insecta; order Diptera; family Drosophilidae; genus Drosophila; species Drosophila teissieri. The sequence goes on along the minus strand of NC_053031.1, from coordinate 547,377 downwards.
TGATTGCGTTCGATAAATGAATGTGCATCTGATTGACGTGAATCATCTGAATCAGCGGGGTCTTTTCAATTTGTTGATCAACTTGCGATGAGCATTTCCCCTTTCCCTTTTCCAGCGCACAACTTTTCCTTTTTTCTGTATTTTTTGGTGTCCAAATATTGACTCCGCTGTGTCGTCTTCTGTCTTCTGCCTTCTCCTTTTTAGTTTTCCCGAAAATATCTTTTTCGGCTAACGATGTCCGCATTGTTTGCAGCTCATTAATTTTCCAAAGGTTTTTCTCTAAGTTTTCCCCGCTCTTTGATTTTTTATCTGCATTTCCGCATCGAGTTGGTGTTTTTCTCCTTAGCTTCTTTTGACGCACACGAACATGCAACTGTTTGTTGCATGTCTTTTCGGGGGGCGGGGTAGGAAAGGCACGCCCACAAATTATGTCAAACTATCTGTAAACGAAAATCTCATTTGGCCACTGTGTCAGCTGCCGAAGTCAATCACCAGCCGGTCGCTAATTAATTTCCATCTTTTGCAGCAGCAGACGAACCTGATTGTCTTTGTATTGTTCGGCAGGCTAATTTGTTGCTATCAGCGTTGATTATTTTGCATTTGAAATTAACCTTGAATTCGCTAGACAAACACACCAAATTTATTCAGCAAATTCATTGGCAACCGGTTCGCATGTTGTTGTTTAAATAGTTTCGCATTTTTCAGCGTTTCTCGATGGAGAATCAGAGGTGTGTCTCGGGGAGGTGTTCCAGATCTTGTTTGACTTATTCACTAAGCGGTTTGGGATTCTCTCGGCCTCCGACTTTTCTGCCATTTTTAATCCATTAAGCTATAAAACGTTTATAATGTGGAATTCGAGACTAAGAACTAGGTATTCAAATCTTTTAATAAGTTAACCTCCTAAATATAGGAGTGATTTGCAATGACTACCACTTTTCAGTAGTTCAAAATATTCATAGTTTTGGTTAGTTGGTTAGTTATTGCTTGGTTTTTCCGAGGAAGTGTTTAAAATCCCAATTGCATTGAACGATGTTTACAGCCAAATCATTTGGGACATGAAAGATACAAATGCTATTTGACTGCAACGCAATTAAAAGTTTGTTAGCCAAACTCCTGACCACCTTATAATTGAGGTGATTAACTTGGCAGGAATGCTACAGCCGCTAAAGTATCTGAGATGTACGCAAAGCATTCTGAATTGGTGCCAAGTCCAGATCGACTATTTGGAGTCTAGCTATTTTCGGTATTTTGCTTGCATCTCGCATCTTGGTGATTCTTGAATTAGGCACTGCCGCTAAGATGCTGGGATGCATCCGCCAGAGGAAGATACATTTCAAAGGCGCGCTGCAACTGCGGTGCGTATCTATAAATACGAAGCGAAGCCATTCCATCATGACTAGAAAACAACTCTATGAATAGACCGTATGAAGAAGCGCCTCGAAATGATGAAGCGCTCGAGGAATTTTTATTATCAGCTTTGGAAGTGGCAGTGTAACTTGTAGATCTTTCTTCTCCGCCAGAATTAATTGTGCACTCTTGTGCCTTCTTCGCTCGCTCCACTTCTTCGATTCTCCGATTCTCCGACTTTAATGAACCACAGCGCGATAAGCGAGGAGTTGATGGAGGGAATTCTCCACGGGAATGGGGCTTGGTGTTATAAATAGTGCTCGAAACATGTGCGACATGCACTGGAAACACTGGCGAATTGTGGAGGGTCGATCTTCCTTTGCCGGTTGCCATTCTGGAAGTCAGGGATTTGATTTACAGCAATTTCCCTTTTTGACAGCTCGGAATTTTCCCCATGTCGGCGGTGGAAAGAGATCTAGGAAGAGGGGGAGGAACTGCTAGAAGTGCTGTCAAAGTTCTCAGCTGGAATGCAACTGATGGGCCTGAAATTAAACCAAATTGTGTGCGGATGGATCGGAATCACTCGTTTATGGGGGGACTCGTAATCGGGGATCGAAGGGCAAAGTTCATTGTTGGAGGGTGATTTATGGTCAGGCTAAATCGGGAATACATTTATGATCTTAATAAAAGATTAAAATTTTAGGTTCCAAGATTCAGCTTAGAAAATACAATCTTGTAATGAATGATACAGACACAAAATGCATCTCAGGACCAACTCAACCACTTTAATCTGCGCAATGGTCCATGTCCGCTTAGTATTTATGGTCACTTCAACGCCTTCGAATATATGGGTATCAATGAAATAGCTCTTAGAGTGATTGACTGACCGACTGTTTACAACCAAATGCACTTTCTGCCGGTACTCTTAATTACCCGGCGAACAATTAATAACCCGAAACCTGTGAACCGAAACCGACGCCAAACGCCATGGGCCACAAACGAACAGGGAAAACGGCTCGAAAAGGCCGCCGCCAAATGAGAAAAGTAAAAGTCCCACACTGACCTTTGCAGGAGGAAGAAAATGTGGTCGGAAAATCTCCGAAATTCCCACACACAAGCTCAGGCTTTTGAGCACACCCGAAGATCTCTTTGATTTTGCATTTTTTGTTTGCTGGCTGTCAACTGAAGAATTTTCGTTTATTTTCGGCTTGATTGCGGCTCAAGCGAAAGTCGTCGCTAGTCGACGGTCGCTTGGTTTTCCTTGCTACCATTTTCAGTTTTTGTGATTTAATGCGCGGCTTTTCCTCTCCTCTCCTCTCCGCCCCGCCCCACCCCGCCCCGTCCATCATCTCGCTCGCTGCTCGCGATTTTCCTGTGGACCAGCGGAGATCCCGATTTGCATATCGCAATGCCTGATCGGCCATGGCAAATAAAAATTTATGCAATTAAGCAAATCGGATGGCGGATAACGAAATGAACCAGCCAGCAGTCCTTTAGCCTGCTCCCCAAACGGGTGCCAACCGCCTCCTCCTCCTCCTCCGCCGATCTGATCCGATCCTCCCCAGCTCACACTACTCCCAGCTCCTCCCACCCAGCTTGACTTCCTCCCGCTCATGTGTGGAGTTGGGTGGAGCGTGGTGGCTCATCGGAAATCGCGCTTGCTGAGCTGAGCATTCGATAAAAGTGCTACAGTTTTGGGCTTGCAGATGGTCGCGTGACACGAGGAGAACAAGAAACAAATGGGTCTTTTTTAAGCCTAAAGTTTCACAGCTAAAGAAACAAAGCTACCGAAATGGAATGTTTGGTGGTCGTATTTATTTATAAAATTATGAGTTTGATGACATTTCCATGTGGTAACCTGCTCCATCTAGATGCTCTCCCATCTCTAACTAATCGCATTAGGCCCGCTTTGGAACCGCCGCCGGTGCGGATTTTGGGATTGCAGGAGGGCGTTACGCTTCGTCGGGCGATAGTCATCGCAAGGAGATCGCTAGGCTCATAAATTAAATTGGCGAGCTCTTTAGTCTTGGGTGGGGAAGCCTTGAGCTGCAGTTTTCCGAGGCATTTGTCATGTGTGTGCATTTGAGTGTGTGGAGGAGTGTGTGTGTGGATTGGAATGGCCGCGCCCACACACTGGTTACTGGGAAAGGTAACACGGTGTCCATCAATTCTTCACTTCACTTTACTTCACTTCACTTTCATTTGAATTTAGCAGGAGGCTTAATTTTCGTCGGCTTGGTGGGTGTTTCGCTTAGTGGGGCACATTTTGGAGTGGATTTATTTATACTTTTATTTTGGGGCCTGTTAATTTGCCTGCGCGGCCATGTGAAAGTTTGCTGCATGCCGCAAATTGCACAGACGTGCGAATGTGGCTCTAGGAAGGGGTGGGGTGTCTATCCTCCGAGTTGCCTTGGCCGGCTGGTCACCTGTCCCTCTGCTCGACTGTTCCGCGGTTGCACGGTTCCAACATTCATATTTCATGGCGCATGGAGGAGCCCCAGGGCAGGACAATGAGTCTTAGGTCCATTCGCAGTCCATAAATCCAGCAAATGAGGCAGTCCATCTTGTTTTGGTCCAGAGCCGTGCTTTTGGGCCATGTAGCTCGGATAGTGCTAAGCCGAGATAATGGCCAGCTTTCAGTGCTTGTCTGGTTCGATTTAGCTGAAAAGTAAATTGAAAATTGCTGATGGGTCGTAATAGGAGCGAAAAGAAACGAGAAGGAGAAGATTGTTGTTAAGTTGTGTGGGAGGGCTAAGAAGGGCCGCTAAGCCCATTACAGAATGTAGAATAAAGTGGTTCATCGACTTGTGTCTAACAGGCAACTTTAGCGATCTTCAGACTCGTTTCAATTACTCTCCTTAAAATAAATTTCTACTCGACTTACAATCTTGTTGCCCGCGGGCTAAGAGAAAAACCACATTCAGTTAGCTAATAAAATTTGTTTTATGACTATTAAATAACAAGTTGCATACTTTGCAAGTCTTTTGGGCTTTATCAAAATGTTTTCTCATAATTTTCGCAAGTAACCCGAGGCGGACATAAATCTCCCCATGGGTCCAAAAGCCCAACCCAACTGAAACCGAAGCAGTAAACCTCCACTTAACCTCCATTTCCCATTGCCATTCCCCATTTGTGGACCCCACAGAAACATGAGCATAAATTGAGATTTTGCTAAACATTCGCAAAACTTATTAGGACTGACAAATGTTGACAATTGACGAATTGACACGCGGGGGGCGGTCGGCAGGCAGGGCAGGGAAATGAAATCCGTCAGAGGCTCAAACAAGCGGTTTTGGCCCGGTCTTGTCGCTTGTTTTCCCTCCGTGCGGTTTTCCTCCCCGCTGGCAAATTGGTTTGGCTGCCATTTCGGTGACATTAATTTACAGTCGGCCAATTGCGCTGAGGAAAAAAGAGAACAGCGACAAAACTCATTAAAGAAACACTCTGGAGATAAGCGAGCAAACCTACAAAACCTAAACCAAAAACCTAAAAAAAGAACCAAGAAAAGAACTTACGAAGCTGAAAGGCGCACAGTTTATTGCCGATTTTTGGCAGTTTTCGTTTGCTCAGAAATTACTTTGGCCAGTAAGCAAAAAATAATGAGAAATGAGCCACTACTTCGCATGTAATGCGATCTGCGGATCTCAATCCAGAGATCAATTGGTACAATCAGATGCGATCATAAATTAGCAGCGAAGTAATGTTTTTATGGCTCCATGCAAGAAAAGAAAGTTAAACGCAAAAAAAGGAAGTTAACTGGTGTTTAGCATACTCTCTTGCTTCGAGTTATTGTCTTGTGTCTTTAAAATTTTATATACTGTAGTATTTAATTCTTAAAAATATATATTTTCTTTTAATATGTTTGACTAAAGATTTGAAGCATGCAGTTTCTAAGACCCCCATTTATTAGAAGCCATTTTAAAGGGTAATAAATCGAAACTGTTAAAAAGTTGCATTCCATTCATTGGGACTAAAACTCTTTCGACTGAAAAACCGAGGGAAGATAAGCTTCTCCGCACGCACCCTCGTACAAAAGCGGGCATTATGCAATGATCCTCTGACCACTTTTGTTGTTGTTTTTTGTTTTTTGAGTTTGCTGCATTTTTCTGACCACCGAGGGAAATGAGGTGAATGCCTTCTTAGCAGGCGACAAGCAAAACAAAAACCAACACTGCGAAGCGGAGAAACTGAGCAATTGAGAGACTGAGAAGAGGAAGCGGCAGCCCAACGTCCGTAAGCCAAGCGAAATCGATATTTTTCAGGGACGCTCCGCACCTCCCTCCCTTCCCCCCTTGCGGAAAGCCCCCTAACTCCTCCCCATTTCCTTGCATTCTTCAGCTCTTTCCTTCGTTTTCTTCTTGCTCATGTGCACTGAGAGAAACACACACTCGATTATGATTGCTCTACAAAAAATAGATTAAATGCTTACTTATAGGTTTGTTGACAAAAAGTAAAGATTCTTATTCATTTTTGTTCACAAATATAAAGTGAATAATACATTTGATCGCTCAAGAACGAGTTGTTATTGCGTACATTTCTCGTTTCCTGTGTATTCCTTGCTGTTTTCAATGCGGTTTTAGCAATTTCGTGCTCATTCAGAGAGGGTGACGTTTAGGGAGGGGGGTGGTGAGTGGTGACTGAGTGGCTGAGGGGCAGGAGCAATCCAGGGAATGACTAGTTTCGAACTGGGCGGTGACTCACCCACAGAACATTTGCCCCAACTGGCAGTTCTCTTTGCACTCGTATCTGAGTATTTGTATCTGCATTTGACGCTGTTTGTGTGTTTCAGTTCGTATCTTGTGGTTTCGTGGTTTCGGTGGTGCCGCCTTTGCCGCTGACACACGTGAAGCCACATCAATCCATCAGCCGACTTCTGCACCTAAACGTGTCGCATGGGCTTGGCCCATTCTCTGGTACTCTTGGATACTCTTCAAGAACGGGTGGAATCTCAGAGGTAGTTATTTGTTATTATTGGAATTATTGGTATGCCCAAATGATATACGCATTAAGTAAAACTAAGCATTTCAATAAATCCTAGTGTCGGGCTAATGAAAGAGCAGTAAATAATTAACAGCACTATTTTGCCACATTTGCATTCCTCTTAAACTCACAAGCATTCACTGCACTCCAGCACCAACCCGAGTTTACTTTCACATTCGCAATTCTCGACGCGCAAGAACATAAACCTGCTGCAAGTTATCGCCACATCTTTCACTCGTTCTTGGACTTTCCGAAGCCATCAGCGCGGAGTACTCTGAGCTCCTCCCTGGAGGCGATACTCAATTACCTGCACTTGTCACAGAATCCAGATGGCTTAGCCGGGATAATGACGAGCACTTAGCACATGATCCATTCCATGTAGTTAGTAGTTAGTGACTGAAGAGCGCGGCGTCATCGCGCGAAGCCCGTGATTAGCGGCCAAGGCATAAATTCTGAGCTTTATCTCGTAGATTGCGTAACGGTTTCTTTGAGGTTTGCCCAGACTTTCCCAGATTTTTTCTGCTTTTCCTCCTCGCGATCGTGTGAGCCATAAATGGCAAGCACTAATTGCTAGGCCGCTGTCATAAAACGTGGAAATGTTGGTCGAGTGCAGGGGCAGGAGCAGGAGCGCATAATCGTTAAAACAAATGCTCGTTTTTAACTCCGGGCCAATGCAAATATCTAGGTATCTGAAAGGAGGGGAAAGCCAATCGATTCAGCGATCCATCGATTCACCGATCGGTTGTTCATCGAAATCGTCGGTCAGGCCCTTAGCCTGCGGCCTTGTTGAAATCACTTGTTTCTGAATTATTTTTGGGAAAGCATCGGTTGCATAAGTAGGACACCAGGGCGGGGTCCTCGAATGGGGATTTTGGGTTACCGAAACGGAGAAAACAGGGAAACACAGAAAACCGAGAAAAATGCCCGATAAGGAAGCGATTTATGTGGAGAACTTTTGCTTTTTTTTTCTTCTTCTCGGTAACAGCACATAGCTGACCTCTTTAGATGAAATTTTCTGTGTATTGGGTGGGAATAACAAATGCTCCATTCAAAATGTCACAAAAATGTCACACCAACGAGTGGCGCCTTCGCCTCGTCGAAATGTGTGAACAAATGTGCTCTTTGCCACGCCCCCTGATCGCCACCCCGCCCACCGATCTCGCCCAGAAAATGCAATTAAATTCTCCAAGAGTTGGAAGTTGCCTCAATGTGCAGTGGTTTCGATTTGGTCTTTGCTTTTGGCCTCGTTTCGGGTGTGGATGGATACATGTGTGAGGATTCGGGGAAGCGAGTTGAGGTGGCGAATTCCTAGGGGAAATCAGGTTTATTTATAGGTTGTGTTGGGCTGGTGGAGCTATTTAGTCGATTAAGAAAACATTTAGTGGAGAATATCTAATCCGTCAAGATAAAGTATCATTCTGTTCAGAGGAACTGTGTAGGAATATTTATAAAACTTCCCTATTTAACCTTTATATTAATCTATTTTATTTCTTTCTTTGCAGGTGAGTTGAAAATGATATATCACAGATGGAATAATATGACGTAAGCAAAATCACTAGGCATTTCTCCATTTAACTCGTTAAGTTAACTATTTCCTAAACGACACCCGCTGATTTCCCGGTCAGTAATGTGATTTCCCTTTGCATTTCCGAGCAGGCGGATTAGATGGCATCTAATGCATAATTATGCACACGTAGGCCGGATATGGACACAGTAATCCGTATGCTAATCGTATGCAGATGCGGACAGTCTTGATCCATCTAGGGAGTGTAGGAAGCATTGCCTAACCAAAATGCTTTGGATTGATTCAAATATTCAAAGGTTGCTAGCTAGTTATTCAAAATATATAAAAACAAACATAGGGGCTTGTTACCATTTCAATATTATTTAATAATCCGAAACTGCACTTAATTTGGGGATTAGGGATACAAACAAGTTCTGTAATTCCTCAGCTTCTTGAATCCTTTGAGGTGTGGGGGCGTGCGATGCGGATCGGGGGGCAGTCGCAAGCAGCGGCGATGCAGTGCCATCATGGCCAGATCCTTGTACTGCTGCTTCCGCTGCCTGTCCATTCGCTTCCACAGATCACTGGCCACTCGCTGGAGTCGCACGAGGTCCTTGAGGCTCAGCCTGTAGTTGGCCAGCTGCTGTTCTGGCCGTAAGCCGTGTAGTTCTCTCTCCTGTGAGAGTAATAGTTGGTAGTAGCCCTCGTACATCTCCCGCACGAAGTTCTGGAAGGCAGATGTTTCCGCCTGCCTCACCGCATCTCGGGTTTCCAGGTGCTCCAAAGTGCTGGGCGAGAAGCTCACGTGGCGACTCGTGGATGGAATCACAAATCGGGGACCTCGTGGTTCGCTTCGCAGACTTAAATGGGTCAGCAGGCTCAAATGACTTCGGGAAACGGTCAACAAAACGTTGTCCTCTGACCTTTTAGGTGGATCGGTGAGGGAGTCAAGTACTCGCCAAAGGTTTTTCCAGTAGCTCCGCATTTTCAACTAAGGGCAGGATGCGTGGACCAGCATGGCCTGCTGCTCAGTTTTCACCCCCCTCCCGTCATCTGTCGTGAAATCTGAAATAACAGACATATTTTACTTGATTAGTCTCATATAAACTTGATCATAAAATGGTGTAAAATTAGACAGCAAAAAACGCAATCTATTGCAATTCTTAACTCAAAGCAATATCCCAGATATAATTAAACAGAATGAACTTTCAAGTGACAGCGAACTCAAAGACTTCTGTGCGGAATCTGAAAATCATGTCTGAAATCCAGGCTTTTCGAGATCTGTGAAAATGTGTTCATATTTAAAGATTATTACTTATATTTGCTCGGGCGGTTGCAACATTCCTTACAAATTCCTTCAGTTATCACCCATTAGGCAAACCGATCTCGACAATTTATCAAACAGAAAATAGCTCCAAAAGGTAATCCCCTGAATCAAATTAATTAGAGATCATTAAGGCTGTTTCGCTCTCTTTCTGCGGGGCGTGTCAGGGTCAGTTATGAAATCGCCTCGAATCGTTTATCAAAGTCGATGGGTCAAACCCAAAAGGGTTTGGATGAGGTGTGGTCCGTGGATAGTTCGTTGACCCACTGAGCCACACCAAGACGAAGAGCAAACCAGACCAGTCCAAACCAAACCCAAGCAGACAGTGTTGAGTTGGGCCACCTGAACAAATTCAACGCTATTTGCGAATCGAACAGTTTTCCCGCTTTTCCTCGGCTGTGGCTTCCCATTTGCATTTTCATTAATTTCTGTCGTGTTCGTGTTTGCCTTAGATACCCTTTGAAGGGGTCCTTTGGATTCTTATCATCCCTATGATAGGCACGAATAAATATATATCTTTAATCAAAGATATCCAGTTCTTTTTAACTTTATCAATTCAAAATGGATGCCCTATCTAGCTGCCTAAGAGGGTATCCACATATGCGGTGTTGCTGCCACGACTTCCTAGTCTTTTCTTTGTGTGGCGTCGCCTGGGCGGCAGAGGATTCTGCTTCTTGCCGGCGATAGACCCGCTCCTCGGAACCCCTGGATAATTTTGGTTTTTATTTTTATTTTCACTGTCTGTGCGGATCATTTTGAATTGACAGCAGCTCGTTTTGCTTCCTTGTTTGCCAATTGCAATTGCATTGGCAAGCGACTTGAAAGCATTTGCATCGGTGGGTGGGGGTTGGGGGTTCGTTGGAGGAGAGGAGAGGAGGCTAGGCAGACACTCACTCAAGCACTCAATCATGCATTCATTCATTCATTCAGCCAGTCGCTCATTCAATCATTCGCCCGCCCCCTCCCGCGCTGCCATTCAAATTTGGTAACTGTTTTGTCTGCCAATTTGACATTTCTGCCAGCTCTCCTGCGATTTTTCCAGCCCGAAGTCCCCGAAATCCACCAAAACCCCTTTAAGCCTCGTTTGTAGGTGTGTTTTCGCCGGCTTGTTTTCCTGTGCGTGGTTTGCTCCCCCCTTCGGCCCCAAGAATACGATGTCATGTCTTTGGCTTAAATGCAATAAATTTGCTAATACAATTTAATATGATTTTTCGAGTGGAGTTTGTTTGCAGTTCGTTTGGGCATTGAGCAGCGGGATTGAGGGCACTCCCTGAATTTAATTGGAACCCTGGGAACCTATCTGCGAACTGCGAACATGATGTCAGAACTTTGAGTTTGTCGTGTTCAATCCAAAGAGGAGCAAAAAAGCTAAAAAAGCAAGCAACTTTAAAAATAAACAAATGAAAGGAAACATTTGATATGTTGACAGCTCACAATTCAGCGTAATTAAAGCAAACGAGGGGGAATAAAAAAGATTATCACAACCCGCATATACCAATGTACATATGTATGTTGTGTGGAAACTTGAAGTACAGTCCACAAAACATTGTGCATGTCGTCGGATAAGAAACGGGTGCGTTCTCATATAGGAATTGCTGAAAGATTAATGAGGAATTTATCAGAGAAGTTAAGAGAAACTGGTTCCACAGGATGATGACTAATTGGATTATGCTGTGGAATGTACAAGAAGTGACTGCTTTATACACTGCTATGTGTAACTTTGTTTCTATTTTCAGTTGATTTCCCTCAGAATTGGATTTATTTATAGACGTAATTATTTGGGAAGTTCCCGACCCTTTTTAAACCCGAGCAAATCACTTCTCATATTAACAAACAATGCTGAAAAATTAATGCATTTTTGTGCAATGCTCCCTGGTTCCCATTACTGCTGCACAGCCACGCCTTCAACCCACAACCCCCCACAAACCCCGCCCACTTTTCCAACTCCCCTTTTGCGGCCTTATTGTGCGTGCGTGCTGTGTTGTTGGTAACATCCAAACAACACAAGGAAGCAACTGCAAACCAATCCAGGCCACTCCCCCGATTTGGCCGCCCCTTTTGCTGCCTAGCCAACTGACATGATTCCCAAGGAAAATGTTAATGGCATCAAAAACAACAGTTATGTCTCAATTAGGCTCAAACCAGTTTGCAAGCATAGCGAAAAGCCAGCGAAAACAATATCAAATTAAACATTAAGAAGCAGCTAACAAATTCATTATAAAAACTAAACACGAGCCGTCAGCCACAACATTGCTGGCAAACAATGTGCATCGTAAAACATTACAATAAAAAAAGAAAATAAGGAAAACAGCTAGTAGAAAAACTCCACGCAATGCAGCTTTTCCTGCTTCCCATGGCCCCAAAAACAAAAACTTGGCCAGCGCAGAAAATTGTTTTTCATATAAATTAATTTCCTTTTGGCGGCCAGCAGCTATGGGAAAAATCCCAGGATGCAAATCCGATGGTAGCTGAAGAGGGGAACTGAAGGTGGGCAAATGGAGTGAGCCTTTAACCTTAAGCTGCAGGGTTTGCACTGTCCGTTTTTGGGAAATTCGTTGATGGGGAAAAACCCACGCGGACTTCGCTACTTCAATGGAGACATCAAGCGGTGGCTTCACTCATGGCTTCTCTGTGCACTTTTCGTGTATTTGTTGTGGCGCCGCAATTGCTTTTAATGGTCACTTGTGGCGCTCCTCTCCAATCATAGAAAAACCCCCCTACAATCGCCCTCCTCAATGGCCACTGCACTTTCCGTTTGTCAACTGTCACAACTCTGTTAAATTTTTATTTATGTTTGGCCACTCCATGAGGGGTCCGTCCATATGCTATTCTGTATATACTCTCTCATTGAGCAGTGGCACGCACGCCCCCGCTTTTCCAGCAGTTTTGCTCATCCACTCGGCAAACAACCAAATGTTGCACTCTAATATTGCCCCTTGCTTGATTGCCATTGCGGCATTGAGTGGCATTTGAAAATCTATATATAACTATCAAGATATATTTTGACATCTTGCCGGTAAAAATGCTATCTATAACTATGGTTCGGCGTCCAGTGTTGTTGAAATGTATTTCAATTGGAGACGCCATTACTTTGTGCATTAAAAAATAGCAAAGTTGTACTGCATGCAAATAATTTTAATTTAACACTTAATTTACTTACTTAATTTCAAGTCGCGCATCAAATTTTCCCCATAAATTCTTTATTTTACATTTATGAAGTTTGTCCAATTGCAGGCTTAGACTCGCAACTCAATCAATAGTCGATATTCGATATGAAACTCATGGGTTCCACCCAGGGTCGTTCCGCTTTGGCTGTCCAATGCTCTTGGCACGCAATTAGCATTAAAAATTGAAATATTTTCCTATGCTCTAAGGTCTGGCTCAACTCGGTTGGTTGTCATTTGAATATTTCATTACCAAAGTCAAGCTCGGATATCGTTGTACTATGATTTTAATGGGTTTGGCTTTGAGTCGTTCGAAATTTGGATTTTTGTGGGTGCTTTGTAATAAGAAGTGAATGAGTGAAGATGGTGAAAAGGAATAGTATGAATAGAAACATTGTTAAACGTAGAAATATAGGGTTAATGTAACTGCGTTTGCCTGTATATTGTACTAATATTGTACTTAGTGCATCCAAGAACATATCTAGAGAAATGCACATAACATAGCTTGGAGAAAACTGTTCTTTTATTATTTTTCATTACTGTCGGCTTCGTTGAATTTGCAGGAAACTTTCGCGTTTCGAGTTCTGGTGTACTCGTATAATTCAATTTCGTGGAACTCTGTTCACACCCAGAACGAAATCGGTTTTCCTTCCTGCCCCTCTGCCGATGGCAGCCTGCAACCTGTTCCCAAGTAAACCAAGTCCATTCATCAACCCGACTGGGTTTCCTCCTCCCCCCGTAACGCATTTACCTCGTACCTGTCTGCCCACCAGTTCAGTCCGACACTCCACTACACTTGACTCCACTGGCCGGCACGCACTTTCCGATTGCAGATATGAGCCAACCGAAAAAGCCGAAAGAGCCCCACAGATAATGAACCGACTTTCCAATTGACCCAGTTAACACCGTACCTCCAACGGCTTACTCAATCCGCTGCGAAATGGAGCGCAAAAGGGTTCGGGTCTTATACATGTTAAATGTGGGAGCCCTTGGGCTTTATAAATAATCTGGCGGCAAAGGTTGGCTGGGCTTACGATTAATTGGAGGAACACGTGAGACAAATGCATTTTGATAAGTTTATCGTGAGCCCATCGCGGAGATCGAGCGAAAAGATTCGTTGCATCATTAGCACTTCCAGTTAGGGGTTTTGAAGTGGATTTCTGTTTGCGAGCGGAAAATGTTTCCCTGAATAAATTATGTGAGCTAACTGATAAAAAGTGTAAACATAAATAATTAAAAGGGGAGAATTCGTAGACTTCAAATACACCTTTATAAAAAGGAATATATGATACAAATTGTTTAACTGGACTTCATATTTTTATATAAATCCCAGCATATCTTTCAGTGTCAACATTAAGCAGTTTAATAATATGCTATCAATATACCAGGTCATTTTCTCAACGCCAAATGGAGTCATTAAGTTTTTTGATTAGGCCACACCTAAAATTGATTTTCGAAATTAAGCAATTAAAGTTCTGCCACGGTCGCACCTCCTACTCCGCGTTTATCGATCAAAGATCGAGTTCTAATTGAATGCTGGTGGTGTTTGCATTCTGCCACGCCCACTTTTCCGGCCGCCGCTCCATTTTATGGAACCGTTAGGAAAACAGAGATGATAAGTGCATTCGCACTGCACTTCAGATACTCATAATAGCGGCGAGGAAAAACAGAAGAGGAAAATCGTATCCATGACTGCATTTACGCGCCCAAAACAGCTGACTAATGGTGCAGGAAAAATCGGGGGAGAATGGGGTGGAAAAACACGCCCCCCTCAGATTAAAGCGTGTAATTGGTTTTGGGTAGATATCCCCCATAGCAAGAAGAAGATGATTGCGGAAGGAGAAAAACGGGGAAAGGGGATCAAGTTCATGAAGGTCCAAGGTTGGTTCTAAACTCGTCTCTCAACAATAAACTGTATTTTCCATTTACCATGGCAATAAATGGCGAGCATTTTCCATGTTTATCCATCAACCAACGGCCGTTGAAGTGGGCGAAGGGAAAACCATTCATGTTTTATTCAAGTTGCGGCAAACAAGTGCATGCAAAGCCAAAATCAATAAAAATTAGTCGACACTCTCTGACAATGCATTTTATTTTCCAAGGAGGCGGGCAGAGACTTTTGCCAGCTGTCAGTTCATGACATTCAGACATTGATATGAAAAGGAGAAGGGACGCGACCAATGACTCTGACTTTGCTTTAATGCATTTTCCAGGAAGGAATACACCAGTTCACCAACACACCATTACACCACTACACCATACAGTGAGCTAAGCGTCATATGAAACCATTCAAGTTTTCCCATGCGCAGCAAAACTTGCGAGTGGTGGTGATGGGTGATGGGTATCCTGTTTGCATATTCAAACAAAATTGATTAAACCTTGCCTGCAATTCCTTTCTCCCAAGATTGGTTTATTTTGTACAAGAAACGAAGTGATTAAATGGCTGTTACTTTTTCCTAATCCCAAAGGCTAACTGTTTTATGTCCATAGCTAAATGCGAAATGCAAAGTTTCCAAAGTAATTAGCTGAGTTCAAAAGGTCTTATTGATAGGACTGTCGATCGTAATCGGCGATGGTAATCGGCAGTCATGTTAATCATTTGTCAGTGGTCTGTCTGAGGGTCTGGGTCTGCCATCGCATCGAAACAATCAGTTAAATTAATTAAAATTGCCTTACAGTAGCGGCAGCTACATCAGCAATCACAACTAGCAACCAGCAACCTGCAACCTGCAACCAGCAACTAGCGGCGGTCGCAGCATCACGTCATGTCGCTTAAAAACGTCATTAACATCAGCATTAACCTAACCTCCTCAAACAACGGCGGACTTTTCACCTTGGAGTTTGAGCCCCAGACGGCGACTGCAATTTTCCAAACGAGACAGAAATCAACTCATTAAAGCCGCCCGTCCGCGGAGAGAGTCCAATGCAATGGAAATGGAAATGAAAACGAAAACCAAAAACAAAACCAAAACCAAAACGCCAGACTCGCGGAAAAGAGCAGGTGGGAGTTGCAGTTTGCATTCGGAATCAGACTAGTTGATGGCGTAAAAGTCGGGGCTAAAAATCAATGCGGGTGTTTGGCTCTGTCTCCTCAGTCTCCTCTGAGGCAACATTCACTTGTCGCCGGCGTGGAAACAGAAGCAGCATGCGATGTGGCAAGTTGCAAGTTGCAACTGCAACTCCACCAGGGGAGGATGCAGTGGGCGGTCTGGCGATGGCTACTGTCACTGGTCAGCGGTCAGCGATCAGCAGACAGCGGACAGCGGTCGTCTCCTTGTCCTGTCCGCCTTGGAAAAACAAATGCGAGATTTGAAATGAAATTTATCACATGTAATTTCGCAGCCAAAAGAAAGCCCACACACATCAGCCTTTGGCGCCAGTCTATGAAAAGTGCCATAAAAGTGTCAAAAAAAAAAAATAACATGAAGCATGCAAAACTATTTAACTTTAAACAACTTTGACCTTTCTGGAAAAGATTGGGTTTCCAAACAAAGACGCCTTTCCGATATTATTCATCCTATGAAGACCACCTATTTAGCTGAGAAGGAAAAGTTAATTAAACAATAAATAAGGCAAACAGATTTAGGCTAATGGAAAACTGAAGAAAGCCAGGAGAAAACCTCGTACTTCAAGCTCTTTGCATACGCATAAGCATACGCACAATTTGACTTACTTTTCCTGCAAATTTTTGTCGCTTTTCCCTCCGCCAGCTTCTTCAGCTTCTTGGTGATTCTCTAATTTTCACCTGCCATCTTCGCATCTCCTCCTCTGGGGCCACGAATTTCACCCATCAGGCCAAAAACTCTTGACAAATTAATAAAACAACTTGTCAAGTGGCTTTCCGCACAGGAACGGAACCTGCGGCTACTCACTCACGTTTTCGGTGGTGCAGATTGGCGGTGGTTTTTGCTTTTTCCTTGGTCCGGTGATCTTTTGCAAATTGCATTCTTAATGGAGACTGTCGAGCCCCGGGGCCGAGAAGCGAGATGCAAAGACTTGGGCGTTGGATTTGGGGAATGGCATTTGGAGAGCTGTTTGCTCAGCGCCATGTCACATTTTCGTAATCTTTCTTGGGCGGGAAAACTTAGCACGCAATGTATGTTGCTTAACAAAGAGTAATTCGCTCTTAGTAAGTAAATGGAATGCAAAGTGTACAACTCATTTGAGTTTCACCAATTTTCTAGTAAAAAGCGCTTGCAAGCGCTTTCCACCGCATCATCCAATTTATTTTGTACATTTTACTTCGTACAAGTGTCATTAAGTGCAATTTGAAATACTTTCAATCGAATGCCGCCCTCGCATGCCAAACGGTTTGCTGTTCAATTTCGCTGCGGTTGTCTGATTTATGACTATTTAATTACCATTGGAAGGCAAAGAAACAAAAAACCAAAAATGCATTATTAACAATGCAAATTGCACGAAGAGCGAAAAGAGACACTGTCCGAGGCGCCACCTGGCGGCAGGTCGTTGAACGTTGGTGCGCCGATTGCAAAATGCAAAACCGCCAATAAAAGGGGTTTAATTTTTTCCGTAATTATAAAAGGTCTCTTCGCTGGTGCTTTGGAAATGTGTTAAATTTTCGCTCACACTCGTATTTACAGTATTTATGGGCGGGCCACGCCCACTGCTGCGGCCAGACACAAGTGCTGCTAATTAAAATTCAACGTCTGCCCACCACCACCTTTAACCGGCTAATTTCAGGGGGTAAGAAACATACAAACATCAGTGCCATCGAAAAACAACAAAGGCAACAACAACCGAGCTGCAAAACAAAAGTCGCTGCCGCCGGCTTCTTTTTCGTGTTTTCGTTTTTTAAACTTGGCTCAAACACGCGATGGCCGCGAACTTCGCAGAATGCACTGTACACAGAGTTTAAGATACCCTTCTTGGAGGCATTTCACGTTTTAAAACAAGGGCATTGCACATATTATTTTAGGGATAAAACAACATCTTTAAGCCAATAAGTAACACTCAATGATAACCTTTTGAAAAACTGTTCCCATTTGAGCGTAACAAATACCTAAAGTAAATAACTCCGTTTGGCAGTGTAAAAGTTCACATAGTTCGCATGTCAGAGATCCATAAAAAGGAGAGTTCACGAACGAAACCTTAATTCTAAAAGGCGGGGGGTCTTTGCCCAACATTGACATTCAGGAAGGACATACACACGTGAGCAGAGCCTTGAATGGAAGTGGAGTATACTATATTTGTGCAGCTGTTGAGCAGGAAGAAGTTTTCTGTGGGGGTGGGACACACACCCAGCCACCTGACCCAAATGCAGTTCATTTGAAGCGATTTCACCGCACTAATCACGTGAACTCCATCTCAAGTTCAGGCTGCGACTCAAAAGGTAACCTTAACCCCCATGATTAAGCGTTGAGAGTTACACTTTCGGCCATTGGTTTCACCCAATGTGAAAGTGGCGAGTGCGATATGGTAAAGCAAAGCACACACAATGCGAACTCCTAGTTCGAGTATCTAGTATCTGCTAGATGCATTTATGAAATGCACTTTTCGGCGCTTTCGGTTTCTTTCTTCTCTCTTCAATATTTCGGCGGGCACGTACACACTTTTCCCAGCCTTGAGATCAGACAATGAGATCTACTGAGGAGGGAGGAGAGTGGTGGGGGATTTGGTAAGACACCTGAAGCGGCGACGTCGGCGGCCGTTGCATGTCATTTTCTGACGCTATCTCAATAATTCATACGCAATTGTATTGAACAATAAATTAATCACACGAACGAGCCGAAACAAACGACTGCAGTCGCGGCAAACAAAACCAACCCAGCCACACAAAACACACATGACTCTTTCGGCTTCCAGCTCTGGAGTCCCGGACTCCGTGATAAACGTCATAAACCATGAGCTAAGTGAGTTCGCCTGGAGGTGGGATCGTGACACGCGGGGTGGAAATGGAGGAAATCATAAGCAAGCTTAACAATAAATGTTAAATGTTTAAAACGTTTTAAATATCATCATGGGTTCAGCAAGAAGGAGTTGATATCCCATTTCACTCACGCTGCCATCGCTCGACCAAAAACGGTTGCACAGATGCACATTTGGAAAAATGCATAAATATTTATACCAAACACGATCCGCCTGAAATGTCGGTGGAAATTAAAAGAGCAATTTCCCAATTGAATAAAGACGACGAGAAATGGCTTGCGAGGAGCAGCAGCAGTTAGGAGCAACTAAGAGCAGCTAGGAGCTGGCGAGGTGGCCGCCAAAGGAAGCAAAGATCAAACAAAGATCGAACGTGTTTTGGGTGCAAAAGTCAATTAATCATTAGAGGAAAACCAAGCGAAACAACAAAAGCCGATTCCATGTTGCATGTCTCTCGGTTTTGATGAGGCACAGGAAGTCCAATGTTCGTTTGCCAGTGCCTGCCGAAGTAAAAGTCCCGAGCTGTGACAATGGCAGAGTTTTATTTTGTGCAATTAACGAACATTTTCCAGATGCCGGCCACACGCTTTGGATACGGCTGATCCAGCTCCAACTCCAGCTCCAGCTGCGACTTCTGTGATCCTCGCCAGATTCCAACAAGTATTCCAATTTCAATTTTGGACCTAGCGTCCATGTCGCTCGTTGTGAACTGTTGCTGCCTACTTTTTGTTTGCAGTGTGCTGATGCCTTTTTAATTGCTCTGCGACTCTGCGCTTTGTTTCTGTTTTCCCGTCTTTATAAGCCACTATATCTAGGGTGCCCCCGCCTATCGAGTCATATGTACATATACTGAATACTCGTATCAAGTATGACTTGCCTCAGTTGAGGCAGTCACTCAGTTAGTCTGTCAAACGAGAGGCGGCCTCTCATATCGGCTGGTTTTTCATATGCGAGCGAGGACTTTACATAATCGACACCAGGCGACCTAAAAATAAAGGAAAACTTGATATTGAGCAATTCTCGTTGGCCAATTAAAAGCAAATTGGGGCAGCAGAAAAATGACCAGATTGGGCTCGTATGGCAGGGCTAAGTTGCGAACAGTCTCGTGAATGATTTGTATAAGCTACCTTAAGCAAACATAAAGCAGCTTATTAATCTGTCAAAAGGGGTGTAATTATGGAAACCATTAGTGCTTAATACAGAAGTTACTTGGTGAGGGTTAAGATACCTTTCCGTATCTGACATAAGCAGTTCCCAGCCAATAAAGACCATTAAGCACATTAAGTATTGCGAGCGAAGATCACTTTTAATGCTCCCAACTCGACATTATCTTCAACTCATCCACAACTGCCATTTAGTTGTCACTGATCTATCGCAGACATCTTGGCCCATTTGATCGTATCTCAAGAAAGATCTCTTCAACTTGTCGTTTGCTGATCGCTGATACATGATACTATCCAGCAATTGTATCTGCAAGTTGAAGATCACTTTGATTTCATTAACCCCGAACCAAAAGCAGTCACAACGAACGCAAATAAGACCACCTGAAGATCACCAGTTCGCTGTGAACCTTTCACACTTTCAATCAAAATGGAAATGGAAATGGAAGTGTAAGTGGAAAACGAAAGTGAACCGCACCAAACCGAAGTGGATACAAATCGAGACTCTAATTGTTGGACTGTCTTCCTCGGTTTATGGCTTGTCACAGCTGGACGCGGGCTTAATTGAGTTGCGAATAAAATGGAGCTGTAAACATATCAATTATCCAGCCGACCTGCCGCTGAACGAGGCATTCGTTTTGGCCCAATTATCGCCAGTCGGACACCAAACTACCATATAGATGTGCACATGTGTCTCTTACGCACGCCAGATATTACCCATTACCATTACCCATTGCTCATTACCCATTGCCCACTCTGCCCCGATTTTCCACTCTTCCCCGGTTTTTCACTCCGACTGCGATTATTTCGCCTGCTTGCTCTCGTTTCCTCTGTTTACCTGCTGCAACTGCAGTTGCAACTGCAATGGCAAAAGTTCGTTTGCAAGATTTATCGCCAGGCGGTTTGCAGCAGCGCCATCTCCTTCCCTCATTACGACGCCGATTCTCACTTTTTCTTTCTTCGCCGGGCTCCCAACATGTGGCTGGCATTTTATCAAAATCGAATCTATGGCATTTCATTCCAGTCTCTGTGCTGCCCCGCATACTGAAAACCGAGTGCCGAGTTCCAGCCCACACATCCCCAGCAAGTTGGGGACACTTTTGCTGGCCACACATGGGGGTATATCGACTACTTGAACAGAGGTGGATCAGATCGTATAAGAAATGATTCTTTAGGGTGGCCTTTTCTCTCTCTATATATAGAATTTATATATAATTATATATGATTAACTTTTCTAAACAATACTTTAATCTTTTAGGCAGGGTGTAGGAAAGCGAGCCTGAATACGAGCTTAGATCCGATTTTGTTCGACTGTGTTTGGCTGCTTTCGTCGTGTGTTTCCACTTTCGAGCCGCAGTAGCAGAGTTTGTCATTGTTTCGCGGCCATTGAGAGGAGCCGTCGCAGTTGGAAGTCGCGTCATAGCTGAGGAAAGCATTTTATCTATGAGTTGTCAATGCTCAACTGCCAGGCATTGTTTTTACTGCTTGGCTGTCTCTCGATTTGCTGCCTCTGCGCAGACGACTCCGAAAGTGAATCTCAAATATTTCTTGATGGCTATCTCGGCTGGAAAAGCGCCAAGGATGGTGTCTCGTTTGGGGCATGTGGATGTTGAATGTAGGTAGATGTGTAGATGTGGTTGGTGGCACCCATGTTCGATGCACGTCAACAGAATTTGCGAACAAGGTCATGGGAGCTGGGAGCCCAAAGGGGTAATGGTTGGGAGGAGTATTGGGAATGGGGGGCCTGTCCATAACACATATCGTCGCCATCTCGCGCTCATTTGGAGGAGATTTTCCATAGCCATAGTGCAAGAGGTTTGTTTTGTTTTGTTTTGCCAACGCATTTCACTTTCTACTGCATTTCGAATGCATTTCTCCCTGTCACTCTTCCTCTTTCGCTTTCGTTTGAGTTTCGTTAATGAATCAAGAGGGTTTCGGCTTAAATCTCCATCGAGCTGGTTCTTTTCACGTGAATCACACGAATTGAGATCTCTTTCAGCCGTCGAGAGTTCTGTGAAAGCTCTTGATGTCAGTTTTGGTTGCATTTTCGTGCCTTTGTTGTTGGTGGGGCAGCCGAAAATGTTGCATTTGCGTCTCACCTGACAGAATTTCCGTCTGTTCCGCATCTGAGTTTTGCACTTTTGGCTTGAATTTCGTTTTGGCGGCAAAAAAAAGAGGAGCGATACAAACAAAAGAGTTATGGGAGCGTTGGGTAAGTGGAGAATGTGCTGGGTGTTTGAATAAAAGGGTTCTAGAATTACTAAAAGGAATGTGTATGAAACTGAATGCAAATGGAAATCACGACAGTACAGTTGCGCATATGATCATTAGGTTACTGATACTGATACAGAGCACATGGAAAACGAATATAATAAAATTACAATTAAAATCATAAATAATATTATGTAGTAATTTTCAACCACCGCACTTAGGACTTTAATCGCATCTGGCGTATGTCAGATACTCTTAGGAGCCACAAGAAAATTTCCATTTCCCACTGAACCAAAAACGGGGCATTGAGTTTCCATCCCAGTCGGGGGCTCTTCCCCCCAAAAGCTCCCCCCGGAAAACCCCTAACTCGGAGACCGACTTGGAAAGGGATCCAATTATCGCCTGGAGACGTTGTCGTCGTCGTCATTTGTGGCTTTGTTGCTGTTGTCGACCGCTGACGATCGGCGTTTGTGCCCATTTCCGACTTTAGCAGCTTGACCACAGAGGCACCCTGCTGCCCCCTTTCCCCGACTCCTTTTTGTGTACTTTTTGTTTATTGTTTGTTCATTTTTTTTTTATATTTTTCTTCTGTGACTTTGTGTTGAGTAGTTTTACTTATTTTGGTTCGTGCAAATTTCGCTGAGTTTGCAGTTATTTGCTGCGGCTGCTGCTGCCGCTGTTGCTTTTTACAAATTGCCTGTAAATGATATTTTCACAACTCGCATCGATTGACTGGCTTACTGACCCCCACCTCCCCCCTCGAGCTCCACGAAGAGCGAGAGAGTTCGCTGGGGTTAATGCGACCAATAAATTGTTGTTGCCGATTTCGGTGTTCGATGCTGGATGTTCGATGCTGGATGCTTTATGAGCCATATTGTGCCTCTCTGTTCCGCTCGCGAGATACGAATTTTGGGTCGGGAATGCCGTTTTGGCCGTTGTCTTTGGGCCGCTGAGGCTAACGGCAAATGACGGGAAATATTGAAATTTCGCAGCGTAAAATTGTTTTCAATTTAATCGACATTGTTCAATTTTTCATGTCCAGCTCGTCGGGGAGTCGGAGTTTCCTCTCGTTTTCCGTTTCTGCAATTTGCAATTTGAGTGCAAATATAATTAATGATAATGAATTGTTATGCGAGACGCCCTCGGTCAAATCTGCACCGACAACAAAACCACAAAAAAAATGTCGTGCAGCGGTCGGAGTTTGTGGGAGTTTGCTGGCAAGTATCTAACTCTTTTTGTTTTGGCGGGTTTTCGGTGCAGCTGATTTATCACTGGAGACAGCTCCGAGGTTGCGGCGGTGTCTGGCGAAAGGTTGCCATAAAAATGTTGGAGCAATAAAAGCTCAGACTCAGAAGTTGGAGCTGGCAATACCCTTCTTTTGGTACATACACTTTCTTACTGTAGCTAACTTATAAATAATAACATCTTACTGAGGAGTCCTTGAAGGAATATCAAGCCGTTGTTTCCTGGTGGAGAGTTACGAAACCACCAGGAAAACAGCAGCAATTCTTCCACTTGAACAAACCATGGGACGTAAATGGTAATTGTACAGTGAAGCTTTATATAAACTAATTTCCAGCTGGCCATCGAATTTATGATGCCCCCTGCTAGGGTATCCAAATGTTGCCAGACAAATATTGGCGGGTAAAAGTTGCTGTTTTGTGTTTTGGCTCAGTTTCTGCGTTTGGCTTTCCATTATGCAATGTCTGTGCCAAGTGCTAATATCAAAAACATTGGTAAACAATTTTCCAATTTTCCTACGCTATGCTATCTGCTTGTTGCTGTTGTATGTTGGCATTAGTCAAACTCCGTTTCCGCTCCATTCAAACATTTTCACATCGATTCGCTTGTTTGTTTTAACACGCGTTTATTTATCATCTCCTTTATCTCGTTGCAGCCGAAAGTGAATTGAATGGCATCGAATGGATTGGTTGGATTGAATGGATTGGATGGATATGTGCTCGCCGCAAAGTCAGTGAATGAATTTTGACTTTCGCACATTTTGCGCTCTTTTCACACTCGATTATGTGAGTAATTGTCTGTTAATTAACTCTGCGATGCCTTTTTGGGAGAAAAATAGCTGTGCTAACAAGCGTTTCCATCCGTATCTCTCAATCTGTGCTTGCTTTGCGGCGTAATGGGTTAATTAAGAGACATCATTGCGCTGCAAAATGGTAGCTACTAGGAAGTAGGCCAACTCCAAGTTCAAGGCAACGCTGCGTATGCGCAATGAGGAAAGTTCAGCTGGGAGGATAAAGTCTATAGAGATGTGAAGGCATCTCCACATACTTTTTCTATTTATTATGAGCAATATATTTTGAGTTAGTTGCTATAATTCATAAGCTACACTCTGTTTCCCCTGGCTAATTAGCTTCTCTGCACGACTTTAAAGTGTTTTAAGTTTATGTTTTTTGCCTTTCCTGCACCACTTAACCCACTAATTTGCTAGCATATTGCCGGCTGATCGCCGGATTGGGGGTGTGACTGTGGGTGATTTACTGCTTCGCCACCTGCCATCCGTCGAAAGAGTGGCCGCCTGTTCGTTTGGTGGGTCAGTTGGTGGGTCATAAGAAACCACTTCTCCACGCCCCTGAAGGCGTGGTCAAATCGGGACTAGTTTTCCCAAATCCATTTTTTTTTTGTTGTCTGCAGCTTGATAGCTTTTTGCTGTGTGTCATGTGTAATGTGGTGGGGACCCCAAAAACGATCGCAGAACACACGGAAAACGTGTTCGAACCGCAAAAACAGACAAAACACAAAACATTTATCATTTATCATATGCTCAGGAATGTAGACAGGTGTGCGGGGTTAGAGGGGGGAAAATGGGGTGTGGGGCATTGGGAGAAGTAAAAAATGTTTATGGGTTGTAGACAAATTTTTGTTAGCGACAACTTAAAAGCCGCAAACTGTCGAACGGCGCCAAAGTACTTTTTATACTCACAATGCACTACCGAGGCATAATTTTCTGAAAATATACGATAACTAGGATGGGAGGGTGTTTGGGAGGTGGCGATGCAATGCGCGCATGTTAACCAAATTTGTCCCCACTTTCGGAGATACGATAACTTTCGTTGTTTTCTCGGTCTCCTTTATTTTTCCACTGGCGGTCCACTTCTCTAATTGCTCTTGCGCCGAAAGTCCAGAGGAGTGCAACCAGCCAAAAGAGTTTCCTTTTGTTTTGGCCCGGCTTAAGTTTTAACCATGTTCCACGTCGCCATGTGTCGCTCTACACTTGCAGTTGAGTTTATTGGTGTTTCTTTTTGGAGGAGGACTTTTGACTTTTGCGGATTGCGGCAAAGGAACATGTCTTAAGGTTTCAGTTAAGAGTGAGGAAAATAAACAGTAATGAACCAAATAAGCCAGATCGGTATAGAAGTAAACAGTGAAGAAAGGAATCGTTATGGCTTGGTGAAAAACTATGGACAACAATTGTTGGCTACCGTGGGCCATACAAGTGGGGAAAAAGAAGACGTTGTAATAGATAACCAAATAAAGAAGGCTAATAAAAGGAAACTACCAAGAAACTGTGTATCAAAGAACTAAGATAGTTTATGAAGAAGTGAAACAAGTGATTATTAAATATAAACCTGCTTAGCTTAAATAAGACTGTATTTCAAAATGTGGCCACCAGATAAAACCCTTTTAAAACTAGATCACTAACTACGATAGTTTCAGTTATCTCCCCACCATCGCCGTATCTCATGTACTGGGCGATAAAAGTTTGTCAAAGTAAGACACGACCACAACAAATTAAACAATTCATTGTCTCCGAGGCCACAAGAAAAAAAGTATGACTTTGTGGGCAGACCGACCGCCTTAATTTAAAGTAGGTTGCACTGGACCACATATTGTGATTGTTTCTGTGCTTCGCCGTTTCTGCGGTTGCCTGGTGGCTGCGCCAATGCCTTTGCCACGAAGTTGGTTTACAAGTCAATATGGTTATTGTTATTGTCGCCAGATTGCCAGCGATTTGGCCACTTGGCCAGCACTCACGTGTGCCAAAAGTGACGCCGCCTCCCCCCTCTGCACTCCTTGCAGCGTCCCTGCAGTTGACAATTCATTAGGTGCTACTGCTGCAACAGCTGCTGTTGCAGTTGCAGTGGCAGTTGCAGCGCTGTTGCTGCAGCAACTGTCTTTGGCGATTGGCAACTTATGGCAGGCTGGCTGCCTTTGGAGGAGACCCCTCCAATCATGGCTTTCGGCCTGGTCAACTCGGCTTGAATGGCCAAATCGGTGTAACACAGTGCTGGCAGTGCCAACGCGATTCTTAGAAGAATTCGCAGACAAGTCGCTTGGCTGCTGGCTCATATGAAATATAGCTGCGACTGCTGCAATATATAAACAATATTTTAATTACGCTTTGGTCTGCGGAATGTCGTTTCCTCGATTGTCCAACGCTGTGTTCGACTTGGTGTCTGCCAGCGATTTCAGCTTTTGCAATTAGAGATGGTGTTTCTGATCGACTGCTATAAAGTTATTTAATTGAACAAACACTGTTTCCAACTTCTGATTTCCTTTCCTTACAGTGACATGGAGAATTTGCCAGTGTTAATATATGTGTTAATTATTCATAATTGAAGTAGTGTTGATGATGCAATGATTCCTTTAAATGGTTTTTTAGTTTGCGATACTTGTTAAAATCTCAGCTCTGTTAAATCACTCTTACTCATGACTTCGCACTCAAAACCAGCTGATGACTAAATTATGGCCCAGTACGCGGACGGCCAAGACTTATTGTGGCCAACTATACGATTTTCGAGGTCTTATCTCGACTGGGGCCCCAGATAGTGATACCTCGTATTAAATTGATTTCATTTCGGGCCACTCGAGTGTCGCGGAATTGCCTTATCGACTCTATCTAATCTTGGGGCACGAGTAAAGTTCATCGAAAAACTGGGCAAACAAAATAATTGGCTTCTCAGTGGTTGGCACTTGATTTTCTTAATTTGGTCACCGAGTTTTCCAGCGTGTGAATAAATAGCGATTTAGTGAGTGGGCATCCGGTTTTCGGGGGTTCTCCGTTCTCATTTCTTTTGTAATGGAACAAATGTTTGGCAGATAAAGAGCAAAACGGAAGTGAGTGGAGTTCAAAGTAAGTGAAAATGAGTTGAAAAGGTTGGGAACAAGAACAAAGAAAGTTTTGTTTTCGTTTTCAAATAGTTCTTCAAGGGAAATCAAGCGTATTTGAAAGCAAAAGTGTATCAATGGATTTCTAAGTTTAAAAGTACATTGGGTGTTCTTAAAAGAGTAAGTCATTAAAACATGTGCAATTTCAACAGCATTTAGAGATTTATGAGCTGCGATACTCCAGTGGAAATTGAAAGTTATTGTTACCCAAAAAGATGGAATTCTAGGCCCCCCAAAGTAGATTCTATTGTCATCTCTCCCGGCATTTTATGGCGATGAGCAACGAGCCCTGGCAGTTTTATGAGCTTCTCGAAAACTTCGTGTCTGGCATGGACAATATGGACAATATGGAGGGAATGAGGGACCTTCGATGTGGAAGACCAAGACCCCGCCACTGAAACCACTCCCAGCAGTGCCATCCACATGTTTGTTGACTTCACTTTGGTTTCGTTGGCTTATTTTTACGCAAATATTTGTCTATTTTTAGCCCTCCCTTTGGCTGCCCCTTTACTGCGGCTCCTCTTTGTGCTCATTAATGGCCTCTGCTTTGGCTTCTTCTTCTGCTCTGGGCTGAATGGGGTCTCGGATCTCTGGGGTCTCCGATCTCTGGGGTCTCAGATCTCCGAGGTCTGCGGGCCTTGTGGCCAAACTTTATGTTCCACATGTTTTGGTCGGGCTTTTGACTTTGCTTCGCCAAGATTCGCTTGAAGATCGGTTTTCTTTGGAACTTTGGTGCTATTACCGAATGTTTGCAGGTGTCTTATGCAAGAGTTCAACAGGTGGTCAAACAAAGTCAAGAAAAGATTGAAAGGGAAACTCTCCAGGGCAAAGTGAGTTATTATGCGAAAGTGTTAAATATTTAGTAGAGACATAATGAGGGAATCAATTTGCATATTTGTGAAGCTTTAATCATGGCTTTATTGTGCACTTTACAGAGATTTCAAATGCGTTGTTTGATTGTCAAAGAGTCACTAACTGCTGATTGCAATTGGAAATAACAATGATAACTCGGAATTCGTGGCACTCATAAAGTTAAATTAAAAAGAAATTACCTGAAATGGCCCCTAACTTGTGCCATTTCCATGCGGAAGCTCGAAGCCAAACCTAAAAGCCTGAAACTTGAACAACGTAAACTGGAAATTCGCCATTTCCCAAACGAATAAAATAAGTTGGCAAGGGGAGGAATTCGAGTATCTGTTTCTAATTTTCAACGCCTTTCGACGGCCTTTCGGTTGTTAGCCATTCGCGGCTGCGAACTCCCATTTTGCATGCAGGCCGAGTGATAAAATTTGCATAAAATGGGAATCGGCAGACGAAATCGTCCCCCATTTTACTTTCTGAGTCATAAACCAAACGCTTAATTTTATGGCCAGCAC
Organism: Drosophila teissieri; assembly: GCF_016746235.2. Classification (NCBI taxonomy): domain Eukaryota; kingdom Metazoa; phylum Arthropoda; class Insecta; order Diptera; family Drosophilidae; genus Drosophila; species Drosophila teissieri. The sequence goes on along the minus strand of NC_053031.1, from coordinate 519,301 downwards.
GTTAAGGAGTAAAGGCATCCGCCGCATTTATTACTCAATTATATAATTAATAATTGTTTGAGGCTCGCAAAAAGCCATTAGTATGGTTCGAAAATAATGGTTCTTTGAAATGGAAAACGGATTTTAAAATAAGGTAGGGTAAGGTAATATGTACGGAATAAGTTAAACTCTCACTTGAAATGTGTGGTAAAAAACTTAAATCCGATACAGCTTAATTCAGAATTCAACAATACTACTAATTATTTGGATGTAAATAGCTTAGCCTGGTTTGGGCCACTTTATTTTGGCGATCTGTTGATTATTATATAGATTATTCAGACGTCGATCACTTAACTTCCGACTGCAATCGTGTGAATAATGGGCTTAAACTCCAATTTGCGTTTGTTTTTACCCTTTTTTTTTTTGCCAAAAGGCCTGGGAACTTTATTTACAGCGCTTAGCATTGATTTGTTTTTCGGGGCACACCCTCCTCCCTCAATTACAACCACATCCACCCACTTTTTGTTGCCGATTTTATTATTTTCCACATTTTTCCCTCTTTGGTATCCGGCGCTCAAGTGGCTAAATGAACGCTTGCAGGCCACTTTTGGAATTGCAATTGCAATTGGACAACTTGCAACTTGCAACTTGCACCGCCTTTTCGCCAACCAATTTGCATACGAATATGGCCCACAACTGTTTTTCGCGACAAATTTCGTATGAAAATTTGATTGCAGCGCGATTAGAATCGCGTTCATTGTTTTTCATTCCTCGCTGTGTTCGTTCGGGAGTCGTTGACCAAAGCCAAAGCTCTGAAATTAAGTAATATTTTGCATACGTAATTACTATAACTTCCCCACTGCCCGCCAACTCCTTCGCTTCCCGTCGCTATTACGTGGTTATAAAGTTGGTTATCCGCGGTTCACAGTTGCTTTTAATTGTCGTTTACTGTTTCGTTTGTTTACTTTGGAGTGGGTGTGATGATATGTGATACGAGATATGAGGTTCTGATAGGGCCGCTGCACTCGGCTGAAGTTCTACGGGAGGTAATTATGCAAAAGTCTGGGACGATTGGAGGGGTTAAGATAAGCGGTTGTTTCATCACAGCAAGTGTGTTGCAACATCTGATAGCTCGCAGTGGTGTTATACCAGAAAATGTCTGCTTAAATAGTGGGTCAAATGGGGAAACATGAAGTTATCTCCTGTAAGCCCACAATATGTTTGATACACAATTAGTGCCCCTTTGAAAACTTCACTTTTTCCGCCTGAACGGCCAGTGGTCATTTAAATTCTTCATCGACGAAATGCACATGCTAGCAACTAATGAGATCCGCCTAATGCAGAAGATGCTGCAAAGAAATGGTGTAGGAAATGAATCCATATTAAAGACAGACCCGGCACAATTCGCTTTCTGATTTTAATGGCTTGCCTATAGTAATAATACCCATCATTAGTAGAAGCAAAATGAGAAACGAATAACTGCAGTGCTCTGCTAATTATGCTGCCCCATGAGGTGGCCCCCTCGTATCATAATCATCATAATTATTATAATTATCATTTCATCTCCGCCCTCCTATTTTCCCTCTAATTCGTACGATTTCCTTTCAAATACGAGTAATGTGCAATTTCCCTGCTCTCCTATTTCGTTTCAGTGGAATTGAATTAGATACGCAAACTAGCCGACATTTTATCAAAATAACGAAACAAGTATTTTGCATAAAAACGAACGGAAATCGAAAGGAACGCCCTGAAGGTCATTGCCAGGGAGCGGAACGGCGGCAACGGAACGGGAAACAATGGAAACAGGAGGAAGCCAGGCAGACATGCAAATATTGGGCGGCTTTTGAGGGGTTCGATTAACATAACTCGCTCTCTAAATAGCATATAGCATATAGCAGCCATCCCCCCATGGAAAATAAAGCCAAATAAGGTTGAAAAACAATGGAAGTGCAACAGGAAAGCGAAGCGGGAAGAGGGGAAGGGGTAATCCCGAAACCAGAGAAAGAAGTAGCGTTGATAAGTAACCAAGAGACTGAAAAAGCGGCCATGAAAAATGGTGGAACAGAAGGTTCGGCGCGGGATTCGGAGTCCCCAAGCGAGACCGCCACCACCCGAAATAAAGAACACACAACGAAACCCCTTAAATTGGATGGCATTTTCGCCATGCCAGCCACGCCCCCCAATAGGGGCGGCCTAACCACAAAGTCGGCCAGCAGTAGCCGCAGCAGTTCGCTCAAGAAGCAGAGACGCGGATCCAGAGGAGGTGCCACTTTGAATGCAGCAGGAAACGGGGATGGAGCTCCCAAGAGCAGCGCCCCTGGCGGCGGACAGCTGAACTATGGCAGCAACAGTGCTGGAAACGACCTTATGAAGCAATCGCAGTCCATGACGTCACTGCAGGCCTCGAATGAGGAGCAGCAGGAGAGTCGTGACGTCATCCAGGCCAAACTGCACCTGGAACGTCCCTACAACAGCCTCAAGGTGAGTGATCCCAAAAATGGGCATGTGTTTTTTGGGTGGCGAGGAGTGGAGAGGGGTGGAGTAGTACGGCTCGGTCATACGGGCATACTGTATACAGGTAGTGGCTGTATCGTGTGCGCATAAATTTGCAATTGATCATGAGATCAAGAGTGGGTTTCGCCTTAGCCAATACCCTTTCTCGGAATATTAAGAAGAAAAACTACAAAACTTGTTTACATACACAGTATTTAAAAGTAAAATCAGTAAATTAGGATGGGAGTCACTGTTTAATGTAAGGATTTTGAGCAATTGGAGCTAGAGTATTTTATAGCTTGACATGCAATTGGGTGACTTACTCCTCCATAGCTGTTGCACTTTTAGACTTCGTTCCACACGCTAACGAGTTTGGTCTCTTAAAATGACAAGCGGCCGTTAGAACTATTAGCTCTCTTGTTCTTAGTGGCTGTCTGTGTCAGCGGAAATTGCTTTCATAAATTAATAATTAGCATGCCTTTATGAAACCGAGTTGCAACGGTTAAAAGTGTGCAACTAAGTTGGCGCCACTGGCCGTGGACACAAATTGCTAATTTATGCTCCAAACTGGAATGTCAAAACAGGCCTCTATTCTTCTTCTACGGAGGCGGAAAATGATCATATTGCAAAGAAATCTGTAGTAAGAAAATCCAAAAAATTAATCAGCTTTAGGAAAAGGAATGCTGAGTACAAGTCTTTTCAAATTCGTAATTCTTACTTCAATAATTGCTCAAAATATAAACAACGGCGTTAAAGTTCAGTGGCGGAAGAGGGCGTGTCCCAATCGTTCAAGTAAATCTTATCAGCGTGCGGCCAACACAAAATCTGCATACCAAATAGTTTTTTGGTCCAGTTCTCACACTCATGGAGATTTATATACTTTATTCCGCGATATAAATCTGTTGATTTTTACAAGACCGAGACCACAGAGATATAGTTTTCAAGGCCTCCAGGTGTCACAGCTTGCATATTTTACAGCTCATTTGTCGACAGACTTTTCTTAGTCACTGTGGGCGAGTTTCTGCCCGAAATGCGAGTCACTCGGCGATAAATCCCGCCCCACACCCCGTTTTCCTACTCACTCATTTAATCAATTACTGAGATCGACAGAAACAGCAATCGCACAATTTCATTTTCAATTTCGTTTGCTTTTGGGAGTATGATTGTGTAAATAAGGAATTTCCTTCCACGATTTCAGCGCGAATCGGAGACTTTCTTGGACAAATGAGCAAAATGCATTAATTAATTGCGCGCGCTTTGCAATTTGAAGTGAATAAAAACCAGTTTGCTTCGGCTGCCAGCCGGGAATCTGAAACGCAAGCTCCCAAGATGGCCAAGCATATTGTTTCGGCCGTATTTGGCACGCCTCAAATTGCTCATTTATTAAAAACTCTAAGCGGCTTCCCCTTCCTCTGTTTCTCTGTTCACTTTTGGTGTTTGCCACTTCAGGGGCTTTATTTTGAGGTGCTTAAGTCAATCAACATTTGTCAACATTTCTTTGTTTCCCATAAATATGGTTTGCATTTCGGTTTGTGTTTTGTTTTGGGTTTTTTAATTCGTATCCTTGTGCATATAACTAGTTTTTAAGTATCTTTAAAGCACTGTACACATTTTTTAGAACTTAAGTTTGGAATTTCTGCATATTACACTTTCAGAAAAATTCGCATAGCAATAAAATGCACCGTTATTCGTGGGGAAGCGGAAACAGTCAATGCAGCTCCACCAGTCTGCACAGCAGCGCCACCTTGGGGCTGGGCTCGTCGGGCAAAGACGACCTCTGGGCGGCCATTCAAACGAACTACAACTACATCATGGACACGAACCTCTTGGACACTTGCAAGGAGGCGCGCTGTGAGATAGAGGGCGCCGCCACGGTGTTGGAGAAGTCCAGTGAATGTTGTTTTAAGGTAAGAAAAAATCACAAACTTCTAAAACTAAAAATATTAATTTGTTAAATTCGTGAATGCACCTGTTTCTTTAGATGCTCGATGAGACCCAACGACCGGAGGGTCTCTGTGAGGATCCCAAGGAGTTGCGGCGTTGGCTGCGCGAAATGGAGAGTAAATTGGAGAGTTCGCCGACAATCACGGAGCTGACTTTGTTTGGCAACGCGGAATTGCAGCGCCACCTAGCAGTACACTCGGTAAGCAAGCATGTTCATTTCACAACTTTTTTATTGCATACTTCGAGGCGCGAAGAAATACTTTAAAATCGCATTGCCTAATTTTCAGCAAGTTTTAGTTGTTTGAATCATGAATTATCCTAGATTAAAATATTTACAAATTATACTTTTAACTGTTTGTAACGCTGCAATGCTTGAGAAACGTTTGGCCACTGCCAATAATGATTATTTACAATGTTAGTATAATCTCGTGAGGTAAAAGTGTAGCAAATCGTAAACAGCTCGAAAAAGGCAATTTCACGCATAATGTTTTATTGTTTTCCATACGCGCCACAATGACTTGTGTTTTTTTGCCCCTTTTCTTCTCGCTTCTTTGAGTTTTCCTTTGAGTTTCATGCAGCGGCTTCCGTTAGTGCGTTTTGAAATTGTGCAACTTGTTTTGTATCTCAAACAGCGAAAAAACACCGAATCCGTCAGTCATTCTCATTGCACCCGCCAACTGCTTGAATCCCCTCAGTTCGTCTGTCCATTGGCTTCCCCTCGAAAATCAGACAACAATGTTCCCTTGTTTTCTTCGCTCTTTTTCTTCTATTTTTTTCTTGATTTTGTTACGAAAATTTATTGAACAGAAAGTGAAAACTGCTGCGAGGGAGAGGAAGGGGTCTCGAGATAACCTCCTCGAACCCCTGCTTGATAATTGGCATTCGGACGTTTGTAACACCTTCAATCGAGACTGAATTCAACGTCTCTGAATTGCCCACAGATTTGTTTCTGCACTTTTCGGTTTTCTTTTTTCTTTTTCGAATTTCTGTGATTTAGGGGGATTTTTATCTGAACAATATTGTCTGTGAGCAAGGCTCTTGGCTCCCCACATTATGTAATTGTGTGTGAGTTTGGGAAATCTAAGACGGAAGAGTGTCTGTGGCTTTGGTCTCCGCCTTTGGCTTTGATTTGTGTCGGATGCAGTTGAGCTTTGACCGTGACAGAAGTTAATCGGTGCAAACAGGAAATGCTCGAATTATTACAAACTTCGTAGTTATAGCAGTAGAATTTTCAATGCTGTAACTCCTCTAATAAGTCTACATGTTTAGTATTGCCTTTGAACTTCCTCTTTACTTACGTAAAACACAAAGCCTTTCATCACCCACTTTCCTGACCCATTCAGGAATTATTTTCTATTTTTTGGCTAATTGAACATTCCTATTAGGCACTTTTCAATGGAATTCCTTGAAGGAAAAAGCGCAGCCGGCCACGAGCCAAATGAAAGTAAACAAAGCCAGCAGGCCAGACGAAAACTCTATAAAACTCAAGATTGCATTGTGGGCAGTCAGTCGAATGCGATGCCGAAGACAAAAGCTTAGCTGGCTAAACTCCGGCTGGCTGCCCCTGATTTACGACAATTGTTTTGTCACGCTGTCGATGGGAGAAAGAGAGTCTCGCAGATAGAGCTTTGCTTTGCGAACGCGAACTAGGCAGCATCGAGCAAATGTCAATTGCCCAAAATGGTTAAACATATTTCCAATAAGTTGTTAGGCGTTTGTCTCTGTCAATTGTTTGCGGCTGCCGTTGTTGTTGTGGTTGCTTCTGCAGTTCCCGGGGGCGGAGACACGCATTCGGTGTCCAGGTCCCAACTGTTAACTAGAGTTCCACTTCCAATTCCACTTCCAATTCCAATTGCAGCTCCAACTCCACAAGCCGATCGACGCAATCAAGCCGCACAGACAGCCACTGGCCACAGACCAAGTGGACCGAATGGCAGCCGGGGAAGATGGCGATCGAGATCGAGATTGGGTCTGAAACTGAGATTGGGATTGAGATTGAGAGATGATCGCCGTGAAGCAAAATCCAAAATTTGTCAGCTGCCGGACAATGTCGGTGGCCATAACGAGCGGAGATCTCTGCTGGTTCCCCAAGGTGCTGGCTGCAATCTCCTTTTATATTGGAAACCAGCCAGCCCAGTGGCTATGCTTGAAATTTATTTGTGTTATGTGGGAAAAAGCTGAGGGAGGACCTACTATTCAATGGAATGCCCCCAAACTCGCCAAGTTTCTCCAAAGTGAATTAATAGAATTTCTCAACTTAAAATTGGTTGTTTGTGATTGTAGACATACCTCCTCCACAAAGGTTTTAAAATTCAATGGTAATCAAAGATAAACTCTTTAGCAAGCACATGGACTAATGGCCAAGCACAGTGTTTTCGGCATTCGCTGTTCTGGTCAACTGAGGCGTAAACTCTCATGTTCCCTGTCGCCTGCAACGACAGGATGTCTTTGTTTTCCGCCAAACCTGGGCCTCCAAAAATGGTCAAGACAAGCGGCAGCAGCAGGCAGCATGATAAAGCGGGAAAATAAGTTTGTTTTCCCTGGTTTCCGTGGCTTCCCTGGAAAAGCCGCGGGAAAAGTGAAGGTGGTGCAATTCGGAGTCTGGCCGCGCGATTAGCTAAGCGGCTGCGACTATATAATCGCATTGACAATTCCGATTTGTGTGCGGGAGTCGAGGAAGTGCTCCACTTTATGGCAGTCATAATTTCATGTCTGAATGTTTAAATGTTCGAATGCTTCGCCTCGCTAGGATTCGGATTTGAATTCGAATTGGGAACTTACGATTTGCGATTTGGTCCGCTGCCCGAGCCGCTTGTCCGATTCTATCGAATGGGTGTCCATTGTGTTTGCGGCAATCTCCCTCCGCCAGATTTGCATAACAATTGCTGGCTGTAACCTTTCGCCCAATAACTTGGCTGCAGTCCAGCTCCAGCTCCAGTCTGGAGTTGGAGTTGGAGTCGGACTTGGATGCGGCCCATGTGGCCAGCTGCAGTTGCTGGTGGCTCGTTGCTGGGCGGCAATAAAACATCCACCACCGAATTAGCCCAGCCGGAGAGTAGTTAGTGCAAGACCACTTAAAATTCAGTTACGACTGCTGTCCACTTGTCCAGTTGTCCAGTTCGGTTCGGTTATAGTTCAACTTTCGCGTTAAATGAACCTTTAAATAAACTTTCCATTTTATTTGGCATAGTTCGGTCGAACTTGGGCCTAACTGAATTGCAATATGCAGTCACGTGCAGTCACTTAGCCGTTGAGGTGTTGATTGAGGTCACGAGGTACTCGGGGCAATTAAGTGTGTTTGAAATGGCATTAAAAAGTGCTTTGAGTTGGAACTGGATTACATTATTACCGAAACATTGAAACTGAAAGCCTACGCAACTATGGCTCAAAGTATTTGAAAACCTTTCTTTCCTTCATCGATCCGGAACACGCCCAATTCCACACACGAGATGGAGATGAACTGGGGTCTCTCGAGTTCAATCGAGTTTCACTTTCCTTCGTGATTTAAATTAACAATTAAAGCGGATAATTAACAAAAAGAAAACAAAAGCAGGCACACCACATCGCAGGCAACTCCCCCCGAGTGGCCAAGAAAAATATTATTACAAACTGTTGGATAATTTATCAAATGAACTGCGGATCTCGGGCGGCTGGGCGACGGCGACTGCGACGATGAAGTCATTACCACAGACCAATAAAAAATGAAAAACCACACAAAAGGAGAGACAGGCCCCAAAAAAAAAGACTACGTCACATGTGAGGCGGATCAAATGATTTCGTCATAGTCGAGCAGCAAATTACTATTTTTCCCCCTAATAGAGAAATAAAATTGCCAAACTCTGGGCGAGAAATTTACTTTAAACTGGGAAGTGGAAGGAAGTGGAACCTACCTGAATGGTAGCAGCAGGCTGTAAAACCAAACCAATCTGAAACTGAAACTAAAACCGAAACCGAAATGAAATGTGGGGAAAATTAAGAAGAAAACGGTAACAATAAATCTTTTGGCAATAGGAAAAACAAAAGCAGCCACAAAAAGGCCCCAAAAGCATGTTCACAAAATCGACTTTCGAACACAATTTATTTTTATATTTTTGTCTGCTTATTTCTATGGTTTTTGGTTTGTTTTTTTTTTGTTTCTACCAAATCGCTTGAGAGTTTTTCTAGCCAGCGATTTAATAACCCGAATCGAGTAAAGCCCCAAATGAAAAACAATGAAACATTCATGTACGATCCACTCAGGTTCATCATTGTCGCCAGATCGAACCGCAGCAAACCGGGGGAAAAGCCAAAGGGAAAGGCGGTTGGCTCTAAGAGTGTGTCGAGTGTTTGGCTTTGAGTGGAAGGCTGTGCTTTGTCGCCAGTTTAATTGGCTCAAATTAAAGACGAGCTGGGACTGGGTTTTATGGACACGACGGAGGAGGAGGGGGAGTCGTAGATGAGGAGAGGATGCAGCTGCAGTTTAGAGGCGTCTCTTTATTCCGCTGATTAATGATGAAACGAAAAAATGAAGAGACGAAAAAATGCAGAGACGCAGAAATTTCCCCTGGACACTTGTCACCTTGTTAACGACTTTATGTGTCACTATTCGCAAATAACAAAATGTGCGAGGTGAAATTACATTTAACAAAATTTAACAAAATGTCTCATAAAATAATCAGCGAGCCATTGAAGCCACTTGATGCTGCGGACCATAAAACAATTTTCCCAGCTGTAAAATGAGGAAAATGGAAAGTGCTGGCCACCAAAGGGTGTTAAGTACCTTGTTTTACAAGAATGATTTCCTTTATGCAGGGAAAAACGTACATCATTAAGTTGAGCTATACATCTGTGTACTACATAATAATAGTAAAGTGCATTGCTGTAAACTAACAGAAAGATATAATAGATAATTGAACCAAAAGAAAGTAAGAAAATGTTCGATTTGTTTGGTAGTTTATTAATGCCGAGTCGATTCAAAAAGGGTTGTGCTAGTCTAACCGTGGTAGATGTGGTGTCCGTAGGCGGGCACACCGTAGGACTTCAGCACAGGCACATGCTGCACCACTGGCACATGCTTTACCACTGGGACGTGCTGCACCACCGGGACATGCTGCACCACCGGAACAGACTTCACCACAGGAACCACTCCGTAAGAGGGCTCGATGTAGCCAGGAGCAGCAAGAGCCATGGCAACCAGGGCGAAGAACACAGCGATCTAAAGAGATAATATTCGTTATAAGCAATCCTGAGGATATACTATAGTTCCTTGCACTTACGAAGCGGAACATTTTAGTGTTTTGTTTTGAGCTGAGAGCTGAAAGTCTGTGGTTATCAAACGTTTGAGTGAGCCGGACGACTGTTGATGATTGACCATCTGTGGAATCATTATATATAGTAGTTAGCACCTCAGCCGAAAATAGCCCCCAAATGACTTCTGTTCGAGTGCCACGCGCCAAACCAGTTTAATTATCTCCAAATTGGTATGTTCGATTAATGCGCATTCTATTTGGTTTCATCTCCAGCGGCGAACTTCCCGTTATCGGTCGTTATTGCCTAACCTTTGGACATAATCTCCATTCAATGACTCCTCAATTGTTGGCTGTTTTCAGATCCGTTTGCCTATTATTGTTTACTTCCAAGACCATTGTCATTATAGCGATCGCTTCACGCGTTTGTGATGAGCCAAGAACCAAGGTCACGACCACAAAAAAGACCTATTTGACGCACCTACATGAGGTCAACTGATAGATCCATTCTATCAACTAAACCGAAGAATTATGGCCAAACACGTTTGCTCGTTTAGAAGTCATTATTGAAGTGATTTTTGGCTATATAAACTAACTGATCCATTGGTCAACATCAACAGTCGTCCGACTAGCAGCCTAGTGACAATATCTCCCAGTCAAGTTGCAAATCTAAAACCAAATACCAAAATGTTCCGCATTGTAAGTGCATGGAATAGTAATACACCTTGGTTTGTTCATAATCAACAATCTCTCTTTAGATCGCTGTGTTCTTCGCCCTGGTTGCCGTGGCTTTCGCTGCTCCTGGCTACATCGAGCCCTCTTACGGAGTGATCCCTGTGGCTAGCGTGGTGCCCGTGGTGAAGTCCGTGCCGGTGGTGAAACACGTTCCGGTGGTGCAGCACGTCCCAGTGGTGAAGCATGTGCCAGTGGTGCAGCATGTGCCTGTGCTGAAGTCCTACGCTGTTCCCGCCTACGGACACCACATCTACCACGGTTAAACTTTGGAAGAAGCTCAACCGATATCGTCCCGGAATAAATGAAATACTTATGCTCGTAAAAGAAATGCTGCCTATCTTTCTTCTCACTCTACAAACCCAAGCTAAGGCAAATCAAAGGCACTTTTAAAGAGTTTATGCAACTTCTGTGCTTTATGGAGGTGCTATTCGCAGTCTATGCAGATTGTTTTCGCATCCAAAAACCCATTAGGAGCTGCAACAGAATTTTCCTCCGTCTTGACCGATAGGAAATTCTTCACGCAAGCCGCAAATGCGCGAAAATCTGGCACACGAATAAGTATTCCTCTGTTTTTGCGTTAGAGGCTTTGTAGTTTATTTGGTGCGGATCGAGTGATAAAAGCCAAATGTGCGCCTCGTTCCAGGCACCCAAAAGATACGGAGATTGAGCGGTTGCGTGGAACACATTTGGCAGGCTGTTCGGAATTGACTCTTTGGACCGACTGAAGGTGATTAATGAACGCAGCCAGCAGTGGAGTGGAGTGGAGTGGATTGGAGTTCAGTTGAGAAGAGTTGGGAAGAATTGAGATTGAGAGTATCCGTGCGATTCTTCTTAAACGGTAGTTAAAATCTAACTAACACGCGAGAGAAAGAGTTGCAGAGTTGGCTGATGGAAATGCCTGCCGCTGGCATTGAAATCTTCTTTCTATAAAATGGAAAGGGGGAGGCTTTTCTTGCTGACCCACATCGGGCAGACAGAAAAATTTATTTGCCTTTGCTGGCTGGACTCTGCGAGAATTGTGAACAGCAATTTAGTGTAGTGTATTCGCTTCTTCTGCGGCTGCTAAGTGTATTTTATTGTTTGCCAATTGCTGTTGTTGTCGTGTTAACGCTTTTTATAGCCGCTTTTTGCTTTTCGGCCAACTCTATTTGTCGAGTCTCGAGTCTTTCGCTCCATGCAGATGTATCTCTCAGATACATTCATTAACTTGTTTGCAGTTACAGTTTCCCCATTTGCCCGCTCGCCCGTTTCCCCTCGCCGGTGATTTATGCCATCGCCAGCTTTTGTTCGTATATTTAGACATTTCCTATGTGTTGTCACCTCAATTTTTTCCTGCACTTGCTCAACTTTTTTACTTTAATTGCACTTTTTGGCTAATTAAAATAATCAGGTAATTGTGCAGTTATGAGGAGTGTCTCCAGTCGCCGGAGCAGAGGATGATTGTGTGAACATGAGAGACCTCAAATCTCAAATCTCGTTATGACTATGAATATGCATCGGCGCTTGATGAGTTCCCCCTTCTCCCCTTCTCTATTTTGCAAAGAAGTTGAAGGCGTGCCCAGGCAATTAGTTGGGAGTTGGGCCCTTCGATAGAAACCTTCAGGGCTATTTTGGCACGTTGTCAGGAGGTGGAATGCTGGAATCAGGCATTGACTCCGGGCGAAACTTGTTCTCCACACCCAGTATCCATTGAATAGAACAGGGTTCTGGGTTCTGGGTTCTCTATTCAGGATGGGCTCATAAATAGAATAAGTTACAGGCAGCTTTCGACTTTAATAGTTCTCACTTTAATGGATGTTGTACGCCCATGCTAGCTCGTTGAGATCGTGGCTTTAATAGACAGTATTCAACTATTAGAGTTTATGAAGAGTTCAATAGCATATGTAATGCCCTTCCTAACTTACATTCATGAAAACTCCGGAAGAACTGTAGCTTCCACAGCTGTATGTGTATTAATCGATCCCAAAGAGCCAAAGAAACATATATTAAAGGTAGGCTTAAACTGTAGCTATCTCAGTCAAATATGTGATTGATTTTCCAATCTTTCCCCACGAGCTCTTGAGAAGCACTCCACTCCGGCCTGGAAAACTGGACTTGACGGCGATGTCATCCATATGCTTGTGGCGCGGCCGACAATTGGCAAATAAGGGAAAAACTTGTCAGCCGCGCACACGTTTCCTTCTTCTGCTGGCTGGTGGCTGGTGGCTTTGGATGGCTTCTTGGAAAAGCGGGGCCAGCAGAGGAATCTCTTCTATTTCCTTGGGAAACATCTCTGGCATTCGTGTTGTGCGTTGTCTTTGATTCTTATATCGAGCTGCGATTCTGCATTCTGGATTCTGGTCGCTCTCGTTTCGAAGAGATGCGATCTTTTAAAAGGCAGTCGTTGCTCTATGATCTACTTAATGCATCGCTTTTCAGTTCGAGGCGCGTGCGAAGACCGCAAATCGATGCAGGAAATCCGATTTGTGGTAAAAGTTTTCCTTTTTTCTTCGGCTCCCCCAGTTTTCCTCATCTGGGTTTTGCTTCACTTTGGTAAGTTGCCGTTTAAAGTCGTTGCACTAAGTAGAAATATGTGCAAAACGGCGGTTGTGGGGCTTCTGGGAAATCAAAGCCGGTGGTCTCGAAAGGCGGAAGAGCGGGGCTTTGGGTGGGCGATAGGTGCCAAGTGTTAAGGGTTGCCGTGGGTTAATAGTCGTTAAACGTTAGCGGGGTCAGTGGCTTACCAGGGTCTAAGGATATTTGAGATGTGGAGTTTGCTTGGAGTGGAAAATGCAAATGAAAGAGTCAAGCTATAATTGCAGATAGTCAACTCGAAGAGCGAACTGTGTGGTTTACTAAATCTTTAATGTTTATCATCAAGCTGAAAAACAAGAGAGTTCTTTTATAGACAGCATCTTCCTATACAAACTTATCGCTAGTAAATCGATATCTTGAATTCAGCTCTATAAACAAATATATGAGAAAGTCTCAAATATTCCGAGAAGAGGCTCTTCCAAAACATCAGCAATTTGGCTCTATCTCTTTTCTTTATTCTGCGCCTGTCTTCTCCACCATGACTATCATCATTAAGGCAAATCCGCAGAGGCTCTAAAACAATCGGATCGATCTATGCAAATGATACTCTAATCTTCGAGCGCTCCTTCCTGTGCCTTCCCGTCTCCATCACGAAGAATAGCAATTCGTCATTATGGCAAACAAAGATCGAAGACCAGTTTTCACCTCAATCTAATGATGTTTACCTTATTTATCCTGATCCGCTGTGATCCGCTTGTAATCAATCCCCATCCATCCTCAGCCGGGGGCAAGTTCAAGTTGCCAAGTTGCCAGCTCTCCACGGCGATCTGCTCGGTTCCTTTATGATCTCGAGTTTCATCCTTTCCACTCCACCTGGCTTGAGTGGGTGGCTCAACATAATGGGGGGATCTGCCGTTATTCGGCTGTATCCCGATCACAGCCGCAGCTGCAAATAAAATAAGAGTCGACTTCAACACTCGACTTGGCTTAATGCCAAGTGCCGCTGAAGAGAGATGCGTGGGTGGGCCCACATGGGAAGCCAACTGGGTCTGCGACTGGGACTCCAGATAGACTTTGGGATAGCTGCACTGCCAAAAATTATGCGACTTAAATCGTATGTCTATCCTGAGAAATAAATACGAAAGCTATTTCGATTCTTTTTAGTAAATTAAACTGCCCCCATGAGATTGAACGATCTCTAAATAATCAAAAGCAAAACACCATCAACTATGACTATCTATTACTAAATAAAACTATTTCTCAGTGAGCGATTGTGCTTCATTAACAGTCGCCGCTCGCTCGCCTCTTTCTCTTCAAGTGCCGCTTTTTGTTTGCCGCAGTTTTTGACACCAAACTTGGCGTCACTTCAAAGCCCTGGCGATTAATCTTGAGTGCTGCTGCTTGGAAAGGAGTGGTGGTGGGGCGGTGGGGCTTCTCCAGAGCCAGATCTTCCAGATCCGGTCGGTCGTGTCGGCAATTTGCGGGCATTTTGTTTTGCATTATCCAAGATTCTGTGCTGGCGCAAACAACAAGCAACTCATTTGCCACTTTTCACACCCTTGAAGCCGAGTTTTCACCTCTCTTTGGCTGAGCTTTAGCCGCAAATGGAGGAGCCGCCTCATAAATCATCGCCCAGGCCACCGGTGGGCGTCGTCCGACGTCCAATATTAGAAGTGTGCGGAGGCGCAGCAGCTGCTCACTCACCCCCTCTACCTCTGCTCCCCGCAATTTCCCCAACTCATTGTCAGCTGCAAAGGTGCCAAAGAATTGCACCAACTTCGCGGCTGATTTGGGCATTTGGCCAGCCGTATATCCATTCATATTGTTCGCCAGATTGCCAGATTGCCAGGCGATTGTGGAGCACTGGGTCAAGCCAGCCAGTCGGTGGTAATGCAGTCAGTCAGTCGGTGAATTGAAGTGTGAAATTCTAAGGAAATTGCTTTATTGTTCGCTGATTGAAATCAATTTGGCGTGCGAATGAGATTTTCTATACTCCGAGATCGCAGAGTTCCCATAATCCAGAGATCCCACTGCAGTAGACTTAGTGAGACATTCCGGATCAGGAGTTCATTAGACCGAGCGGTTTTATGTGTATGATTAGGATTGGTAACAATCGCTGGGCAGGATTACCTTCTACCCATCGAAGGTAAATGGGGAGCAGTGATTTGGCCAACTTCGATTATGGCTCGGCGTTCGGCGGTAAGTGGCAGGCAGGGCAATGAAGTGGCAAATGTTAGTCGGTTAGTCGGTTGGGTAATCTCTGCTCTCTGGTTAGCCGTAATAAGCATTAGAGGGCTGGAGATCGGGGTCATCTGGGTATTTCTCGAAAGAGGTTTAGGGATCGCTGCGGTTTCCTTGAAGATGGCTTAATTTCAAATAAGCCATTGATTTTGAATTCATTTACACGCCTTAGCTAGACTTCGGTCTAAGGATGGAGCTTTGATTAATGATACGCAACTTAAGATTTAAGACTTAAGCAAATCATGTTCTTCTTTAATTTGAAATGCTCCACTCTCAACCCCATGTTATGCAACTCTCGAGCAGAGAGCTTTGCCAATTATCAAATTACCATCGCTGCCCAACGGCAATTTCTGTTTTCTGTCATTTCTCTTGGCTCAGATCACCGCTCTTGCCCCTCTTGCCCCTCTTGGCCACCTTGTTGGCCCAATCGATCAGAGCCAATGGGCAATAACTTTGCGGCCAACGCAATGCGGCTGCAGTTCGATTATTATTTTTATTGCTTCAGCAGACTTCTGGAGCCCCCGGGCTCTTCGTACCTTTCCCATTCCCCTTCCCTTCCCCTTCAGCAAAATACAATATTGTTGTTTCCCGCCTCTTTGCTGTTTGTTTGCTGCTGAACAGGAGTTGAATGCTTTGATTCTTTCTTTTTGCTCTTGTTGCTATTTTTGCTCCCCGCACTTTCCATCGCTGGTTCTTTCACCGCCAAGTTGTGAACATCACGCAGAGGCAACGAAAATTGGCCGAGAAAATGCGGAAAATGGTTTTGCCCGCGCCACGAAATGATGCCTCGAAATGGAAAACGCATCTTCTGTTATCATTTGCCGCGCATCTGCCGAGAACATGAAAGTTGCTGTCGACTGGAATACCGGAAAACTCCCAGCTGCCCCCAGATCCATTGCGATGCTCTGAAAAGAGAGCTGAACACTTGGAAGAAGGCAGAAGTTGCTGCAATCTTTTGAAGGGGGAAAGTGAGTCCGCAAATCTGTGGGAATACTTAAATGCATGCACTTTTCTTGGCTATCTATGTGCCCAAACAAATAGAAGTTGTGAAAATTGAAAATAGGTTTTGGATACCCATGACTTATGACTACGAACGAACTGCTTCTTAGGTTGATTTCTAAAACCAATGAGCATTAACAGCTAAACTTCGAGAGTATGAGTCTGGATGGATTTTCAATATCCTTGTGGTGTCGCGAATATGTTTCCATTTTCCAACTGCCAAGTGGGCAATTCACTTTTCTGGTTATCACGAGTGAACATTTAAGTTATATATAGTCTGTGGCTGCTTCGGCCGTAAGAAAGCGAACCGAGAATCGAGAGAGTGGCTCGAAAAACATTGTCAGCCTGGTTGCAAGGAGATTGTAATTACGTTAAACTACGAATGGCAAACCACTTTTCTGACGTTCATAAAAATCGAGCATAAAAATCTAGACAATTAGACATCACAATTGGCGGCAGATGCTAGGGGTTTCCTGCCACTCACTTGCAAGTGGGAGGCATTTCCACTCTGCAAGTCCATAACTTTCAGCTGCTGTGTGGGTGGAGAAAGCAACTGCATTGCGGTTGAACCCAAAGGCTGGGAGACAAAGGCAGACAAAACTGCAAATGCTGCCATCAATTAGACTTCCACCTCAATGGGGTTGCAACGGGGAGCATGGGTAAATGGGTGCAACGGTGGCAATGGTGGCAACAGTGGCAGGGGGGCCTCAGCTGGAGCGCGGGACCTTGCGCTTCAAACTTCAATTAAATACTGAAAGTCGTGCATAGACAATATTTATCAATCACCATTATTCTAACTGTATCTGCCCGCTTCGGCAAGACGAACGACGAACTCCTCTGAACTGATGACGCTGGCAGACGGAGACGGAGACTGTGTTATGTATTTAAAAAGGCAGCTCGATTGGCTTAGGGATGAGATCAATCGATCTATAAATGGAGCCTAAGAAATACTACTTAGCTGGTTATTTTTTGTATATCTTAAGGGGTATGTAGCTCAGCAGAGTGAGTCCTGTTTATACTTCGGCTGGTTATCGTGTCACGCACCCATCGCGATTCGCATGCGCTGCACTTCGAAGTTGTTCATAACGAACGCAAAGTTCATGCGGCGGTTCAGTAGAACAACCGATGTCGGATGAGCAGGGGACTCCGGAGGAGAATCCCCTTCTCGAGGCAGTTGAGTGGGTAAACGGTGGCCGCTGCTTGCTGCTCGCTGCTCCTTGTGTTGCATGCGCCGCTGCTACTGCAGTGGCCTCTCCATTGGGTCCGGTGCATGCCACAATGAACTCGCAACTTTTTAACTGTTTTCATCGTCGTCGTCGTCGTCGTCTGTTAGCGATTTGTGAAAGCTTCTGGCTTCTACTGCTGTTTCTTCTCTTTCTGTTCCTGCCGGTGTGCTGTTCACGGCTCAGTGGCTGTTGGCCTGACCAACAATGCATAAATTGTGCGCACCAAAGGCCACGAAAGTGGCGACATTCGGCTAGACCAAAAGGCCTGAAAAGTGGATCAAACGCGCGGCGAGCGAGATTCAGATATGCAGATTTAATGGAAATGGCCAAAGTTTGGGGGTTTCAACATCTGCCGTAAACTGCGCACACTTATGCGCACTTATTAATTACGTTCAAAGCGTAATCTCTCAAACGCCAAAGTGACCCAGATAGATTATCGCGATCCTGAAGATACTTTTCTAGCATCCGGAATGGCCAACTCCCCTATCACCTCGCACATCATTTTGTTAAACAAATCTTTCTCAACATCTCTTCCCCGCTCTTCTCGTTTCAGGTAAGCAAATTGTCCAATCCAACTTTTACCCACAGCTGATCGCTCGTGAAGCGCAGCTCCACATAAATGTATCTTATACTGCAACGTAAGTAGCACGGCCATAAATCAGGCCAACATCTGGGGACTCTGTGACAAGCTTCGGGCTGCGGCGGTCTGTCCGGAGTTTGGCCAAAAGGTTCACATAAACCGCTTTGATGATGTCAATATTATTATGCAAAGCCCTTCAAGTTTCTGAACTCTACTGGACAGCATGTACGTTATTGCGGGGGAGCAGCGGTGACTGGTGATAAAAACTATCGAAAGTCAGGGGAGTTGAAGCCATTTAGAGGGAGAGAGAATTGCGGAAATGACATACTTCAACTGCGAATAGAAAATGCCATAAATTTGAAGCCAGAGGTCGTTTGAGAAAATAAGTTTTACACAGGAGGTCGGTACTAAACATTTTGCAAGTACTTGTTTCCTCTCAAGAAGTCCAAAGTTGCATGTGTATAGATCTTTTTCCCCATATTCCTTCGGATAGTTGTCTTAAACCTGCCATCATCATCCCATTTGCATGTAATTGACCGATCTTCAGTCAATTTGCCTCGCATCTGACACAACATTGACAAATGGCCGAAAATACATTAATGTTTCACTGAGATTTCCCTTTGTGCCCCGCGATCATTGGCTTAGTCTCTCTTGGCTTGAATCGAATTTTACGCATTTTATTTCACGTCCAGCGCGAGGGGAAATTAATGTGCTTAAGGTCTGGAGTTTCGGAGGCGACCAGGAAATGTTTTTGTGCAATGTTTTACAGGGCATTATAAATAATTGGGCTTGTTATGAAATTTACATAAATTTGATTACGGTTTGGGCCGAATAAGCTTCGCTCGGGGAGATTCTTCGCTGGCGTCTTCTTGAGTTTGCTGCTGTTTTTTCCCTTTTGCTGGCATCCATCATTTGTCAAATCGAATTATGTTTTACTTTTCGTGTGTTTTCCCTCGGCCAAGTTTCTGTATTTTTACATTTTCGCATTTCGTGCTGTCACCGCCCGCGGCTAGACCGAAATATCGTTGTCCCTTCTCTTAAAAAATTGCCGCCCAGCCAAGGTAGATTAATCAGTTTGCGGGGGGAAAAAAGTATATAAAGACATAAAAATATATATTTCGGTGGGTAACTTGCATAAGCACTTCGATGCGTGGACTTGATTAATTTGTTGCGATCATAGACGAGTTGATAGCTGAAGATCGTTAATAAGTTCGAGCGAAGAGTTGAAGGTGTGGTGCGGATTATGCAAAACTGGGCAGTATCATATGGGATTTTAGTGTTCGAGGTGGCGCTAATTCATTGTGTGTCTCTTTGGGTGGAGTGGATGAACCAGGTATAAAAGAAAAAATATATCCAAATCCCTACCGATGGGTCATGAATCTTCAAACGAATATTATTAATTTGCTAGTTGCGTTCTGATGTTGAGCTCATCAGCTGACGTTTCCCGTTTGTTTATGTCCATGCTAAAAACATTCTTACCAACATTCTAATTGCCTTTAACACCTCGCTGCCGAGGCAATGTCAAAGACCTTTGCTCCGTCCTGGGAAAGTGGCGTTCGATATTGCTGTTTTCCTATGGATTTTCCTGTTGCTGTATTTTTCCGTCTTTGTTAATTTGCGAAATTCTTGCCGTGCCAACCACTGAGTTAGCACCCACATATGAACAAACAAAGCCACGTTGAAACACACACACACAAACACACTGGGGTAAAATGTAGCTGCTGGCATTTATCAAACTATTTCCTTGATTTTTGGCGGGTTTCTGATAGGTTTTAACTGCCAAGCACAGCTCGGTTATTACCCATTATAAAATCATTTATCTCTAGTTTTTAATTTTTATATAAAATTAATTTGTAATTTACAAACATATATATATTTTCAAAATTAGTTAATAGATGGGTAATACTTTTGTAATATTACACACTATAACATTTACTTCAATAATCCTGGGCCGAGTTTGAAAATGTTGCGGCAACATGTTGCCACCGAAGTCGCCGCAAACTTGCCGGACGGCGGCAGCAAAATGTATCTGCGCCGTGAGCGAGCGACTCAGTAACTCGCGAGCGGTCCACGCAAATGAACAGCACTTTCGGATCGGAACGGTTCCGGGAGTTTTGAGTTGCAGAGTTGCACATAGGCAAAAACAAACCACCAACAAACAAAAAACGCGCGCAACGCGTACTTACAATACACTTTTGTATCCGATGATCTATGATCGCCGAAACATGGACTTCAAACCGACCAAGTGCCAAAAGTGAGCTATTTAATAAGTGAATACACAAAATGTTTCGAAAGCAAAACTGCCGGCATTTATGAGAACTTTGCTGAATATTCAAAATGTTGCTCAAGACCTTGCTTTTGACTGAAACTCCACACAGAAACTCACTCGAGCACTGAGAACAAACAGTCAGTCAGCTTGTTTTATGTGCACATACAAACATACATATAAATATAAATATATATTCGTGGGATATATCACAAGCCAAGTGCCGCCTGCATTTTTGTACAGAATTCTCGTTCCGTTGCGTCTGTGTTTGTGTTTGTATTTGTTTTCTACCCCAACTCCGGAGTATCTGTGTGAGGGTATCTTTATCTGAGTGTCCGCGTGTATCCGTGTATCTGTGAGTGCGCAAAACACTCTGTTTCGGGCCCAGAGGTAAAAACTACCTACTTTGCCTGCCGAAGGGCCGAATGCCCGAGCAGCCGCAAAAGTGTACGAAAAACATACCGAAAAGAGGAGAGGAAAGGAAAGGAGTGGAAAGAGGAATCGCCGACATATGGACGATAATAATATTATAGTACCAGCACATTACTGAATCAAAGCATCATCTCTTGTGGTTCGGATCTCTGATTTACGACCTTCGAGGCACTTCCTCTTTATCGGCATCTGTGGCCTGTGCCTGCATCTTCGTCGTGCATCTCGTGGATACGTGGATACTTCTCTTCGGATTTAACCCATCCCCAAAAACACTCGGGTATGTCTTCATACTTCACTTCCTCCTCGAAATCCCAGATCGCTCATTCCTTATTGTTCCTTATTGTTTGGTATGCCATTCGAGTTCTTCTGTGAGTTTCCTGGGCATTTGGCAGCTTTTTATTACGCCAGTTCTGTCTTCCACCGCTGTAATAAATTTAAAGAATTATTTGCTCTCAGTTCTGCTGAGTTAGTTTGCCTCCACTGCTAATGACTCGACTGGCTCGAGTCGTGAGTTGTTTTGCTTCTTACTTTTTGCCTCTTTGCCCCGCTGTTTTTGCTCTTCTATATATATGTGCATATGGAAAATCATGTGTGAGCAATTTTAATTATAAAAGTGACAAAAAGCGGACGCGCCACGATATACATATAGTCTTATGTAGGGGTTCTCAATCTAGCCGGCAATTTGGACAACATTTTTGCTGAATACAGGAAAAAGTAGGGGCAAAATATATGAAAGAACCAGAAGAGGCCAATTTATAGTATCTTATGTAGTAGTTTTCTTGCTTTGAATTCGGGGGAAGTGCTTAATTATGTGAGGTATATGCTAAAGTATCGCAGTAAATACAGCGAAATGCAGTAATGGAGTAATCAATCTATTCCATCATAAAAATCAAGGTTTCATTTCGTAATAAAAGTGGATGTTTATGGTAGCGAACTGGGCAATGATGGTTATTTTTTTGGTATAGTTTAATTAAATAGAACCAAGATCTCCTTCTGCAATTTTCTATTTCATGTAAAAATCAAACAGTTGTGCTTATAATTCGTATCCGTTAAAAACACAATAGCTTCATTAAAGCTTTGATTTCATTCCTTTTTTCACACCATATGCTGGCAATTGAATCCGCGGTAATTCGATAAATGCCTCGGTTATTTAGCCGCCCTTTCAATTTTTTACAAGAACTTAAACCAATTCCCAGCTTAACCCTTAACACCTCACAATTGACCAGCGTTCAACCCCAAACGGATACCAAAGGATGTTTTATTGGCAGCGAAACTTCCCCAATGACAGAGGAACTTCAAACATCTGTGGTTGCTGTTGAGGTTGAGTTTGTAAAATTCGCAACATCCTGTTGCATTCCAGGCGGAATCACCCTGAAAAAGTAACAGTTTAGCTAGTTGAAGTGAAGCTTCTCCCCAGCAAAAGTCTGCTGTTTCGGGAATATTTTGCAGCTGCTCGAATGACGATTGTTCGAAACTCTTCCTTCCTGATGACTATTGCGTGTTTTGGTTTGTTGGTTTCCGACGAGGGTTGGCTTCGTGTTCCATTCGTTCCATTGTTATTATTGGTACAACAAACCGAGGCAATTTAATTTGATGGTCCCTCAACCTGCAAACGTGGGGGAGATTCATGGCTAGGAGGTGTTTGGTGGTTGCTTTCGCAGCTCTAGGATCAATCACCAACTATCCATCGATTATTTTATTACCACTTCAGCACTCCGCCACTCCACCCTCGGTGATTGCGAAAGGTTTCTATCTCCGAGCCGAAATTTCATATTCGAGAACTTGTCATCGTGCCACAAGTTGTTGCCCTTTCCCCAACTCCCGACCCAGAAATTCTCCACTCATGTGTTCTGTTTTCTGTGTTCCGGCCTCCACTAATTTTCGTGCTCTGCCTTTTTGTCTTTATCAGCTGCTGTTTATCGGTCTCTGTTCTTATTGAACTTTCGGCTGGCTCTTCTCCAGACCAAAGACAAACACTCGCGGCTCGCGTCTGTTTTCCGTTTTCAGCACTCGGCTCTCGGTCCACTGAATTGATTTCGTTAAGTTGGGCAAAAACGTGTTTTGGCTTTTTGGTCGAAAAAACCCGTTTTAAGGACGTTCTGGGGATGCAGATGCTGCAGTGGCTTCTGTATATCTGCATCTTTTTCGAGTTTCAGTAATTTTATGACTCACTTTTGGGTTTTGGGGCTCGGGAACTGGAGTAGTGATCACCAGCTGCCGGATTTGATTGAAGTTGCAGGTGTAAATCATGGGTTTAATCGTCGTTGCCCCGTGTCAAAAGAGTACCGCAGGTGCTTTTAGAATAGCTTTCCCACTCTAGATTCCAGATTGTCTTTAATCTTTTCATTGTCATCATGCGTGCCTTAAATTGTCGAGCTTTTATTTTAGAAAGTTATTATTAATTTCTGGTCGCTGCCTTTAATCTAATCTTATTGCAATGCTTTTTAACTATGACGTAAACGATGTCAACAATCAAATGTATATAAATTAGTAAAAACAGATAACTATCAATTTCTTATCCTGGGCTTTGCTGTTTCTCTGTAAAATAGCCAAACAACTTTCAGTAATAAAGAAATTAAGTGCACACCTCGTGTAGGTATAATATTTCCTTACGCAACCTCATACTTCTTTTAATGATTTCCCCCGTAAGCCGCATGTTTTTCCGTTGAGTTTCCCCAATAAAAGAGAAGACCCATGGGTGTACAGTTTCAATTATCATCGTGCGTGTACGTCTAGGTATTATCCCACTCTGCACTCTGCACCCTTCGCCGCTGGCTTAATTGCATTGCCCCTGCCACCGAAATAGTAATGACAGTTTTTATATGCCGCATCCTCGTTCTCATCCTCTGAACCTCGAACCATGTGCCCAACACGTGTCCAGCTGCAAGAACTTTTCCGTCATTTGCAGAAATGAAAAACATTTCCAGTTTTTCTTCAAAAGGGAGAAAAGCGAAGGAAAGAAGCTGAAATGCTTTTTTCCCTTGAAATGATGCGGCCGAGTGGCCGGAGGAGGAGAGCGGACAGCGGAGGAGAATGGCACTAGGAATCTGCGAGTTTTATGACCAAACCAAGGCAAACCAGTCGCCAGAAGAAAGACGAGGACTCCCGGGTTCTCTAGCCGGGAGATTTATGAAATTTGTGCAAGGCTGACAAGTAACAGCTTTCGAAGCTTGTTGTGCCTTAATCAGTTTTGGTTTATGGTCTCTGTTCAGAGCCGCGTTTCCCAAGCCGACTTATTTGGCCACTGCTGTGTTTGCTCATTGCTCATTACCATGAGAAAAGGTTTTCTCACTTCTTTTATTATTTGCTCCCCAGTGTGAATTATGGCCCCAAACTTTTCCCCATCCTCAAGCATCCAATGCGAAGGAGGAGGAGCCACACTTTGACATTGAAACTCATTCGGGCAAATTGCTTACAAATTCCGTATTAAATTACCGATCCACCTCCCGAAAAAACAAAAAACAATCACAAAAACAAAAGAAAAGTGAAATCTGCCACGAAGCCGAAAAGAAAACTCTTTTGGGGCATTTTCTTCTGCAGCGTAGGAAAGTGAAGGAAATTGCACAAAAAGCTACAAATCAAATTAATAATCATATGTCTGCTGCATAGAAATGCATTCGGCAGTGGGTAAGGTAAGGGTAAGTCTCTCGGTTCAATCTCTCCCAGATCGAGCTCGTGCTTTCAATTCAAATTGACGCCCCCACAGATCGGTTTCCCTCCCCACTTCCCCACCTTCCCTCCTCTCCATCGCTTTTTTTTCGACCGCTGCCCGCACGTAGTTTCATTTTGGTATCTGGGTTTTCGCGTTCAGCAATTTGGTACGGTCTCATTATTTTAGGTAATGATCTTTTCTATATATATTTGGAAAAACATTTGTGGATTTTGCTGATCGTTTTTGCTTTCCAGTGGCTTGCACTGCCTTCGCAAGTGCCATGGCTGGGACGTGAAAGGTTAGAAAAGGTTAACTCGGATTGAGAATTTGCAGATCACAATACCTGGAATCACTACAAAGGTTATTTAAGTACTTAAAGCTAACTATTTCTTGGCAGACTATTAATAAAGTCCTACACCAATTTCTGGCTCACGTTCTTGTCAATCTCCAGGTCTCTGTTTGTTTAGCTTTGCCTACAAAGTTCTTCTGCATAATTTCCATTAATCTTCTGCCGAGTGATTAATCGCATGGTATTGGATTTAACTAAGCCCTAAAACGATTTCTCTGTTGGTAAATCCCTAATGATCTTCGCCTGACATCTACTTTAGGCTATGATCAGACACCAGTGTTGCATCATTAACTATCGATTAATCGAGTCGTGCGCCAAACGCTGCCCCGGGCACTTGGCCACTCGATATCTGTAATCGATTTTCACCTGGTCTTGCGGGTTTCTCTTGGCTCTAATTAGTAACTTCTAGGGAGGAAAACTAGTTTTGTCTTGCAACACCGCGTTTCGATTGCCAAACGAAATATGCCGAGAACTCCAACATGTTGCAATGTTGCAAGTGTGAAGTCGTCGGTGGGAGGGGGACTCCGCTGGGGGGTTGTTGGTGGGTTGTCATGCTCAGTTGGTTGCACCGAAAACAACTTTTAACCATTATGCTGTACAGGTTGGGTCTTTAAATTTACCGTTGGCCAAAAACTACTAGTGCTATTCATTCATTCCCTATGTTAATGTTAATATTTAAAAGAAAAGGTATATAATTATTCGTTTTGTGTGTAGGAGTTACTTCTTCACGTGCCCGCGAATTCTTCAGCATCATCGTGAATGCATTTTTTGCTGTGCGTCCAAATCGCGTTCGTTCGCAGGCGAAGCGACGACAATTCCAGAGAAACAGCTGAAACGTGCTGAATGCAGCTGGCTCCTGCTTTGGCGTTCGTCTCCGTTGCAACTCGGCTGCACCTCCTCCCTTGAGAACCAACCTCTCCTCCCCCGCCCTCGCAGTGGAGTCCAGGCCAAGGCAAAAGTGCCGGTCAGTTCTGCTTGTGACGGTGTGTGCTCTGGATTTATTGCCACAGCAGGAGGCAGCATAATAGGGGCGTCTTCCTGGGTTTTGTGCACAATTCGTGAAAAGAAGCTCATCTGGTCTGGTTTTCTTCGAATTCAAGGGTAAATAAACTAAGCAAAGGCTGACAGTAAAATTGGTACAAATAATTGGTATGATTTAATCATCGACTCCGGCATAGGCAGTCAATTTTTCAGCTCAAGGTCATAGATCGGGCTGCCAACATTTAACTTGAATGTTTTCTTTATTTGACTTGAGATTGAGAATCTTGAGATTGCAAGATAAGCCCCATTCTTGTAGCCTCAATTGTAGGTCTGGTTGTCGTCCAGCTGAGACGCGGATCAAAGAGGAGTTTGGGGAGGGCTTTGGCAATGAGAATGGGGACTGTGGCTTTAGCCTGGCCATCCATTCGCATCCCATCCCATCCCATGCCATCCCAACCCATTCCATTCCATTCTAAGCGAGCCACGGGGTCAATGGCTTCGCCATTGGACGACGCTTCGTTCTGTCGCTCGCTGGTTGGTGTGTTGTAAAAAATGAAGCGCGAATTATTATTTTAGCGAGGCGAAATGGAAAATGTTGTAATAATAAAGTGACTTCCACTCCATTACGGAGACGAGACGGGGCCAAGCCCCTTCTTCTGGGGCCGGGCCCGTTCTTCAGTCGGGCTTACATCATTTGCTGGTGAATCCGAGGCAATTTCTGTGGCGGGGGGAAAATCGAGGAAATCGGCGGGGGGATAGACAAACATTTCCGTTATATTGCGTCTGACAAAACACGCAAAGCTCGAACCACTCCGAAAATGAAGTAAGGGACTTGAACGGAGCTTAGCCTTCGTTTTATAGAATAATCGCGCGGTTCTCGGAATTGGAGTTGAGTTGCGTCGAGTTGAGTTGAGTTGCGTCGAGTTGAGTATGGTCTATAATTCAATTAATTGTGAATTACGCCGCATGGAGTTCGGTTCTAGAAGGGTGAGCATCAAGTGGAATGCAGGATGATTGAGCCGCAGATTGAAAGATTGAGTTCCACAGAAGATGTACAAAATGAGTGATGGCGCGATGTAAGAAAAGTGTTTTGTAGAGAAACTGTTTTAAGTAACTATATGAAGGTTTTTATAGTTTCTAGCATATCTTAATTATCCGTAACTCCTGTAATACATTTGTCTTCTATATCATTTGCACTCTCTTGGCTTCATTATTTATTCTTTAATAACCATTTCAAATGCAATACAATTTTATCTAATCAGTTTCGCCTCGCCTTGTTTGCACTTAATGACTCAATTAATGTTTACCTGGCTTTGTCTGTCTGCCTGGCTGTCGCCATTCGTGCTTGATTGATTGAGATCTGCAAATAGAGTAATGTTGCTTAAAGAACCCAAGAGTTCGGACACCAGACAGAAGTTTATTTGCTCTTCAAAGTGTGGTGCATGAGAAATGGAAAGTGTTTTTTCAAAAAGTAAGCGTTTGAAAGATTAAAAGCATTCAAATGGGCAATAGAAAGCTCTTTTACAGACATCCTTTCCCTATGTAAATATTTACTTTTAAGAATCTCAGACGCTTGACTTACGTCTCTATAGCAACTGTCAAACAAACTGGACCCAAAACAAAAACCAATCCATTAGCCAGCTCGGTCCAAACAGTCCCCAATTCTTTTTTGATCTCCCGCACACCAGATGATGTTGTATGCCATGAGCATTTGACCCCAGCCTTGTCTTTAGCGAAAGATACCGAAAATTTCACTTTTTCGGCGCTCTTGGACTTCGGTTAATTGGTTTATCACGCATACGAGGTTGCACTTGCCACCAATTGGCATCGAAAACACTTTCGTTTTTTGCTGAAAAGCTCAAAAACACAAAAAATTTAACCAACCGATGTGGAGTTGTTGAGAGATAACAAATCATACAAGTCCGGGAAGCAAGGGTTGTAAATAACCGTGGCTCGATGGTTCATTTTATGTCTGCACTGCGTTGGCTTAAGAGTAGTAAGATGTTGTAAGACGTAGTAAGACTGAACTGTAATTGATACCTTATACTCCCTTGATTATAGGCATCTGTGGAGGTAGACCTTTTATGGCATAGACAGTGTGTTTCATAAGTGAGTGAAACCTTGCATACTCTCATACATATTTTGAGTGTAACTGGATTTGGCCAATTTTCGATCGAAACTGTTCCGAAGAAAGTGATTTATTAAAGGAAATCAACGGCCAGTTATCGCATTAAGGCTGTTTCATAAAGGAGACAATTTCGTAATTTTCGAGTTATCGCGTATGCAGTTTAACACAATACCTTGCTATTATACCAATACCATGATATTGTGTACCATTATTTTTGCGAAGCTGCCCATCATATCCTATTTCCCTTCAGTTTAGTTTGAACTACTTTCAACCGCGTCCTTATGAATTCATCTTGCATATAGAGATGTAAGATCCACGTATGAAGATATCTGTCTGTCGCTAGTTTCTTTTCTTGTTTTTCTGCAATCCTTCTCTCGGGAGCCCCCACATATTTCCCCGCCTTTTCCAACCGCAAAAATCTGCGGCTTGCGATCTCCTTGGCTGGCTTTTCTTGGCTTCGCTGGGGGCTCGGGGATTTTGGGGTTTCAGCTCTGGAGTTGGGGCTCCGTCCCCTGCTGCGAGCTGAATTTTGCATAATTTCTCTGGGCTGGTAAGTGAAACAAAGACATCATCGATATCAAATGCCAACTGCGGACGGGGAAGGCAACAAGTTGGCTGGGGGGCTCTTGTCTGGCTTCTCCTTTCATGAGGCATGCAGCATGAGGCTGGCGATTTTCAGTTTCAGGACTTGGCTTTTAATTGCTCATAAAAGCAGCTAAAGCTGCCATATAAACGTTATATTTAGAGACGTATTTGGTGTTACCTAAGTGGATTTTCGCCCCAGTGGCCAGTCGTAGATGCATTTGTATCTACGCTGAGCTGCAGATCATAGTTAAAATTATAGAGCAACTTGCACATGCTGGTATCGCTGCATTCAAATCACCAGCAATTTTTGGTCGAAATTGAAATTTTAATAAACGTTTTGCGAGACAAAGAGTTCAACTTTTCCTGCCGCGGTGTGATAATATTTACTTTTACAACTATTTAATGGAGAAAACTGCATTGTTGCGCTCGCTGCGGTGAGATGCAGTCGGATAGTTGGAGCTGCCATAAAAGCGTCAATCAAAGCTACTGTTTGCAGGTGTGAGTGTGTGTGTTTGGTCTAATCGCGGCACTTTTGATGGCCAAAATGAAATGGTTTTTGGGTTGCTTCACGACGCGGGGGTAAGATACCTCAAAATGAAAGTGAAAAGTGTGACTTAAATGCCTCAGCGGGTTCAATTAATAAACTTAATTATGCGTTCCTGTGGGTCCTTAGACTTTATGCACAGAAGATTTTTATTATTCATGTGGGTAACATAAATTGAAAACTGTTTAATGGCGCTTAACCAGCTGTGGACTCAGTTTATTAGCTATATAATTGTGGTTTGGGAGGAGTTTATACCCTGCAGCACTAACTTTCATTCGGTTGGTGGTTGGTTACTTACAATAATAGACAATTCGTTTGACGAACGGTTTCAGACCGGTTTGTTAAAAAGGGGTTAAGAGCTTCTCTGTCGGATTTAAAACAAAGATATCACACATGAAATGGGTACTTAAAAATCATTTGAAGCTCATCAGCATCTTGAGTCATAGTAAAATGGTAACCACAATTGTGGGCGTTAGTCGCTCTCTTGATTCGGAGTTTTACATGGCTGCACTCTCTTTTATCACATCATCATCAAATTAGTGGTTTAGTTGCTCTAGACTCAAACACTAATTAAACTAATATACAACTAGGGCCCATAAACTGCCCCAGTAACATCGTAAAATTTCACTCAACTTTGTCGCCGACTTCGGAAAACTTGTGCCCCCTTTTAAGTAGGTTCTTCTCCAACTTATTCATAGTTTACGACACTTCATCTGCTCCGAAGTGTGTAGCAAAGTTCAAACGCGCACTAATTTTAATGACCTTCCGACAGACGAAAAAAGAAAAGTCAACTAATAAAATTCTTTGAAATTTTCTCTCGTTGCAGGTAAGCCAAAGTCCAAAGTATTTTACCTATGAATATTTCGTATGAGCACTCGTAAGTATTTCGCCTGGCTTAATTGTCTCGGCCGGGCCAAGCCTTTTGTTGGCCAAACCGCAAAACGCGAATAGAAAATTCCAAGAAAACAATTTTGTTTTTCCACGCTGCGCTGCTGCGGCTTTTGAATGGCCAGGCTATCGTATCGATGCAAAGCCCGAATATTCGAGCATTATGTGATTGGCGGGGGAAAATCGGTGGGTATTTGCCGACAAAGCGATATCGCGATATATATATAGTCGGTCTGTTGAGAGCTGGTTGCACAAGAGCGATCTGTCATAACTGTTCAAGTTGGACTGCGACTCGATTTGCGTGCCTTTGCTTTCAAAATCTAATTAGACAAACAATGGGCAAACCAAACAGCATTATGGCCATAAACAAACCAATTTCGACAAGACCAAGAACAGTTTTTACTGTGTTTTTGGGGCTGTGTCTTGTGGTGGAAAGTTCCAAGTTCCAAGATCCCAGTTCCGCTTGCAAAACAGCACAAAAGCGAGGAAGGCAAAAGCAAAAACTGAGGGTCTGTGCCACAAAACGCGATCGTTTGTTTCTGCCTCTGTAGACCAAAAGCCGTAAATGGCTGATGAGGCCAGCTTAATTATACCGTTGCAAGAGACGCTCTTTGTTTTTTTCCTCTTTCCAGTTTACTTCATTTGCAAATTGCGGCACGGCTTCAAAAGGAGAAGCGGGTTGTGGGGGTTACGCGAGGAGAGATTGTTCCAGTTTTGCCAGGCCAAGTCAAGTTTTGAGGCATTAATTGTCGGGCGGTAGTCAAACCCCAAGGCGACTCCCTTCTGGCATCCAAATATTAAAGTAGCTCGCGTCAGTCATGATTCTCGCCCATCACTGTCGGCTCTCGGAGGATGTAGATCACGTAGTTATTATCCCATGGTAATGATACCACATAACTAAAATATCACTGTCAAGTTCGTGTCAAAAATGTACTGAGGGCATTCCATTCTGATGGAATGAGTGGAGTTTGAGTTCACTCCTTAACTCTTTCCTAGTTTATTCCCATGCAGTTACTAATCTAAATTAATACATTGATAAAAATTGAAGTAGTTCCGTTCCATTTCCCTAAGAACATCAATGAACCGCTTCGCTTTGACATCATTTCCACTGCCACTTTGTATTTTTATCAACTTTGATTGCATTCGCTTATCTGCACCACTAAGTGCGCTATCAGAAAACCAATATGAGTAAAAGCAAATATCATAACTGTGGTGGAAATCAAATTAAGTGGATCATTAATATTTTTCTGCGCCGCAGCACAAACGGCACCTGCATTCGGTCACATAAGCCAAAAGCACATTTTCCGAAGGGACACCGCCTCATTATGGTCATGAAATATGGCGTGTTTGGCAGGGAGAGGAAGTGGAGGAAGTGGGGAAACGAGATCGAGGGTGGCAAATGCAACCGATAAGGCATGGCACACTAGTGCACTCAAGGCAGCTTAGTTTTCCCTCGTCAAACTAATTCCAATTAAAGTTCAACTCAAAACACTAAAAAAAGAGGCTAAAAATAATAGTAATCATAAAAAACCAAAATTCGACCGGAAACAGCAGGAAACTTGCAATTGTGGAGCGGAACGAACTGAAGAGCAAACGGGTTTCATTTCGACTACTACGGATATCATCTGGCATAGACCCTATGCCGGTTTAGTACTTGCTATTTGCTACGAGCGTTGAGCTATTTGGTATGAGGCAATACTAATTAACCCAGTTTTGTTTGTGTCAGCTGTGTTTTGTGTGGTCACACTTACCGAAGCAGCGTAATGACATCCATAAAGCGGGCTCCCACTGGATCTCCCGCCCTCAGCCGTGAAATTCATGGTGTAACTCGAGATTCGAGATGCAATACGTTGATTTGTCTCAGCTGAAGCAGCCAAACTATAAATTTATGTAGCGACAGTTATCTAACGGACGAGATGTGTGAGATTTTCATGGAACAGCTGCTGCTAGAGGGAGGATTCATGCAGTTGGTCCCAGGGGTGAAACTAAAACGGAATATGCCAAGAAGGAACTATTAGCTAGGAGAAGATGTGAAAGCTCTGAACAAGTGGTATTATAAAAATGTTGGGATAGCCACTAGCTATATTGATTTATCGACCAGAACAACACACCATTAAGTATGGCATTTCTAATTATGAAATGTTTTTCAAAAACCCAAACTTGTGCTGACAGGTATCAAACGAGTGATTGATGTTGGAACGTGGTGCTCTAATCACAATATTTAATAACAACCGAATTTTGAACCAAGCACCCCATTCTCCGCTCTCAATTCACCGGCTCAGATCCGCCCAAAACAATCGCCAGCACATGCTACACTTATTATCATGCTCGGAACCCGCTGCAATTACCATTTCCATACCCATTTCCATTCCATTCCATTACCATTCCCCATTCTCAGTTGGCCAGAACTAGAGTCAGAGCCAGAACTAGAAGTACGACCACAGAGCGCCTTCGTTTCTCCTTCATGAAGTGCTGTCGTTCCAATTCACCGGGTTTTCACTTGGGTTCTTTCCCCTCCTGGCCACCTGCCTGCACTTTGCACCACCGACGATAACTACATAGTTTTTCCATCCATAAACACAGAAAACAATTTCCCTTTATGCGTTTTTGTTTATTGTTTCGCTTGTTCTCAGATTGGAGTTTCTCCCTAGCATTTAGTTACCCCAGGAAAACGCTGAAAACCAATCGCTGAGCAAAGAGCGAAGAGCCCAGAAGAGCTGTGGAAATTCGTTCCATCACCAGGTGATGCAACTTATCCGTAATGCATTTTTTGTGTGTGGCGGGCAAAAGTTCATTGCCGCCTTTGGCGTTGACCAAATGTTTGGCTCTTTCGCTTAATTACCCACCTGACCAAAAAAGTCACGTGCCCCGGGGAATCCCCTACAAGTCTCTCTCCCTCCCCCTTTTCCGACCGGCCACGCCGGCATAAAAAACGCACTTGACGTTCGTGACCTTCGCCGCCGGCCAAAGTTTTTTCCGCAGCTGTTTTTCCTTTGCTCTGAGCTGTTGCAGTAGTTGCTGCAGTGGCTTTTCCGATGCCGCGGTGACTGGATGGCTGGAGACCTCCCCAAGTTCAACGGAAGCCATTAAAGAAAAGTCAACACCAGGCAACTGAAAAACTGAAAAGCTGAAGAGCTGAAAAGTGCCCCTCGGATCCGCCCCCCAAGCATAACATTACTTTTGCATTTTTGGAAGATGTTGGGGCGCTGATAACCCCGCCGCATCACCAAATTGAGCCAAGACAAACCAGAAATCGCAACTGCAAAGGAATGCATGCCACTGAGATCGAATAGTTTACTACCCTGTGATCGAGGTTGTATAAATTGAAACTATACAGATAACTAACTAAGAATGGTTGGTGTACATTACCGAAATACATTCCCTGTGATCCTCACTCAGGCTAATGAATTAATCTTTTATTTATCTACAAAATCTGAGTAAGCTACCACCTAAAACAGGGTACACAAATGCAGTATTTGCGTTGGGAGACCACGTAAAAGTCATGCAAAAGTCTTTCCTCGCTGCGCGGACTCTGGGGTTTCGTTTATCTGCTCGGGGGCATCTCTCTAAGCGGTGACTGAATGGGAAATTAATTCGGTTAACCCCTGTCGACACCTCCCACTCTGGAGGTCTTTGCGACCGCCAAAGCCAAAGCCCCTTAAAGCCACCATATACTCGATACTCGCACATAGCCAATGAAGAAGACACTGGCACTTGGCTTTCACCATATTTCCCCAGCCAAGTCTCGTATCAATTTCGACTTTGTCTTGACCGCATGCAAATAGCCCTGAACCAAGGAACCTTCAATCCCTAAGCCTCCTATTAAACCTGCCCCTTTTCCACGGAGGTCAACTAATTATGCAAAGAAGAGACGAGTACGTACTCGTCTTAAAGGAAGCCCGAAAACTGCCAAAACTAAATGATCAGTTTGCCTCACCTTAATTCCCCTCCATTCGCCTCAATTTCCACAATTTGACGTACAAATTCGTTTGCATAATTGAGGGTGGTCGTGGTCTATAAAAGAAAAGCCCGGAAATCAACTGTGCCAAGTGAAAAAACTGCACTGAAACTGAACAGTTCACGCGCGATTTTCTGTGGCATGTGGCGCCGCCCTCTCACCACGCATTTCCACTTGAAATATTTGTGCGAAAAGGCGCATGCGGAAACGCAAAGTTGAAAAGCATTTCCACTTAGCCCGAGTGTGAAAACAATCTTTGGGAAAAATGTTGTGGTTGAAAAAGGAACACAGTTTTATGAGAACTATTTATAGTGCTACCACTTTAATAAAAGACTTTTAGTGAGAAAATTAATTTTTAGTAACGAACAAAACATCTTTGGAATGGAATTTGAAATCAGCCTTCTTTGGTTAAAAGAGCTCAACTATCTCGAAGGCGTTCTTCTATGAGAAGCCCTAGAAATTGCAGGTCTCTGCCAATGAAAACTGACATTTGGCCTTGCCGCGGATTAGAGGTGTAAAGTACGCCCATTCGCCCAATCCTCCGTCATTCTGGAGTCCACAAACAAGAACGATTCGCTCTGGAAGCCCCCATTTGCCATGACTACCACACCGCATCCAATTTCCAGCCCAATTTCTGGACGAAAGTGTAAATTATAGTGCAGTTGGAGCTACTGGATTTGGATTCGGTGCGAGTTAACTATAACTGGCAAGTATCTTTTCGGGCCCAGGGTAATTTTCCGTAATGAAGAAACCGATGAAGGATCGCCGAGAGCAATCTCTTCCGGCGCGGAACGCCATGGGTGTCATTTCCCGATTTTTCCATTTTCCGATCTCCCAGGCAGAATCCCGCGAACGTGACCAGATCGGAGTCGGTCGCAAATGAGATTCGGGCTGCTGGTGCAGCGACAATTATCTGAACAACAATCGCAGTGAAATTTTCACGCGCCACTGTAAGTGTGGGCGTGGCTGGGAAAAGGGGTCGAGGGGCTGTGAAAATTGCTATCCTGTCAAATGAGCAAACTCAATGGGAGAGTCGAGCTTTAACCACCTGTTTCTCAGTCTTGTAGTTCGGTAATTGAAACTCTTTTTTCTTTGTCTTCCATAATTGGTTTTTTAATATTTAAGAGCTTTCCGGTTAATTTAATAAAATGGGAAAACTGGTAAACAGCATTTAACAACAACTGAAATAAAACCGGACACCCGAGTATCGGATAATTAAAAATGTATTTGCAAACGAGTATGGGAAAGTTGCGAACATTAGGTGGGTGGCAACTCATCATTGTGAGTGGAGCCTCCTCCTTCGAAGGGGAATCCATTCCCATTACTTCTCCGAAACTGTAGGCAGCATCCGCTTGTTTCTGCCCAAAAACCTCGAGCTGCACACCTTGGTTCTAGTTTCTGACTTTCTCCTGTGCAGGCACATCAACTCTATCTCCATAATGAAGCCCCGACCTTTCCTTTTCCATTTGGATTTATAATGTCTAATCGCGATGCTCTTGAATTGCCAAACACACAACGACCCATCCTCGCATTATCTGCACAACAATATCAGTTTTCCGGCAGACAAGCCCCGAAAAATTGTACATCTCAAGTTGAAGGCGCAAATAAAAGTTGATGGACGGGTGCGGTTCGGGCGCAACTTTAATTTATGAATTGCTAACAAAAAATCAAAAAAACAGAAAATGTGCACAATAATTTGTAGTTGCAGCCGAGGATTGTCGGCAAAAGGTTGATCAGAGTTCAGGAGTCCTCCTGTTATGCAAGACAGTTAAGACAGTTAAGCTCTTAAATTAAGCGAAGATTTCTCTCATTCCGAAAGCCCAAAACGTTTGGCAGGCATTTATAAAACCATCAAACTCATCAATTTGAATTCAAGCACCCAAAACGAAGATTCAATTTGATTCCTGGCGAGAAATGCGCCATCGTCACGCAATCCCAAATGACAACGTCATGGGATGGAATTGCTGCGATTGGATTGGGATTTGGAATGGGATGGGATGGGATGGGATGGTCTAGGATGGTTCGATGGCCACCATCCCATCCTCAAATGTTGCATGTTGTACGCGCATCTGTGGGCAGATACTCAGCTACAGCTCCCAGTCCCCTTCGAGCCCCAAAGAGTGTTGAAAACTTTATTATGCCTGTTATCACTTCAAACGCAACTAGGAGTTCGGAAAACGCACAGATTAATTTGTGCCCTCGCAACTCGGGTAACCACTTCCCATTCTGTGGGGGCGTCATTACTCTCCGAACAATAGAGCTAGGCTTGGTCGAGGGTCTGGGTCTTGAATCTTGGGTCTTGGGTATCGAAGCTTGCCTCACATGTGTCTGTATTGCCATGTGTTTTTTCTGTGGGCTGACACAAAACATTGTAGGTACACCGAACTGTTGGGAAATCATTTAGAAAATAATTAAGCCCATGTCGCCGAACTCCAAAAACACACAGCACTTGAGTACAAAGCACTGGAAGCTCTGCCCACATAAAAGGGAAGAAATTGAATTATTTCGTTTGAAGCAGCTGACATGT
This sequence comes from Drosophila teissieri, assembly GCF_016746235.2. Lineage (NCBI taxonomy): Eukaryota > Metazoa > Arthropoda > Insecta > Diptera > Drosophilidae > Drosophila > Drosophila teissieri. The sequence goes on along the minus strand of NC_053031.1, from coordinate 483,055 downwards.
GTAACATTTGCTTTTTAAGGGGGAAGAACATGGGAAACAGAACCAGTTTGGATCTCCGCAAGAATACGCATTCTACACATTCTCCCAGGTTTCAAGAATACGAATCGTATTTAAATTTAATAACTACATTTTAAGGGGATATTACTATTTGCCAAGTGAGATTCCATTCTTCTCCATTTGCTATTGCTTTTCAATTTCTGCAGGGAATCGCCCGCAGGCCATGTAATTTCAATTAAAAAGTCGTTAGCCACCCACTGGGTGAGCCACCAACTGGTCGCTTGTCATCCGCTGTCAGCTCTTTTTGGTAAACTTTGACTCTATTTACGGATCGGCGTAATTAAAGTGGCCAAAAAATTGAATTTTATTGCCCCGGCGACGCCGCTTGCATTGAAAGTTGCAATGGCAATTGCAATTGCATCTGCAGTTGAAGTTGCAGTTGCAGTTGAAGCTGCAATTGCACAGTCGCAGCAGTTGAAATTGGCCGACTGGGTATCGGAATGGGAATGGGAATTGCGGTTTGTCTTCTAGCGTAATTTATGACTTTTAATTTCTACCACTTGCGCAAGATTTATGGCCAATGTGCAGAAATTGAAATGCAATCAAAAAATATTATGTTAACCTTTCAACCAGGGTGGCGAAAACGGCGTCCCACCGCGGAAAATGCTCACACAGAATGGGGAAACTCGAGTCAGAAAAAGCATTTTCCCTGGCTGCCGAAAACATCATGGGCTCGTTTCCCTCGATTTCTCCCAAACTGATTGACAGGCCATGAAGTGGCATTCAAATTTGCTGACAATTTGTGCAGCTCCAAGTTATTAGTTGCTGTTAACCTTTAGTATCATCCTTTGGACTGCATCCTGCTGTGAGTTGGACATGGTTTCACCCTGGAAATACCCTTTTAATCCGCGGATCGCCGGGTCAGCGACCTCTCTTGCCACCCACTCATGCATGACCGATGTCTATGTCGATGCCACCCGTGCAGTTGGCGGGCATTTCCTAGTTGCGGCCTTGCCTTGGAGCTTCCTCTGTTTACATAAACAATTTGCATATTTCCACTTGCGCTTTTTTTCCCCTACCCTCCCCTTCCATTCCATTCCATTCATGTGTCTCAGCCATGCGGGAATGTCTCACTCAACTTGTCCAAGTTTTTCCCCTTTTCACTGTGTTTTTGTGTCTCTGCTGGCGTAACTATAAATTCGTAATATTTTCAGGAGTTTGCCAATCCATTGGAGCGCATCAGGGCGGCAAAAATGTGACGTGGAGTGGGGTGTATAGTAAACAAATTTGCTTACTTGAATTCCGCTGAGAAAAAGAAAAGCCTGTGCCCCATCAATAAATTGAACTAATTTCTCCAATTAATTACCCTCCATTCTCGCACCAATACTCCATATATGACTGACTTCTTTGACCCTGATAGCGCAGCATATTATGATTTATGCCCCCAGATAGTGAAACGCTAACCAAACAAAACAATGAAAGTAAGCTTCCAACTCCAAACAAACTCTTTATCTTATCGATTTTGTCTGCACAATTTGGGGCAAAGTTTGTTGTTTGTTACTTGCTTGCTTGTTATCGATTTCTTCCGCCAGTCGCATTATGTGTAGGAACTTTCTATCGACTGGGAAAAATGCATTCCATGAAAATCAGGCCATCGACGGCAGAGAAATGTGAGTGAAACAGAGAGCGAGCGAGTAGAGATATGAAAAACCGCAGGCCAATCGACCGAATTCGTCGCGTGCCCAAGTCCCCGATTTTCCCCCCCTTCCGTCGGCACCTTCCACCACTTCACTGCACTCCACCCACATCCACGCCCACACCCACGCCCACGCGAATGTCACGAGGCAGAAAATTGGGTGAAAAGTTTTCCTTTGCCCCCGACCCCTGCGCTCTCTGTTGATACATAAATTTCCCAGTTAAGTGGAAAAGCTTTTCTAGTTCGCTTTTCAATTAGCATAACAAACCACCCCTGTCCCCAACTAAATTCATTCGGGCTCCACTTGAGTTGGAGATTTCCCATGCATAGTACGCACATATGTGGAAAACTTCCACTTGAGAGCTGTCAATTTGTGGATTTCTGGGCCACCCACCCGCAAGATTTCAATCCCAAATAGAGCGTTCTGGAAGTGGTTTCCCCTAATGTCGCCATAAATCCCATTTGAAATTGTGTCACCACCAACTCACTTTTCCCCTTTCTTTCTTCTCTTTCTAGGTAAGAATCGCAGACATAAGTGCCTCGTTTGCTTGCAATCATAACTCTAAACCATATAAGACCGCCAAGGTTACGTAAGTTTTTCCCAAAAAGAAAAAAGGAGCCATTTCCATTGGTTTTCCGTTGATTTGTTTCCGCAATTAAAGTTGCCATTTCTCAGGTCCGAAACTATCAACAATATTTGCCCGTTCATATTTGCCATTATTTTTCACCGTTTTGGCATTGCGTGCAATTTTTAATTTTTCATGGCAATTTCAAAACGAAACCGAACAAAAATGCAGACAGCCATGCATACATTTGCCATTTGCCAATTGGCCAGTTTTTTTTTCTGAAGTTTTGGCGATGATGGACCGAGATTAAGGATTTATTTCGGACTGTTGAAATTTTTGAAATTTCATTTCATAATTAACATTCATTCGTGTCTCCATTCATTGGCTTTCTCTGTCTCTGTCTCTGCTTCAGTTTCAGTTTCCTTTTAAAGTGCACTTTAATTGTTGTCATTTACTTTTGCATCGCTTTTTGGCACACGTAATATCGATTGCTGTTGAGTAAATGCTGAGGTAAAAGATGATGGGGATATAGGTTTCCATAGAGACTTCTTCAGTGATAACAAACCATGCTCATGTTTATATTAGAAAGTCCTGCCACCTTTCGTGCTGTTTATAAAACACCATTCGCAGGAAAATTCAATTTGACTCGATCACGTGGCGATTTTATGATAATGACCCCGCTCGTTTTCGCCGCCATTGTCACGTAAGGATCGTACAAATATGAGGGTTAGGTGCAGCAGCCGGGGTTCACCGAGAAGATTCCCACTCCCAGGCGCCGAAAGTGAAGTCCGCAGACCAGGTAACCAGGTGCGAAGAAATGCAAATGGTGGAGCAAGGTGCCAAAAGTCGTGATGTGACTCAATCGCTGCCTCTTCGCAACTGGCGGAAATAGAAAAGAAAATAAGAAAAGCAGAGACAAAAAGCCTGGAAGGGAAGGGGAAACCTTTTGACATATCAAACTGCAAATCGCCAAGACAAAATCTCTTTGACAGCCTTCAACATAGAGGAGAAACACAACGGCAGCGAGTAAGCCGATGCAGCAAAAACATTGTAACACTGCCGGAAGAGAGTCCATGGCAAAAAACACACAAAAACACAAAAGACCAAATAAAACCAAAGCCAAAACCAAGCCAAACAAAACAAAATGAGCGGCGAGGGAAAAAGTTCAGCATTAACAAAGTTCGAATTGTTTCCAATATCGAAATGCACTTTCTGCCTTTGACAGACAGCAACAACAAAAGTCAGAGATACACAATCTGACAGCAGTCCGAAGACCCAACCAACCGACCGACAGATGGGAAACCATCGAAAGGATGGGATGGGGGGCGATTCAAGGGGCCCACTGCGATCTCCGGATCTCTGGATCTCTGTGTTTATGCTTCTTGGCATTTCTCGAATGCGCAGCTGAACGGGATGAGCTCGGGATCTGGTGGCTACGACGAACTCTGGCCATGTTAGTCTGTATCGCAGGTCGATCGAAGGCCGCTCATCGCAGGGATCAGGAACATGTTGCTGATGCAAATTACCATGGCAGCTTTGCTGGCAGTTTGTTCTCTGCCCCAGCTAATGATCTGTGTGCATGCGGGCTTATCTGCCTTTCCATCTCGATATTTGGCTATTTTTAGAACGGCAACAATTGACACAAGTTATTATGCATTTAGAGCTCATTACCCACCTGACCCGCGGTTGATTTATATCCCTATTGACTGGTCGCACGCCACAAGGTGAGGCTTTGATTGTTCATGCCACTTGTTACTGCTATGTGGCAACTGCCTCCGCCACAAACACATTCAATAATTTGGCCGCATGGGCGTGTATTATCCCCAACTCCAACCAACAACTCCTCCACTTACTTCAGCCAACGAGCTGCTCCCTCATTCGACGGCTGGCCCATGTCTCGTCTGGCTCACTTCGTTTCATTCAAATTGGCAAATGGCTAATAAAGTTTTGCGCCGATTGCCGAATTGACAATAAATATTGGCTTTATTTCCAGCCATGCCGACTTTTTATGAACTTGGACTGGAGCAGGAGCACGGTGGGGAATACGGTGGAAAAGCCTCTAAGGAGGTGCTGATGTGTGTGGGGACGAGGGCGTTTATTGCGTGAAATCAATTGCGTGGAATAAGTTCGCTTATGCCTGCGGTGGCGGCGGCGGTGGCACTAAAAACTCTAAGGAAGATCAATGGAACTTTCACTGCCGCGAGAAACGTTGACAAATTCACGAAGGCTCGTGTGAATATTAAAAAATCTCTGGAAGAGAAAGTTTAGAGGGATAGAAGGATTTGAAACTATTCTCTATGATATGTAGTTAAAAAATAAGTTTGCCACTATTTCCCTATACCATTATTTATCATCTCCCCAAGTTGTTGAACCCGCTGCCTTTAAAGATGATTATTAACGCCTCGCGAAAATTGTTTTGCGGTTGATTAAATAATGTCGCCGAGGTTAACCGATTTCGCTGCCGCGGTAGCCATCACGTTCCCTCAAAGATAATCATCTGAATCGAACCACTGGACGATCGATCGATTGATCGGTCCGAGGAAAGTGTTTCCCTGACCAAAAGCGTCAAAGGAAGCGGGGTTAATGAAGCCGTGGAAAACCGTGCATGGGGCGGATGGGGAGGTTAAACTCGAGTTGAACTTTTACTTGGTACTCCACCCTTTGGGATAACGAGGTGGAGGAGGTGGAGGAGGCTGAGTTCCCACTCTGCAACTCTGTTAAAAATCAATTTTGGGTCGTGCTTGCAGGTGGCTCCGCTGCGCTCACATGTCCAAACAACATCGTCATCATTGCCCGTTCGTTTACTTTTCGGCAGCACTGTGCTCGTGTCTCGGCCTGACCCTGCACCTCCAGAGTTATGAACTTGTTCGGGGCCTAATGAGTCGGAGTGCCCACCATAAAAAACCAAAAAAAGACCATCAAAGGGGGAGGAGCTGCGGCCGCAGGAGGTGGCTCCTCTGTGTGCTGTGTTCGTTCAGATTTTCATGGCTTCTGGGCATGGGAAGCTGGGGCCAGGCCATCGCAAATTGAGGTGTCGTAATGGCGGGAAAACTTTGGGATCGGATCGGTTCAATGCGATGCATTGGGATGCATGTTCATCTGCCAAGCGGAAAGGCGATAGTGAAAGTGAAGTGAGGCGAAGCTTTCATTGTTGCTGCTGTCGCGGATCTTCAAAAGGCCCATGTCGTTGTCGTTGTTGCCCAAGGATACACCCCTTCCCAGAGAAATAACGAAAATAAAATCAGAAAAAAGGCGAATCCCCCAGACCACACTCATTTGCAATGTTAACAAATTCAGCCAAAATTTGTTTGCCATTTTTCATCTGTTAGATTTTAATTTGTTTCCTTTTTGCCCCTCGGCTCGGCATTATTCAGTTGTGTTTATTGCTGCTGCTTTATCTCCAGTTGGTAGATCTTTCTATGGCAGCTGCGGCCCGTAATTATGGGTATGGGGATTTGTCTTTTATGGCCACTCAATATGGTTAAATGTCATTGGAATGGCTGGCCAAAGGGGTCTCTTTCAAATGGGTTTTGAAGCAGGGATTATTTTTGCAACTCCTTGCCGCAGAGAACCGACTGAATTACAGAGCGGATTGAGACGCTGTAAAGTGTTATTAGCGGCAGCAGAGAAAATAAATTTGTAAATATGCATATTTAATAAAATGTAGATTGATGGCAGTTTTCTGCTCTTCGGGCTTATGAACCACCATCCATTGCTCCTACTTATCACACATTTTCCGGTATTAAATTTCAATTATTACAACACTGATTACCACCAGCTGCCTCTTTTCCGATCCCTCAGCCATATCGTTTCAGGTTCCATTGCCGCTTTCAGCTTTCTATTTATTACACAATTAACAACTCGTTAGGAGGGGCTCAGTTTTGGGGTTTTTGTTTCTGCTTTGGGCTTCGGTCTTGGGCCTGAGGTTTAGCGGTAACTGAATTTCCCTGTACTACATTGATCACAGCGGAGAAGAAAAACAGGCACAGCCGTTGGTAATAATCTCATTTTAATTGCCGCTGGCCGAAAGAGAAAAAAAAAACAGAAAAAAAGAAGACAATGAAAGTAGCGTAATGAACATTTCATTGGCCAAGCCCGCCAGTTGGTTGCTCAATTTATGGGGTTTAAGGAGCTGGCCAAGTGGGAGTTAACCCTTTCCGCCCACCGCCACGCCCCACAAGCCAAGTTGTAACCAAATTCATGACCTTGTCTGCTGTCTCCCGGCATCGTAGAGTACCTCTTTTTTTATGGTTTTCAATGCGATGTCCGCCAGCATCTTAATTGCACTTGAAGCAGACGAAGATTGAGAAGTCCAAACTGTGTTAATGAGAGGGCCAAGTTTGGTAATCGGATAGTGGAGTTGGAGATGGATATGGAGACCACACAAAAATGTTCACTCTAGTGGTGTCAAATATCTGGGTGAACAAGGGAGAATCTCTTCAGAGCCGAAAGCGAACTGGATTTTTTCCCCACTCCATTTCGGATCTGGGGCCACCGGCAAAACCCAATAAAACATGTCCAATGCGGCACGAGGCGAAAGTAAATCAAATATTTTGAATTATTGAGGAAAAATCAACAACAAATTGCCAATTGTTTGCCGCTCCAACCGACGATCAATACAGGCATGTACACATGTAGCAAATCCAAATCCGATTTCGATTTCAAATCCATTGTTAATGGCAAGCATATTTCATGATTGATTTCCAAAGCGCGCTAAGCCGCGGCCAAAAATGGAAACCGAGGCAAGAGTGGAGGAAAACTGGCGAGGAAATGCATTTGCCAATGACGTTTTCCATGCTCCATGCAGATGGATGGCAACGACGCATTTTCACAATTTTTGACAGTTCACTTGGGTCAAAAAACCAGAGACGACAGAAATGACCAAATGGGTTTCCATGGCAAGCAAATGTCCAGCCACCTGGACATTTGTTGTTTTATCATCTCTTGTTTTCTTATAGTAAATTATCTTGATTTCGGTTTCGATTTCAGTTTCAGTTTAGCGCTAATTAGCCTGGAGATCGTGTCATCTCAGTCGGCCTCAAATTATATGCAATTAATCGAATGATTTCGATTGGTTCGGTTTCGCTTTTTGATTCATCACCCAGGGGCAAGGCAATTTTCGGTGAGTTGTGCCCCTCAATCCGAAGCGCTGAAGCTGCGTCATTTGCCTAGGGAAATTATCTTTAATTGTTCCGTTGCAGTTCTACTCGATTGAAGGTTATTTGAAGCGGCGACAGTTTTACAGTTTTTCCGGGGGCCGATTCAATTCAGCAGAGATAGGCTTAGCTGGGGAGGTCAACAAGTTTACAGATTACAGAAAGGGCGAAATCAAGTGAGAACATTATGTGTCTCAAGATAAGGGAGACGTCAAAACTATCAGCCTGAGGCTTAATGTATTAATTGGGGTTAAGTTCGTTATTGATCTCGATAAGGGAACGCATTTATGACAGCTAACGAAAAGTTGAGAGATCTTAAATATATGAAGAGCTTCAAGAACACATGACTTGAGTAGAAAGTTCAAGTATTGAGAATCGGCTTCCCGCTTTTCCTCGAAGTACGCTTTTCACTAGCGGCTTGAAAGCGATGTTTTTTCACACCGTATCCGTATCAAAATATGTTTTCCCTAATTTCACTGAAAATAAGCACGAAAAACAGTTAAAGTCGCCCCGGTCAGAGGCGGCAGTTGAGCAATTTCGTAATCAGTTTCCATGTAACATGTTTCTAATGAGACCACAATGAGCAGCGAGATTTCCACGACAAAGCGGCAAACTTGTTCTCTGGCTGGCCCATGGCTCCGACCCAAGAACGTGATGCCAACAAAGCCAAAAGCGAGACGAGACGGGATTCCGGCCATCATCTTTGTCGCCGGCGAAGAGTTGAACGTGACACTCGGACGTGATTATGTCAACGGTGTTCGGAATCAGATTCATATTCAGAAGCCCCTGCTAACCCAAAACTCCTTGTCCGATGCTGGAGTGTGTGTTACTCAATAGGCCAGGTCGGGCTTTAACTGCGTCTCCCGACTTAACTTCACACATTCGCGGGATCTCGGGATCTTCAAAGAGAGATAATTCCCGATGCATCCGATGCATTTGGTCACGGCACGTCGACGACATCCATTCCAGTTGAGTTCTAGTGGAAACTGGAGAACTGTGAGTGCTTTTTTGGGTCAGCTGATTAATTGCACTTTCGGGGTCGTCTTTCAACCTGGAACATCTCCATCATCATCATCATCTCCTTTTCCCGGACTTTGTCAATTTGTTTGCCTTCTCCTTTCCGTTTGAATTTATCAACTCTCTCTGTGTCCCTTTCCATCTCCCAGGTTTCTTGGGTAATTAGAGTCGCTGCCTGATTTTCGTCTAATTCTATTTGGTTGAACTCTATTTTTAGGCCGATTTGGAAGTGTTCCAAATGTCGTGACTACTTCACATAAAAATGTTTGCAAAAAGACAAAAAGGAACCGCATAGAAAACGTACAAAAAGAGAATTTATTTTTTGTTCGTGCGTTCCCAATTTATGTGACATCTTGGAAATGTTCTCTATAAGACATTTCTGGGTGGAATTTGGGTTGTTGTCGTGTTCCCGCTTCAAGAAAAATTGGCTATAAATTTGATTTCTTCTAGGAAGAGATTTATGCCAATTTGATAGGTTTTAAAAAGGCGAAGACTTTCTATCCTTTACAGCTACTTTTGTTACATATCAGTTCTTTGAACACAATGCATTACTCATAATCTTTGGGCAAATGACTTAGCCACGTTTTGGTCACGCCTTTGAAGCCTTTAATCGCCACTGTTGTAGACACTAAATAATGTCTTTTGGTAATTTATAGAATTCTGTGAGATTCTATTCATAATCAACCTCTGGCGAATCAAACAATATCTGAAGGCGTTGCCTGGCACAGCAGGCCAATATAATGTAAACCCAAATTGTAAAATTCTAAAAACGCGGTCGAGGTCACGCACTGACATTTCCGATAATGAATGTACGATCCGGTGGGCCATTGTAGCTTTTTTATACATACATATAGCCCAAAGCCGAAGCCGATTGCTCAATTCTTTGGTCATTCTCAACCACGCCGAATTACAGCAACAGCAGTCGCAGTCTCGCTGAGTCAACGAACCTCGGCCGCAGACATCCGAGATACAGATACAAAGATAGAGATATAGATACGCGACGCGCCCAGCACACTACACAGTTTCTATTGAGTTGCGGTTGTGAGTAAAAATAGCCAACGCATTAGAGGAACTTATTTTAACCGATTCCGAGGGGCGACGAGCATTTCGCATGTATGAGCACAGCGCAAAGGAACCTGGCGGGGAAAATGTAATTTGGTAGGCAGACTTTTGGAAGACATAGTGAATTCCGATAGTGCCTTAAAATGTGTTGCAATTCGCGTGACTAAGTAGAGAAAAATGGGCAGATTCGGCCGAGAAAAACAATTAGCCAGCTGGCAATAAAAAGTCAAGGGGAAAACTAATTTTTCTATGCGTTAAGAAGAACGCAATCATTCAACGAGATTATTATTTATGAACAGATTTTAAATTGTTGGGGAAATATAAATATGGAAGTTAATCTTCGAAAAAAGGGCTTTATAAATATGCAACTTGTTGGTGCTGGTAAAATCAATAGCCTTTCGGATTCTTCTTCGCAGTTCGTAGAACCTATTTAAAGCTCTTGTTTAACATCCTCAATTTCTGGCAATTCATGCTCTGAAATGGAGTGTTTTTTCCAGCACTTTCACACCCCCGGTAGGCCAACACATTCACTTTTCTTGCCATTCGTTCGTGCTGTTTTTTTTATTCCTTTTTTGTTTTTTTGCATCAGATTTCAATCTTGAGAACTTCGCACTGACTTCAATTTGTTTTCCCTGATTTCTCTTATTATTTCCTACGCCCGCCAATAATCTTGAGACCTCTCGAGAGTCTGGCGCGCAGAAAATAATAAAAATAACAAAAAGAACGGCTGCTCCTCAAGTTCAGCCGGCGGAGATTAGTCACGAACTTTGCATAAAGTTCTGCAGTCTGCATACTGCAGTCTGCATTCTAAATTCTCATATTTCCAGCGCTCCCCAAGTGGGTGGGTGGCGGCAAATGCATTAAGGCAATGCCTGCCCAGACCTTAGAGTCGTGCCAAGATTGGGAGTGGTTCAGCTCAGTTTGGGCCCGGATCGCTTGCTTTTCGGTTTTTGGTTTTCGGTTTGGGAGCCGAGACCGAAAACAAAGAGAAAGGCGTTCCTCCAAAAAAGACACAATGTTGTGGTTTCGGCTGCTTACTAGGGTTGGGTCTGGGCTTCGACTTTGCCGGGGTCTCTGGTTCTTCGGTCTGTGGTCTATGGTCTTCAGTTCCTCAGTTCTGGTAATGAGCCTCAAGTATCGCAAATAAGCAGCCCACACCTGCCTCTCCTGATGCTCCTCGCTTTCAAGTCTGCACTCCCACTGCCGCTCCTCCTGCGAAGAGGTCTTACTTGCCATCTACGACTATTTGCAAAGTTTGTTCTGTGCCAGAGGCGCTCTTCTCCGATGACTCGACTTGGTTAAGCTGGGTTCACTTCATTTATCTATTTGCCTAGCCAAGCAGGCCAAGCCTCTGAAAATGAGTCGAGTCGCTGTGCCGATCAGAGTTCTTTTGTTTCTGCAGTCGCAGTCTCATAATTAGCTATAATGATAAAATCATAATGCAAAACAATTTGATGCAGAAAATTGCTTGGCTTGGCTTGGCTAAGTCCTAAAATGGCGTTTGGAAAATGCTTTTGAAATTTGACAAACTCCTCGAGTCAGCAGCCTTCGCGATTAAGTTATTAAAATTCCCCCCAGTATAATTAAATTTACTGCCCAGAAATATAGGATGGCGGTAAAAGTAACCCACCGAAAAAAGGAGAAAAATCCCAGGCAGCCTGTCAAAACTTTCCCGCTTTTCGCCGTCGCCAAGGGAGGGGAGCGGAGGGGAGGGGGAAGATTTGCCAAGGCTTCCCCATAAATCTTTCTCGCAGCGCCGTCGCTTTCTCGGATCATTCTTCAAACGGCAAATGGCAGAGTGCAGTTGCAAGAGGTGACTTTGCGAGAGGTTTTGTGGCAGCTGCCTTTGAGTGTCAATTTGGCCATTACCAAAGGTAAATCAAGAGCAGGAGCAGGAGACAGGGAAGGGGAAGGGGGACAGGCAAACTGAGTGTCTGTCCAGGAAAATCATTTTCATAAATTTGCCATTTCTTAAAGTGAACCCCAATCAGTGTGACATTTCAATTTGCCAGTGCCGAAAGGGAGTCAACGATTTGCAGTTCAATGAAGATCTCAAGCAGGTGAAAATGAAAATGTATGTTTGCATTGGCTTTGGGTTTGGGTTTGGGCTTTCGTTTGGTTTTATGCGAGGGGCTCTAGGCTCTAAACTGCCATTTGAGTAAGGATGTGTCCGGGGCCATAAATAAATGTCCGTGCTTCGAACAGTTTGAACACTTTGCACACTTTGGGGTGAAGAGGTTGGCTCTAAGAGTGCCTGCTTTTCCCCTAACTTATCGATTTCTAATTTCAACTTTGCGCACCTTTTGTTGATTTTTCACATTTTGGCGGCGGTGATGCAAGAGTTCGCCGGGTTAAACTGTTTGTATGGAGATCAATGTCCAGATTGTGGAAGCCCGCTTGGGAGTTGTAAGTTGGGAGTTTTCATGACTCGCATTTTCCTCGCCTCGCATGTGTGGGTGTCACTGGGTGTCACGCCCACCTTTCCCCTGCTGACCCCTTGGCGTCAATTGTCTTGTAATTATTTTCTTGATGTTTGATAAATTGAATATCGCTCTCTACGGAAAATCTTTCTTTTCTCTCCCCCCTTTCTGTGTGATTAATCATGGAACAATGGCAGAGCTTATGCAATGCGTGGGACTTTTCCAGCTTGACCTTTGCCTGGAGGAGGATAAAGATGCGGATGGAACTCAACGGGGATGGGGATAGAGCCAAGGCCCGGCAGCTGTTAAAATGACAAATGAGCGATGCCATATCGCTGCAGATGGGCGGTAAATGCTGTGGCAGGCAGTGGAAAAATTTCCCAATGGCAGGATGAAATCTTGCAGATAGTGCTTAACGGGAAATCATTTTCTTATTGGAAATTAAATAAAGCTGATTTAATAATTGATTTAAACGATGCAACGCGTAAGGGGTATAGAAACATACATATAGAATTTAGATTTAGCATTGCAACTGAGAAAGCCATTAATGCATTATGCATAACCGCTTACTTCCAACATAACTTTAATGTGGTTCGCAACACTTTGTAACCATATCCTTTGCGGCAAGCCTTTCTCTTGCCACAATGCCACAACTCCACCCTTTCACCTCGAACCCTTCCCTTTCGGGCATTGGGGCATTGTTTGCCTAATCAATTAGCAGCTTGGGCATATCAAGTATACGTCATGTTAGCCACATACCCATACAGTTGAACCCAACGAGCACCTTTTTAATTTCCCTTTTTGTGTGCGCTCTCTTTTTGATTCCAGGTGTTGTACCATGAAATTGCATCACACGCTCGAGTGGTGAGCTCTTGCATTCAAGCCGCCAAAAAGGAGCAGCAACTCCAACAGCAACAGCAACAGCAGCAGCAACTGTCGAGTCAGCAACCCGCCTCATTGACCAGCAACTGCTCCAGTGAGTCAACCAGCGAGTCGGCCACAAAGTCGAGCAGCCTGAGCAGTGGGTTCGCCTCCGATCCGGTGGCCACACCCATAGGAACCACCGCAGCGGCTGCCCCGCCTCCCAGTAGTACCCACCCGTCCAAGAAGGGGGAGGGCAACTTGGAGCGACTCAGGGATCGCTACCATCTCTTGTATCTGAAGGCGTTCGAGCTGCAATTGTGCCTGGATAATCTGCTCAGGAAGCGCAGTTCCACAGCGGTAAGTTTTCCATCTATCTAAGTTCGAATGCAACTATTTCCCTTGATATTTAATATTTCCTTGTGGCTTTTTAAAATAAGAAAATACCTTCTTGCAATACCTAGCATCGTAAACAACCTACGTATATGCCACTAATTTATGGCCCATCCACATGAACTTGAATCGATTAGGGATTTTCCGAAAATAACCTCTGCGAGCAGTGCCCTTGGTCTGCCTTCGACTTTTGTCACTTCGGATTATCTTGCTGGCTGACAAGACAAAAAAAAAAAGAAAGAAACTCCCAGCCGGCAAGGGAAATGCATTCGAGATGCCAGGGATTCTTGGAAAGAAAGAAAATGCATTTGGCGCCGCTTTCCCTGCTGGTTCGTTGCCGTTCATCGCCGCGCATCGCGCATTGCCAATTGTGGAAATTTCTAATTACGTTTTAGTATAACGCGGCTGCGAGCGATTTAATTAATTCATTTAGTGAAAATGCCGGCAATGCGACAAAAAATGTATTGGGAAAGCGCTGAGGTGCACAGCATTGCGATTGAATAGTGAGACAAAGTAGTGAGCTTGCGAGAAAGATGAATGAGTTTCGCCTGGCTGGTGTGTTGGTGGCTCATCAAGGTGTGTCCGCGTGGTTCCTGTTCGCTGGGAAGGAGCGAACGAAAGAACTGAAAGTGAAGAATGTTCCACTACGAGAGAGTATGGCCTATAGCCGACTCAGCTTCCAGATCCCCCAGCCGATCAGCACTTCCTTTTCCTCTTGCCATCTCAACTCAACTAGCAAGCATTCCCCTTCTAGTTCGCCGATCTGTTCTGTGCCTCGTGTGGCATCCGTTTCGTGTCTAGATCCAGTGAAAGTCAATTTCGCCTTATAGACACGGTGGCCTAGTTTCCTGTTACCAACGGGCGTGGATAGATGGATGGGTTGGATACTCCTCGCTGCTCTAAGCGCTTCCTGGTTAAAGTTCTCTGCCCCTCTTGCTGTCTGGTAATTGGAAAGCGTTTTTCATGCACCCCTCTTAATTGTGGGTAATTTGCCGAGTAGGAAGCGCAAAATGCTCTGGTCTCGTGCCCCGGCTTAGTGGTACAAATAATTCATTCAAGACACGCACTGGATGGAAGAGGCGTCTTCTGACCCACACATGCCAGTGTTCTTCTGGGCTTTCTTCCCGCACCTATCATCGGCAGACCTCCGGCTGTGGGGCAGTTAACCTTCTTGTGTTTTCTGTTTTTTTTTTTTTGCTGGTGAACCGCTTCATTTGATTTCGCCTCGAGCGGGCTTTTATCCACCCCTTCCGTGCTCCGCCTCCTGCTAGATTCACCTCGTTGCTGCGCAAACAATTTCATTTTCCACCGCCGCGCTGCTGCTGATGTAATAATTTGCATCCCCGCGGGATCCGTCCGTGGCCAATCTCTATGTGGGCCGATCCAGTTGGCAATTTTCAACACTTTCCTGGCCACATTCGGCTCGTTTTGGCCGCGGGCGAATTCGCTGCTCCACATTTGCCATGCATCCAATTGCTGGTCAAAGGAGATTAGCTGGGCCATTCAGGCCATGGCTGGACTTCAAACGAAGGCGATGCCAGGAAAGCGAAGTGGGGGACGGACGGAAATGTCACAAGTGCTTGCACTCGGAGAAAATGCGATCTACACAGAGTTGTAATTCAAAAGCGCATATCCCTGAGATGGTCTTCGTCTAAACTTAAGTATTTCTCTCGGTGCCCCCATTTACCAATTGCCGTAATAAAGTCACGGCTTGCACACCAACTACTTCCCCGCTGCTTCATCAGCGGGGTTGAACTTAAGTAGCTGCCATAAAGAAATGCATTTATATCTAAGGCAATATAAAAATCAGAAACTGCGAAAGTAAAAGTGAAATTTATGCGCCCTCAACTGCAGAGTTCAGAAAAGTCATCGGCAAGACGGTAAACTCCGGAATCAGCTCCAAAATCAGCACCGAAACCAAATGAAAGTGACCGAAATGAGCAGAGCAGGGCAAATGGAATTGGAAATAAACCAAATCAAATCTACGACGTGCCTGAACTTTTGAAAACATACAAAAAACAGAGGGAACACGATGGCTAGCTTTGGTCGATTTATTAAATACCCTTACTCTCTGAGTAAGTTATTTGCGTGGATAAAAAGTCTGTGTTTCAATAAGTAAAAAGTTATAATAAAGCTAGTTCTGCTCTTCGTAACTTTTTTCTTTTCCCTACTTAGATTTATGTGTTTTCCAAGCTGTTTTCCTTTGTTGCATCTTCTTCAGCTTCTCTTTGTTTCCCACACTTGGTCGCTGGCAACATGTTGCAAGTGGCAGCCACAAGAAGTTCAATAAACAAATGCAGTTGAATTGCATTGAATTATGCCCCATTATAGTTGTTATTATTGTTATTATATCTCGCCCGAACCTCCTCGTTTTCCCTCGGATTGTGTTGTTTATTCTTGGGAAATTGTGTTTGTTTAGCGGACGGGGACCTGGGACCACGAGACCTTTGGCTGCTTTTCAGCGAGTTGAAGGTTGCACCGGAGGCTGGGAAACAGCTGTCGGTTGAAAGGGAAACGATCTTGGGAATCTTAGTCGAGTGGGAGACTGTGCGGAAATCAAGTTGACTTCTTGGGGCCTTGAAGCTGTCATCATTTTTCTAGCATTACTAATTGGCCAGTATTTTCATGTACCAATTAGCGTCCATCAATGCTGCATGATCAAATATTTATAAACTTAATTGGCCATCATCAGTGCAACAACAGCGGCAAAGTGGTTTGCTAACCAGCAGACATCAATCAAATACCGACATAAATCAATCCCCAAACTTGCTACCAGTCTGCAAGTCCGTCCACACCCAAAACACACAAAACGAAAAGATATCTGAAAACGAAATATGCAAATTTCTTTGTTTGCTGTCCCTGCCTCTCTGCTGTGAACCACAAAACCAGGCTTTAAAATGAGTGAATGCAAATCGCATAATAATTGACAATTGGAGGCGGAGGGGAGTGGCCAGCCATTTTACTGGCAGTCACGTCGGAATCGAATCGGAACTGCAATTTATGCATGATGATTGCTTACACATGTTGCGCGTTTCAAGTTGCGAGTTGCAAGTTGCTGGTTGCAGGTTGCAGCTTGCTTGCTGCACGGTTCATGTTGCTGTTGAGCCCGGAAAGCAGCTCGACTTTGAATCACAATAATTATGTAAAATCTGTGGAAACAAGGCGTGGACACACCCACAACTTGGGATTAAACGCGGAAGACAAGCGATTGCATATTTCTAAATCGCTATTTTAGTGCCAGGCGGATTCTGCTTGGTAAATTAGCCTCCCCTTATAACAAAAAATTAAAACTTAAGTGGCCAGCACAAAAACTGGGCCACATGTAATGGAAAACTGAGTAGCCGCAGGAAAAAGTTGGGTGGCTCTAAAAATGGTTTTATAATGCAGGCGGCTAGGCCAAACCGTTAGCTGCTCCAGTTTCTGGAAAATGACTTGGATAATGACAGATTGCGGCGTAATATTCCTTGGGGTTTCCTTTCTGCGGAATTATAGCCCCGACTAATGATCGCTGCCACCTAAATGGTTCATTATTTTATGCCAGCCCGATAGAGGAGTAGCGCATTATCGCGCATAGGATTGGGGATTTTCGAACTGATTTGAACTGATTCGATCTGATTCGATCAGATTCGATCTGCGATCGCACACACTGGCTTTCTGGGCCATTGATTTATGATCGCCGGGAAAAGCCATAAAGAAAAGCCAGAACAACAACAATGAACACCGAACGATCAACAAAAGCAAATTGCCAGCAGCTGTTGGTTCAACGTGCCACATTCCCATATCAATCGACTGCTGGGAAAGTCGGGGCATTCGGGAATCAATACTGGAGTCGACTCACAGTCCAGTTGCCCAACGCGAAATCCAAAAATGCAAACAAACGAGAGCAGCAACATGTTGCTGCGGTGTCGTGTGGCGCAACTGCGACATCTTCAAATGCGATTTATTGTGCTGCCAGCAAGCTGCTTACTTGAAATTGACATTTGCCAAATGTCAACTCGCGACTTTTGTTCGCGCCTTTGCATTGAATGACATTCGCCTGCAATTGTCAATATTTCATTTCCATTCTGTCAGCAACACCTTAAAACGAAAAGCTATTGCCATGATTTGTAATGCTGGCAAGTACTCGCATACCTTGTCCTTCCCCAGATGGCATTAGGTTAAAGAACTGCCAATCCGCCTGCAACCTGCGAATTATGAGCAATTGCGTGGCCAGGAATCGGGCATTAGCATCTCCTGCGTGGGCTGCCTGCTGGTGGATGCTGGAATGGTGGGATGCTGGGTTGCTGGGATGGTGAGATGGTGGGGCGTGGGCAGCACCCACGCCGCATCGGTCATTATGGAGCCCCGAGTGCGGCGGCAACATGTTGCACTGTCCGCAGATTAGGGTCAGGCGGCAAGAACGAGAATTGGCAGGGGTCTGAGTGCAAATATGCAAACTATGGCCGACGGCTGCTCTCTGTGGCACGTTGCAACAGTTGCTGCTGCTGCTGCGATCAATGCAACTTGCAGCTTGCAGCTTGCCTCTGCCTTGCTAAATTTAGCCTCTAATGCGATTTGTAATAGTTGAGCTAAATTGTAGACGTCCAAGTGGCTGCTGTACCAGGAAATGTTTGCCGTGCGCCAGCAACACCAGCCACCACAATGAAAGTAATAATATTGTCGCTGCTGTGGGTTGTTACTGCAGTTGCTGTTGCTCTGGCTGTTGTTGTTGCTGCTGTCGGGGGTGGTGCATGGTGGGGAGGTGGAGAGGGGGCTTGGTGGTGCCGCATGTTGCCCGCTTTCCATATGACTTGGAGTTTGAGTTTCCATGCTGCTCATGTTGCTCGCTGGCCAATTGCTGTTGTTGTCTGTGCTGCGGGTTGTCAACGCGGCCGATGGCGATGTTATTTTGCTATTGTTGGTGTTTTTGTGTCTGCAATTTTGTCGCGCCATCGGCAGTTTTTCCACTCGCAGTCGAATCGGAGTTGCCTCCGATATTGTGTTGTTGCCGTTGTTGCCGTTGTCACCGCTGGATTAAAATTCATTGAATGTTTTGTGCCGAATTGAGTAATTGTTGCGAAATTTCGCTGGGTTTACGGAAAATTGGCGGGGCTAATGAAGGGGAGTCGTATATTACTAGGATTATGGAGATAAAGAAGTTTACGTTTCTGAAACACAATCATTTCAGCCTGAGAACCAAATTATAAACACTAAAAAGGACATAAAATAATTTAAAGTTTATAGACACATACAATGGGACTGCAAAGGTGTTATAAACGAAGCCATTCACGTATTCGTATCTCCATAAATTTGATTGTTTCAAAAACTGAAATGCACTTTAATTCTCCTCTTTCTGGCCAAACCCATCGATCAACTACCCAGAAACTCACCTCTCTGCATTTGATATCTCTGACGAAAAGTGCGGCACAAATAGAAAATAGGTAAACGCCTGGCGAATGCAACTCACGTTTTTATTGCACGATAATTACGGTCATACAAGCACATGCTAATGAACACCTGCCCCTCTCCCCCCCTTTGATATAAAATATAATAACCAGATATCGACGATATGGCAGCGTTTAACGATAATTAATCGCTGGCGTGTGGGAAATTCGTAAGTTTCCAATGGAAAGCATAGAGAGACAGTAGGCATTGTAGGAGAATTTCCCACACTTCACTCAAGTCACAGCGATTCTTATCGCTCTAGTTTATACTCGCTGAAGTGACAACGAAAATTGTGACATGGCCAGCATTGCGTGCTGAGATCCGAATCGGAATGGAAATCTCAGTTGGATTGTGGACTTAGCTAAAGAAGATGCATATGGGTGTAAACGAGGTGCTAAGCGACGGGCACGACACGTATCCCCCACCGTTTTCCCTTTCTCAAAATAGGAGTTCTGCTGAAGTGCGTCGAGATGAAGTTCATTTCCAGTTGAGTGGAGGAGATCACTCCACGAACCGCGTGGAAGTGGAAATGGAAGGCGGGCCCAAAACTTGATGGTTGTCTAGGTTCTGTAATCCCCTTGCCAGCCTTTCCGACTTTTGCATAATAAGAACATAAATACGTGTATGCCATCCAGCACTGTGGGTAGTCTGCTGTTCCCTAACCAGATTTCTTGGGATTTCTTGGCTTAGACTTGTTGGCTATTTAGGTTCTCAACTTGTACCGTTTTGTCAACGGAGTTTTTCCCCTTAATTAGTTTTTCATTGGGTTAAGAGATTGGACGAACAAATCAGATGAAAGCGTGACGCAGGGAAGACACAAATAAAAGACAAGAGAGAACGCTATAGTCGTGTTCCCCGACTATCTGATACCCGTTACTCAGCTAGTGGAAGTGCGAAGGCGAGTCTTCAACACTGACAGTTTTTTTCGGTTTGAGGGCGTTAGAGTGGGCGTGGCAAAAATTTTTTGGCAAATCGATAGAAATTTACAAATCAAATACAAAAATGAAAAAATATCAAAACATTTTTCAAAATTGTGGGCGTGGCAGTTTTGGGCGGTTTGTGGGCGTTAGAGTGGGCGTGGCAAAAAGTTTTTTGGCAAATCGATAGAAATTTACAAGACTAATACAAAAATTAAAAAATATCAAAACATTTTTCAAAAGTGTGGTCGTGACAGTTTTGTGCGGTTTGTGGGCGTTAGAGTGGGCGTGGCAACATGAATCGACAAACTTGCGCTGCGTCTATGTCTCTGGAGTCTGTATGTTTAATCTCAACTTTCTAGCTTTTGTAGTTCCTGAGATCTCGACGTTCATACGGACAGACGGACGGACAGACGGACAGACGGACGGACAGACGGACGGACAGACGGACATGGCCAGATCGACTCGGCTACTGATCCTGATCAAGAATATATATACTTTATATGGTCGGAAACGCTTCCTTCTGCCTGTTACATACTTTTCAACGAATCTAGTATACCCTTTTACTCTACGAGTAACGGGTATAAAAATCAGTCTGCTGATCAACGGTTGCATCACTAAATGCGGGTGTTATGCTAATTTGGAGAAAGCTTCGAAACCAGATCAGTTCCAGGTGGAGGAGAAAAGTAAAAGCTTATCAAAGGTCAGATCAAAGGGGGAAACAAATGATTCGTTGATAGATCAGTAAAATCGCTGTGCCTTTGATGCAGATGAAACCGATATGGATAAATACAAATTAATAAGATCAGTAAAATCGCTGTCTCATTGCTGCAGATGAAACTGATATCGATAGATACAAATTAATTCATTCAGAAACACAATTTTTAGATCGCATATTTGCATATCGGTTTTTTTGGCCATTATTTTGATCTCATGTAATGTAATCTCTACATTCCTTGATCACCTAAAACGCTTTGAGTTCGTAGATTCGCTTTGCACTTTTCGCTGGCCCACTACTTGTTTACCCAGCACCTCTTTTGATGGCCTGTCTGGCCTCCTCTTACTTCCCTGTTTATTTACAACACTTGCGATGGCCTGGTCCATTTACACATTTCACCTCTTTGTTGCTCGATAGCCCCATAGCCCAGTGCTTCTGCCTCAGCCTCTTGCCTCTGTTTACCATAAACAAAAACAATCAAATGGCGCCAAACAAGAGGTGCATAAGCAATTCCCGGCCATAAATCATCTGGACAATTAGCCACATAATCTGCTGGATCTCGGATCTCCTCGGTGGAGAAGGAGAACCAGCTTCTTCAGATGTTGGGGCGACCTTCGGGCGGCCTCCACAAGATTTGTTCGAAAACATTTGCCCGAACAACGCGAATTACGCAAATCCGAGAAGGCGAAAACACTAAATTGCCCAGCTAAAACATCTGATGGCCATAAAAGCCATTCCACAGCTGATTGCTGATCGTCAGGGGTGAGGTCTCTTGGGTTAATTGTGGAATTTCGTTAGTTTTATTTTATAGAGTGTTAAGACAACATTTCTGTATGTAGTTAAGATCGTGGAAAGGGAAGGGGGAGCACTGGCGGATGGACCAAGGTCACTTGAGGTTGTGCCACGGGCTGTCTATTCCCCGGCAGTTCTGGTAAAAAGCGAAACATATTTGAAATGCCATCAAGGCCTCTTTGGACGCCTGCCCACCGTTCACTCACTCACCCACTTGTGTGGGCGTGGACATGGAAAAAGAAAAGGGAAAATTCGAGGGTAGACTTGGGAAATACGACGATTTGAGTACTCTTTCTTGAGTAATATCGAACACATATTATAGTCACCTTCTTGAAATGGAAAAATCAAAGAGTTTTAAATTCTAATTTATATAGAAGAACTTTAAAGGATGTGACTTGGTCAATTGGGTTACATAGCTTACTATAATTTTTGTAGAAGAAATTATGAATTGGAAAGGCGTACCAGGCGAATCTTAATTTTCGGAGAGGGTATACGCCAACTCTTTCGCGCCTCTTGGCTTATCTGACATCTGTCTGGCCAAGTGTTTGCCAGTTTGCCAGTTTGTCTCCCTGTCTCTGCTTTTCCGTCCGACTGTCCGTTGGTCCGTTTGTCTGTTTGCCAGCCTGTCGCTGTCCGTGTCCGTGTCCACCCGCTGATCCGATGCGAGAGCTTCGTGTGTCGACAATTGAAAGCAATTATAATTTTAGCCAGCATATGGAAGAGGAAGAGTGTTGTTACGTGATGGAAACAGGAAGAGCAAATGAATGAAAAGGAGACCGGACTGGTCTGCAAATTTTCCCAGGTAGCTGCCAGTGAAAGATCAAGATCACACGAGTTGGCCAATTAAAATTGGTGCCTCTATTCACAACTTTATTGAAGCAAAGCACCCGAATCGCCTAATGAATCTGTCCAATCTAAGATCCATTTTCTCTCTCCTTGCAGAATGGTTTGGATGACGACGAGGACGACGAAGAGGAGGACACCGAGGACGACTCCTTTGGCTACGAGGGCGAAGCCACCGAGGACGATCTGAACGAGGTCAACTCGGATCTCGATCTAGAGAACAGCGAGTCCAAGTCGGCCACCCCCGCGGAACTCATTCTGCAGCGCTGCCAGATTGCAGCTACCCAGATTGTGTGCGGCCTGGATGAGAGCCATTCCCAGCCAGTCACATCCCAAGCGAAGTCGCCGTCAGCGGATCAGCCACGCGATTGTCTTGCACCTCAAAAGGTAAGCCATACGACGGTGGATGGTAGATGGTAGATGCCCCTTTCGTCTGAATGATTTGCATATTCCGAATGTATGTAGTTACTGTTTGACTTGTCGTTCTGTTGTGTTCCTAGCTTAGTTGCATGCCCCCGCCTCACATAGTATTGTCAACTTTCTGAGCCTGACCTATCCTAACCCCCAGCTCAAGCTAACCAAACCACCTACCACATGAACCTAACCCGTCAAGAAACGTTATCCGCAACCCAACCATATACGGAAAAACAGAAGACTTAGCAAATGATCTGGGAGACTCCGGGAAATGCTGATATTTTTGGGCAACATCAAAAAACCAGAAAGAACCAATCGAGAAACCGTTCTTTGCATCTTAAACAACTAGTTGCGAATAACAAATATTCAGGGAAACTGACTCCTAATGACAGAGAATTTTTATCAAAATCCTACATTTTGCACTCCTATCCCAAAAAAAACAAACATATATTTGTACAAAACCTTAGTTGGCATTACTTGAAGGGCAGAGCATGTGTTTAATGAGTGTGTGAATCCCATGAAAACCCAACCCGACCCGACCCACATCCCTTTGTGTGACCCACTTAACACTTATCCAACCATCCGAACACTTGACTTGCATTCAGCCCGGCGATGAGGCCGACGAGGAGCTAGAGGAGGAGGACGAGGATCCCGATCTCGGCACCGATGTGGTGGACTTCCTGATTGCCAAGCGATCGTGGAGACAGGCGAACCACCCGAATCCCAGTGGGACAGCCACGCTGACGGATTTCGAGGCGGATTCCGAGAGCAGTGACTTCGAGCAGGTGCAGCAGTTGAGCAGAAGAGGATTACCCCTGGCAGTGGGCAGCACCCGAAGGGTCCTTAACCTCATTGAAATGCCCCAGAGCAGCAACGGCAATATCAACAGCAGCAACTCGCTGCTACAGCAGCGAAATCACAATATTGGCAACAAAATGCTGCCCAACAAGGCGCACGGCAAGAACATTGCCGTGGCGGTAATCACACCCAATTCACATGGCAACACCAGTCACGGTCATGGACTCGGTCACGGACACGGACTCGGCCACGAGCTGAACAAGTCGCCTTTGGGGCTGCGCAAGACGCGCCATCACCACAATGACACCTCCAAGTTCAACCGATCCAATCGCAAGTCGAAGAACTGTGCGATCTTCTACTTCAAGCACCTGGACACGGACAACGAGCAGGGGAACGCGGCGGGCAGTGATCTCCAGAGCGAGGATGATCCCAGCCTGATCCACCGGCGCAGAGCTGCTGCAGCTGGAGGCGACGTAAGTACCGTTCTCTGGTCACTGGTGGCGGATCTGTGCGATCTTCGCGATCTCTGCGTGCATTTCTCTCGGTCACGGGTCAGACACATCAGCCGCTCATCGGTGGCATTCGTTCCACTCGCGAGGTGTTGGGGTCACGTCCGTGGAACATGGTTCCTACCTACTATATTCTTCCAGAGCCCTCTCTTCTTCAATAATTAGCATGCATCAATAGCTCGCCATTTCTGTAAGCTAACATGTATCTAAAGTATTCATAGTGGCATGCCTAACTATTTCTTAATTAACTTTTGTATTCTATTATTCGGTAGTCTTCATTATTCACTACTAACCCAACACCATTAACTACATACAGCATCATTCATCATTGAACGCAATGATCAAAGCAGGCGAAACACCAAAAGAAAAAGCTCTTTCGAGGGCAAAAAATATTCGTAATTTAGAGCAAATCCAATTATTTGTTAAAAAGTTTGCTTTGAAAAGAAGCAATATGGCTGAATCTTTAATCTACGTAAGATTCCCTCAAGATCTCGTACTTCGACTTTTTAAGCTGACAGCATTCAGACTTAATTTGTTTGTCTGTCTGCCTGACTTGTCTACAACTTCTTTACTCCGCCTCCATCGATTCCTCAGCACTCCTCTTCAATACTCCAGTCTTCCTCCCACATTTGACAACTGCTGAGGTCGTCACCATTCGAAATGGAAATAAATTGCCAGCATAGCGTAAAGACAAAGGAGAGAAGTCACTGGAGTTGCAGTTGGAGTTGGAGAAGTCAGAAAAGTCAGGGAGAAGGCGTCGTTGTCGGCAACCAAACGAAGTTTCAAAGATGTTGCTCATGTGCAGCAGCAGCGGCAGCAGCAACATCGCGTTGCAAGTTGCCAGTTGCCAGTTGGCAGTGCAGCGGCACAACAATTTGCCATTTTGCGCAAGTAACGCTAATTAAACTTCATTTTCTACCACTTCATCTTCATCGTCGGTTTCTTCTACAGTTGGCTTTCCTTTGGCGAATTTTGTTACCACTGATTTTAATGTTCCATTGCGTTTTCCCTCCCTTTCCATTTCCCTCTCCCTTGCCGTCCGCCGCCTTCGTGCCACACAGATACTGAAATCGGCTGATGCCTCAACGGATGACGACGACGAAGGTTGGCTCTACACGGCGACAGCAGCAGCAACATTGGAAGTTGCCACACCAGCAACTGCAGCACCGACTGCCCCAGCAGCAGCAACATCGATCGTGGATGGTCTGCAGTCCACAACCATCTCCTCGACCACGGCCACGGGTGGACCACTCCCGCCCAGCGACGACTCCGATAAGGAGAACAAGGTGGCTCTGGTCAGCGCCACGACAATCACGGCGGCAGCAACCACAACTGCAACTGCAACATCCACTGCAACACTGCACGGCAGCAGCTACGACAGCAGCAGCGCCTGCTCCTCCTCCAATTCAAATTCAAATTCGAACTCCAACGGCAGGCTCACAGAGACCTCAGCCACCTCGCGAGTCACCCAGCTACAGATGCAGATTCACTCGCAGTCGCAGATGCAGATGGAGCTCCAAATCAATGGCAATGCCATCGAAGGCAGACACATCATTAGCAACAACAACTGCTACAGCAGCATGCAACATCAGCCGCAAAACAACAACGAGGGCGAGGCAGCCGAGGATCTGGCCAAGATCAGGATGGGTATGGATGCCGATGAGGCAGCTGCTGATTTGGCAAATGGAAACGCCAGCAAATCTCAGGTTAGTGGTCTCTAGATCATAAGCTTTCATAATAATGAGGGATCTGGTGTCATAATAGATAGTCATTATGAGTGAGGCTAACAGGAATATTGCGCTAACAGGGATTTTATATCAATATAGTGTCTGACGTATAAGCTATAAACGTATGTTGACTATTTTCCTGGAAAGCGTCAATCTAAAAATCAAAATAATAGAAATATAATCCCAGGAAAGAAAACCCTTTGTTGTCCAACGATTTGCACAACTTTTCAAGAATCCTCTTGGCCATGCCGTCATTTGTGGAGCACCAGACGGCGGGTTCGATTCGATTCAGTTCGGTCCTCTCGACTTTTGGACAGGTTCCCACAGTCAGTCAAGTGCCAAGTGCTCCAGTCTAGTGGCCATGTCTGTGACTTGTGTCAATAAAAGAGTTTTGTTTGCCGCAACTCCGAGGCGCATGAACGGCAGGGCAGGGAAGGGGGCGACTGGGTTTGGAATCGGGTTTAGTTTTAGTTTTGGGTCTGGGTGCTGGGTGCCGGGCACACAGAGTTTTCAATAAATGGAAAACCTCGGCGGATGATTAAGCAGTTGGGTTAATGAAAGCGAATCATGCAGCGACTACTCCTGCCGCTGCAAACGGCAGACTGAAGCCTCGATCGATGACTACCGACATGGCATGACGTCGTGGTCCAGGAAAAACGATCGCCGTCGCTCGGGAAATT
This sequence comes from Drosophila teissieri, assembly GCF_016746235.2. Lineage (NCBI taxonomy): Eukaryota > Metazoa > Arthropoda > Insecta > Diptera > Drosophilidae > Drosophila > Drosophila teissieri. The sequence goes on along the minus strand of NC_053031.1, from coordinate 457,065 downwards.
GAGCGGAGCACGTCAAAAATGGGAAAGTACGAAATTAACCGGGAAACGTGTGATTTATTTCTTCATTGAAGGCAAATGAAAAGAAGCCCAGGCCGACGTGAGGCGGCACGAAACGACACAATCGAAAGGGACAGCGTGGTTAAAAGACAGCCTGGCTTAATAGCTTAAAATAACGTTTGCAAAGTCTTTGCGATCGTATTTGGCAGCTAGAAACATTTAAGTTCAATACTATAATTACACATTAACAGGGCTTTTAAAGAGCATTGTGTGGTGAGTGTTATTAATGAAGTTTTCCCTTTCCCACAGATGAGCAGCAGCTCGTACAGTCGCGCGGACACCTGCAACTTCAGCGTTTGGGCGGCAGAAACGGTGGCCAGTTGCCACTTGCCCCCGCGATCCCCGGCCAAGTCGGCCAAGTCTTCGAAGTCCCAGGCCAGCAATGCCACCATGTCCGCGTCCACGCTGGTTTCCCCAGCCAAGGTAAGCCGTAGTTTATTGATTTGATGGCAGGAGGAAATGGCACTTCCTGCTAATGAGATTGAGACATTAGCACGAGAGTGCCGTTTTGTGCACTGCGAATGTGATTAATGGCATACTATTAATTGGCCCACTTAATAATTAGCTGCATGGTGAGGTAGATGGACCCCAAATGGTATCAAAACTTCGACGTCAGCCTAGGGAAGCTAATGTAAGCTTCTTAGTTTAACAGTCTAGGGGGCAAACTTTCTCTTTATAAGGTCGTGATCTGAAGTTCCGCGGGAAACCCTTTTACCAATTAGTGGATTGGTGTTCTAAATTACTCGTATTTTCCCCAACTTCAGTCATCAGCTATCGCCCATGATCGATTATGAGTGCGACCATCGATCGCTGGCCTGCCAAATCGATCGATGTCGGTGGTCCAATTGCGATCCCCTCCCCTTCCCCCTATCACCGCCGATTTGATTTAGCGGTTTGCGTGCGTTTCAAATTTCTCCCAACTGATTTCTGTGGTCACTTTTTGTGCGTGTAAAAGCGGTGGTAAAACATGCCAGGCTGACAACTTGCTGAGCGTAATGGAGTGTAATGCGAGCTGGAGCTGCAGTTGGAGGTGGAAATGGAGGTGGAGCTGTGCCTTCGGGTTGGGTGCGGAGGTGTGGGAATCGCAGCGCAGATAAAGGAGTGCGTATCAACCGTAACTCCCGCCGAGGTGCTCCCATCCCCATCATTTGTCGGTGCCTATCAATGTCGTCTCTGAGGTTTCGGAGTGGCCAACGTGTTTGGCAGTCAACACTCGCACTCTCACTTTTTCCCGGTCAGCGTTTGAACATGTTTGCGCATTTTCGCAGTCCCATTTGCATTTTGCAGTTGTCGCACGCAATTTCCACAGCCATTTTCCAGCCGAGGGCAGGCGGTTTTCCGAGGTTTTCCCCTTATTTCCCTCGGAGTGCAGCGCACCGCGCAGTGCGTTGATTTATTGAGAGTGAAATCCTGTGCAGCCTTGATTAATTTTGACAAATTTTGCATTTTCGCAACCCGATCTCGAGTCCGAACCTGATCCCGAACCCCAAAAAAACGAATCCCATATATCAAGTCGACGCAACCAAAACTGATTCCAAGATAACGAAAAGCGGCGACGTCGGTCAAAGCAGAAATAAATCTTATGAAAAAGATCACAGCCTGGCCATTTTCATATCTTATCGATGGGGCACCCATGACTTGTGCGAAATCGCAAATTAAAAGTTGGCAAACTGATGGACAAAGACAGCATTTAAATTAGTGTTATTACAGTTACGCTGAGACAAGTCCTAATAAATAATTCACTGCCTAGAAACTGATAGACAAGTATCTTACTTATCAATAAATTGCAGATACATCTGCTGAGATAAGATAGATACATGAAAATGAAACCACATATATAAAAAGTAAATGGCTTCAATTATAGGACAGAAAATTATTTTAGCGAAATCAACATTTCAGCTATCTTATCGACGTGCACAAATGTTTTGTGCTCACCCACAAATTAAAGTGTTCAGCAAAGATACGAAATCAAATTGAGCGAAATATAATAAAAGCGTAATGGGAATGGAAAAGTAGAAATCAAGTGCAGGAGCTTCCTATCTATCTATATATGTATCTATCTGACAGCCAATGCCTGCTGCTGCTCGCAGATTTCGGCTTCAAATCGATTTGGAGCATTATCTTATCAGCCGTCGCCCCCTTCCCCTGGAGCAATTATCAAACGCATTTCGATTCCACGGTTTATTTTAATTCGTGGAGCAATCCCCACTACATCCAAATCCACATCCACGTTGAAGTCCGTCGAAGTGCGAGAGTGAGTGCACTCCAGAGTGGCGATGGAGCATTAGCCTCAGTCCTCAGTGTGATTCGCAACGTTGAAGCCGACGGACGGACGGAATCGGGGAGCGGACTGCCAAGATAATGGCGAAAAAGTTAAATAGCTAGCCGTCGAACAATTGCTAGAAAAAACAATAGAAAGCCCAGAGCAACAGCAGCCACATAAGAGAGTTTATTTTGCTTGCGAAATTTGCATTAAATAAATGGAAAATCCAAAACAACAAGCAAAACGGAACAGCATTCCATTCGGAAAATAAAAACACAGCAAACATAACAGTTAAACTCATTAAAACAGTGAATTGATGTGAATTAAGCATTGCTTAACATAACTTAACAAAATACCTGTGATCTTTGTTACCACTCCCTCAGAGTAAATGCAAAACTGTGAGTGAACGATTTAGATTTATATAAAAGAAATAGTGGAAATAGTACTAATTTGAATAGTATTAAAATGTTTTAATCGCGTAATATACATTTTAGCGAGCTCATTACCGCCTAAGTTTCCCCAAAACTGTAAGCATTTGACCTTAATTTCTCGAAGAACAAAATTAACGCGATTAGATTTTGGTCAAAACAAAAAAAACACGTTGCGTGCGGGTATAAATATAAATAAAAGCCAGAAAACCAAATCGACGACTGTCAAGGCCTAGAGTGGTGCGAGCGAGATAGACTAAGACGGGCAGACCGAGATAGCGCTACGACGACAGTCTAAGAGCCACTGCCGCCAAGGAGCTGAAGTTGAAGTTGAATACGAATGCGAATCCGAATGGGAACGTATCTGTATCTGGAGCTGTGGCTTTCCAGTTTTGGGCTTAATTGGCAGGCCGGCGTCCGCACTCGCACTAATAATTGCCTTTAATTATCGCGGACGCCCAATCGCAACTGCTTTTCGCGCTCACTGGGCAACTGGCTGTAACTGTAAGTCGGACATTCGAAGCTGCAAGCCGTGAACGTAAGCGCCGTTTTCACTTGGCATTAGAAAATTGTTTCCGTTTTGGCGGCAGTCGCTCTCAAACTACCTCCAATCGCGTGCCTCGCTCGCCGCAGGAAGTTGTTAATTAAATTAAGCCAAAGATTAACCATCCGCTGACGGCCAGAGTGAGTTTCGGACTTCAGTGGCTGCGATAAAGATACAGATACAGATGCAGATGCAGAGGCAGTTGCAGTGAGAAATAAAAAACGGTGCGCGACATCTGTTGAAGCGATAAAAGCGAAACCTTCAAATTGTTCAGTTGACCCGGGAGAAACTAAATGGTTCCAAAATATCAAACTGGAATATTTAGCCACGCTTCAGTGATTTGCATGTGTGTCAACAAGACATCTTCTTGTAAACCCACAATATTCTGATTTTGTCGCATTATCAGTTACATATAACTAAGTGAATGAGTTCTGTTTAAGGAAGTCTAAGCCCTTTTAAAGAATTTTCAGAAATTACTAAGAGCTGCATGAACCAAATGCTTGTTGGCAGCTTGTTACTCAACTAGAGATTCTGCAAAACAATGTCTCACATGGTGCAAAAATAATATCAGTTGTCATACAAAACGCCTTTTATATACAAGAACTCACTCGTGAGCAACCCACTTACTTGATTGATGAGTTGTGCGAAAAAGTAGTGGTGAGGAAGGCAGGGAAAGGCTGCGATATAAACAGAACTAGATAGATAGTGTTTATATATGGCAAATTCAAGACCCCACTTCACTGCCCCACCCGCTGCACTCCACTCCAATCAATTCAAATCCACTCGACGGTAATGACGTTGAAGTGCACTGAAAATGGGTGACAAATGGCGATAAGCGGGTGGGAGAATGGGTGCTCGGCGATAAGGGAAAGCACTCCCACCACTTCCACAGCTTTGGGCAGTATTTCCCTCGTTGCTGATAAGAAGTCGGCTCTCTTGCGCTGCATTTCCTATTAGGCTGCTCCCCATTACAGTAGAACTTCAAAAACAATCCAACTCAATTTACTAGAAAGTATTGAATTTATTTATAGGGATATAGGAATATAAATGGTCAGTGTAAATGGATTTAAGATATCAACCATTCCTCTTAGGGGAGGCTCACTTTAGTTAGTCATCTTTACGACTCTACTGATTCAACCGCCTGGAGCTTGCAACTCCGATTGGGCACGCTCATTAATTTCCGCTCTCTAAACAAATTTCCCTCGCTCGCTTCTCACATTCTCTCACTCTTCTCTCCCAGGGCAAGGTCTCGCATGATTCAATCAAGCAGTTGGTGCTGGAAGCCGAGCATTTGGTGCGCGACGCCCAAGAGACCGCACTGAAGACGCCAACCAAGCAGAAACATTCCATCATTAAGATCTCGTCGACGGTCAAGAAGCGCGAGGTCACCATGCCCCATCCCATCAAGCAGCGTGTGGAGGTAAGTCCCTTCGAAGCTATATTAATAGCAAACCTAGCTCACTAGGATCAAGTTTCCTTTTTTATGCAACATGTCTAAAAACAAAGTGATATATTTACCCCCTTATATGAACAATTGCTCATCTCCTAACCTCGTCTTCAGGAATGGCTGGAGCACCAGCCCTCGACCCCACAGCTGCTGACCCGCAGCCACACGCACGAACTCCTGCCCAGCTGCAAGCCCGACGACTGCGAGGCCTCCGGAGAGGCGTCCGAAACGGACTCAGTGCCTCAGGCGGGAGCAGGAGTGGCAGGAGGAGCACCGAATGGTGCGGGATCGGATACGTCGGAGGGCTTCACCGATTCCATTGCCACATGTATGCAAACGAGCACGAATTCCTACGGGAATTCCACGGAGAGAATCGGTGGATCGGCTGAACCCATTGGCCAGCCCGTCACGCCCCTGGGCTTTGGCAGCAGCAATCAGAGCCTGAACGTAAAGATTGTGAAGCGAACGCAAACGCGTCGCAAGTCGGAGAGACCGTGGTCCGTCTCGTGTCTGTCCCAGTTGACCACGGATGCAGCCCAGTTGACCACGGCCCGGATAGTGGAGAACTCTCCGCCCGGACTGGCCAGTCACTCGATCAGCGAGAGTGCCCTGGACTCGCTTTCGCCAGGTCCAAGACCGCGGGCCGCTTCTTCCTCGGGAACGGGAAGCAATGCGGCCAAGAAGGCGGACAGCAAGGGGTCGTTGAGGAGGAGGAAGGCCAGGAAGAAGCGCATCTCGGCCGCATCGGCTGGCAGGAAATCGGATTCAGGTTCCGAACTGGGCGGAGATCTCACCCAGACACTGATGAAGTCCTGCGAGTCCATGTCCTCGCAGCAGCTGCAGGAGTTCACCAACGCCCTGCTGAGCATTCAAAAGGGAGCAGCCGTTGCCCCTTTGAGTCCCAAGGGCGAGGCTTCTGGCGCACCTCCACTGGCCGAAGGCGAGGCAGGTGAAACGCAGCTGATGCTGCCCAAGTTCCGGGTGGGCTCCTTCACCACAGCCGGCCTATTGGCTACTGACACGAGGTTGGGCGCCTTAGCTGCCCTCTCAAACTACATGAACGAGGACGAACAGCAAGCAGGTGAGTGGTGGTCCTCGAGGGGATTTCAAAGGATGGGATTAGATTACTGCAACTGTGTTCTCTATCTATCTGTTTTCTCACACAAGCACCCAAGCCGGTCAAGACCAGGCTCAAAGGTATTGCCAAGCACCCACCCCCACTGAAAACCATCATCCTGCTCTCTTAAATACTTTCCTCTTTTCAAATTGTTTTGATACTGTTCATCAATCCTTTTACCCTTCCCTAAGTAATTGATATCATTTGTTAACACGGTTTGCTCTCCCGCAGAACTCAGCACCGAGGACCATCACAGCAGCATCTCGGAGACGGCCTGGGACAACTACCAAGAGAAATACAACTCGGAGAACTATTCCGAGGGCTTTGATTCGGATGCGGCCCGGCGTCTCTTGGAATTCGGCGACGACTATCGGTGAGTGTTGCGCGCATAATGATGAGCTCGACCTTTGAGGCCGTGCCAAGAGCAAGAGCTATTTATAACCGCTCAAAATTTAATCCAATCTGCAGCAATTTCATCGACTCGCAGTCGGACTGCTGCAGTTCCCTGTCGGCGGCCAACAATCTGGACTCGTTCTCGCCGCCGCGCATGGACTCGCTGCAGAAGCACGAGCTGAAGACCCTCCACATCAACCAGGACACAATCACCAGCAGCGTGGACCACGCCCGCCGCCAGCGCGCCCTAGAGCTGCAGTACGAGCGTCGTCGCAAGACCCTGGAAGTCCGCCGAAAGTCTTGCCAAGGTGAGAACCCCAAGTCTATGCAAGTAACTAACAGGGTAACAAGCTTTTGTGCCACCCCAGACATGGACGAGAGCCTGGCTGCTACCCCCCAGTCGGAGCAACAGCAGCAGCAATTGCAGGTCACGCCTTCGCTGTCTGCCTCCGCCACCGCCCTGATGACCACGCCCAGGAACCAGTCGATCAGCCAGCAGATCAGCCAGCGCGCTGAGTCTGTGGGACGCAAGCTGGACTTCGGCGGAATGAGCCACTCGGCGCAGTCCCTGCTGCGTCGCACCTCGGAGAGCGATACATCGACCAGGAGGCGACGCACTGTGACGGCAGACGAGAGAAGACGCTCCTCGCGCAACCTGGAGAAGTGCATCAAGCTGATTCCAGCCACCACTTCCTCGTCGAGTGGCTCGGACTCCGAGGACGGAGAGCAGGAGATGCGATCCCTGCTGCAGCAGAGCCGCGACAGGCTGGACGACACCAGAGCCCTGAAGATCAGATGCCATCTGCTTAGACCAGAGGATTATGTAAGTGAAACTACAGCTGCTTCTGGCATCCCCACTAACTCCATGCTAATCCCAATCCTAATCCACAACCAGAACGAGATCATCAACACTTGCCGCGACAACATCCGCTGCCTGGAGGCCGTGCTGCGCGGTCCGCCCGGCACCGTGTTGTCCAACCACTGCGCTGGCCAGACAAAAGGTGAGTTCCCGCCTCCACCAACTCCACGCAAACCATCATCATCATCACCAGTATCAGCCGGTCTCCGCCGGCGCCGGAGGCGACGTCCAGGGACTGAGCTTCCCGGTCCCACGGAATCCGGGTCCGGAGATTCCCGGCAGATGGTGCACGTGGCCGAGTGCCAGTGTGCACCCATTACGCGCTTCGTGGCACGGGTGATCGAGTTCGTGCTGGACGTGGGCAATCTGCTGGAGCACTTTGCGCTCTACCGATTCCTGGCGGGAACGCTGAGGTCGCTCTACGAGCTGGTAGACCGGCCCGTGGGCGGACGCCTCGGTCGGTTCTTTGTCGGCTTGCGGGGACTGTTTTGAACAGAGGCCGCTGAAAGCGAGCTTTAAGCATGTATTATTCGCGGATGCCTTTGATCGCCGTACAAATAGATCTTTAAACACACTGTATACGATAGTGCATATGATGTATGATTTGAAGAAAGTTTGTTTTTGCATTTGACAGAACGCATTTCGCATCGAATTTACTCAATTTACTTATCCTCAATTGATTATTCGCTTTCTGTTCGATTTTATTATTATTTTAAATAATATTATTTTACTTGTTCTATCCATTTTTTCTTGCTCATTTGTTCTTTATTTTTTTGGCAATAAAATCTACACACCAAAAGCAAAACTAAAATTGTTATAATTCTCAACTTGCGTTTGTATCCGTTTGTCCTGTGAACTATCCCTAACTTAGTTTTTATTTTGGTGTTCTGTCATTTCTCGTAATTCATCATCTCGTAATTCTTAACTCGTAATTCTCGTAATGCCGCTAATGCTTGTGTGTTCGTCAAATGTATTAACCAAACTTAGTTAACAATCATCCATTAACTTTGTCGTTTTTAGATTGCTTTGAGTTTAGTTACTGAGATCATCGTGTAGTCTAGCACTAATATCGATCCCGTTTCCGAAGCGGTAATGGTTTGCTCAAGAGACAGGTGCTCTTTAAGAGCTCTTGAGATAATATATTTAACGTATTTTAAGCATTGATGATTAATATCTAATTTATGATATCCTATAAGGGTTATAAACTGGCAATTTCGTTGTGTTAAAGGCATATTCCGAAGTATCTACACCAATTCTGTCTAATTTTACATGTAGGTTTGCGTCCGAGCTAAAGTTTAGAAAGCACTGAGCTTTTTAGCCCCTTAATAGACGAAAAAATGTAAATCTTTTTAAAATTTTCCCAAATTCTTTGAAGTTTTTCCGCATGTCCATAAATCTGCGCTAGTTAATTTTGGGGATGTAGATATAGCCAGCTGCTTAATTCTGACCCTCAGCAAAAGCAAATTTATTTTGGCCCACTGACGTCACGCACCCACTGCGAATATTTATAAACAATACAAATGTGATGACTTGGTGGAACATAAACTTATGTGAGAGGGTGGATTCTATACTATTTCTGAGATCCAGAATCAGTCTTTTGAAATCTGGACACAATTCTTTTAAAACTGCATATGTATTTTAGTCTTCGTGCGATGTGCTCGTAAAACTGTAGCTTCAGCTTTTGACTTTGATGGTGTCGTCATCGCTTTAATAGCTTTTGTTGTCTGGTTTTGAAAAATATTTTGGTTGCTTTGGGAAAAAGTGACGTCGTCATTTGAAATACAGACTTGTTTTTGTCACTGCTGTTTGGCCTTTTTGCCGCTTGAGCTCCCGACCCTAATCGTATACAATTCGTAGGTATGTTTGTATGTTTTCAGATTGCGTGTGACGAAACCAAGTTCAAAAGTTCTGTTTCAGAATTCTCTCATTCGGATGTTTGCGTGTTTGTACACATGGAGAAATTATAGGGTTATTAGTGTTTCAGTTTGGTTGCAATATCGTAGTGAGAGTTATAAACTGACTGCTTATTTTGAGCGTGTTTGTGAGGAATGGGAGTGAGAAAACCTTTGGCTGTTTAAAAAACAAATAAAGTCAGGGGCAGAACTTAAGGTAACTGTGCTAAGCGAGCACGTTGCCTCCGCCCCTGCCCCTCTCCCTCTGCCCTCTGGCTCTCAGTTTCGCCGCTTCTCACTTCTGCTCCCCCTTTTTCCCAGCTCTCAGCCGTCTCTGCCTGGCGGCGCGACTCTCCACATCTCTCAGTTCGATTTCTGCGCGCGTTCCAAGCGGTTGTTCTCTGTTTCGCTGTCTGTAATTAAGTTTTAACGTGCTTCCGCGAAATTGTGTGAAGTAATCCCACTAGAATCCCGCATAATTCCGCCAAAAAAACAGCTGTGATAAAACATAACTAAAGCAACTTAAGCTCGTAAAAAATCCAACCTAGAAGTGTCCATTCATAAAGTTCCCAAATCGCGTGCTTTCTTGCCTTGCGTATAAGAGTTCCTGTTTGATATAAGAGTTTCGCGTAAATTTCGATAGTTTTCCCGACTTAAACTTAGTTCAATGCAGAACTGTTCAAGTTACAGTGGATACTCCCATAATCTCTGCATGTGTGTGCTTCAAAAAACGAAATTGAAATGCTTTAAAACACAAATTGATTACGAAAATTGATTCCAAGTGGCGCATCGCACGAAAGTGGGTCACTCGGGGGTTGAAGAGAGCTTTTCCCGCCGAGTGCCACCAGGGGAAAACTCCAAAGCCACAAGGGCCACAATGGGGAAAGTCAGCGTGGCCGTCCAGACGGACATATCCGAAATGCTTTCGGCCTCCTCTTCCACCAACACATCGCGCTCGTCATCGGAGCAAGGTAAACACTTGGCCGCCACCCGAGCAAACACACTCCATGGAGGAAAGATATGGCCACCGTTGGTGTGCCGAGATGACGTGATGGAGGGGTAAACATAATTGGGAAACAGGTGTAAACGATGGGGCTCTTGGAGATCGCACAGATCCCACAGAAAGATACGAGTGAAACGAGCAGAGCAATTTCTCAGACACAAAGGGCGAAAAGGGGGGAAGAGTTTGGACGAGATTGTGGTGTTGAGTAAGTAGGTGACTAAGCAGCCAATTAATAGAAAGATAGTAGAAAGATTTGAGAGAAATTTAAGCCCAGTATTGGAAACTTCTTATAAGCTTGTTAGCTAAATGAAATGAGATTATATGTTTAGGATTGCCCAAAGTATGGGTATGTAATGGAGGTGTCCAAGTGTCGAGTTTAATTAGATCAGTTCCATAAGGTAATGCCCAATAACTCTTGGGAAAAAGGTTGACACATTTGGAAACTCAAACGCGAAGTATCAGAAAAGTGGAACAACCATGATCGCTAGCATAAATTCATCTCTTGAGTGGTTGAGCGTTATTCTTACAGCAATGCTCATCAAGAAACGCGAGTTGTTCCTCTTTCGGATTACACCACTCGATTCTGCCAGACGCACTGACCGACTTTGATCTTCAAGCTGCCAAATCGGGCTGCAAGTGGCTACTGCTGCCAGTTGGCTCGCTAATTAGGGTGCTTACTGTAGCGGCCGTGCATTTCAAGCACCGCTGCTCCTCGGCGGCCCGATAATTAACGGTAAATGCAGCACAGTGAGCACTCCCATAGTGAACGCTTTTATGGTGGCAGTCGCTTTTGAAGTATGCTCCAAGTATGTTTTTGTTTTTGAGCGCAGAAAGCCGGAACCGGTTGCCTCTATTACCTCATAACTTTTTTCTGTTTTTTCTGCCGTCGGTGCGCAAGTTCAAGTTCCCAGTTGTCATTCGATAGATCGTTAATTATGGATCGCCTGCCCCATTTGTGGTTGACCTTCGTTTGATTAGAGCTAGAAACCAGATCATAACCACCAAATTGAATGGCCCAACTCAAGTAGCTTCTACATGTGGTTGGTTAAGTGGTTCAATGCGTTTTCCTAGAGGGCATTGAACCGCAGTAACAGCTACTTCCATTTGCATTTGCAATCCCATTTACATTTCTTTGCCGATTTCCGTTTGTAGATTTCCTGCTCGAATCGGTAGATTTATTACTTCATTCATGCAGAAACCCCGCGCACTGAAAGCCATTCACATTTTCAGCATTTCTAGCATCTCTACGATAATTTTCGCTTCGTTCTTTGCCGCTCTCTAATCAGCATTTAAAAATATCCAACGACGTTGGTTTTTTATATTTTCTGCTAGTTTGCTAATTGTATATAATTGCCGTCTCCGTTGCCGCACAAATATGCGATCACATAATTATTCAAGATTAATTTGGCAAATATTTTGAGCTGTGCCTTAGGTCAGGCAGAAGGCAGCGACCATTTGCCTTGGCTTTTTGTTTAGTTTAGTTTTGGCTTGGCTTACCTCACCTGCCCCGAAATGTGCTTTATCTATAAAAATATGATATTACCTGCAGGCAGAGTGGATGAAACTGTCTCCGGGTATTTCTGTATGTGGAACACTCCCATTTCCATACCCTTTATGGCTATTAGTCACGCCAATCCTTTGGGAGTATCCTTGCAGCTCCAGGAAGGAAAACCCATCAGAATTGGGGTAGTCTATGCCAGTTTTCTCTTGGCTTGAACCAAGTGATTAATTGTTGATAGAGGCATACTAATACTGCAGTCATAAGAATAAGATACTTAGTTCATTGCTTATTGGAATAGTTGTCTATTTTTGTTATTTGTTCTCTCGCGAGCGCCTCCCACGTAAACTGATTATTCTCACAATGCGGCCAACAACTGTAGCCAACGTCAACGACCTTGGCCAAGAGCCCTGCCCTCCCCTCCCCGGCCCCTTTGCGGTTTTGGCAATGTACGTCTGCTATTTGCATTTCAGCTATCGTGACGAAATGCATTGCAAAAAGTACGAAAAACAGCCCGCAGGCAATCTGCATGTCAGCAAAGAAGATTAAAAACGATGAAGCAGAGAAATTAAAAATGTTTATGCGCTACAACTGAAATTAGTTGGCGTAGGCTTGTGTGAGAGCTTGATTATAATTATTAACGATTCATGCAGTCTGATTATCGCAAAGAGAAAGTACTTTCCGGGCCAATAATCTCCATCAGCTGGCCAACTTGATGGCTAATCAATTTTCTGTGCAGCTTTTGCACTTTTTGCTGTCTTGGCTGTCGGGCAGTTATCTAGCGAAGATTATTCAATTTCTGCCGGAAAGCAGGTGGAGTCCGACCCCCGACTCCATCCGCAATCAAAATCGGATCCCAGGTAATCTGCGAAAAGTGGCATCTAGTCGCAGTTGCAACGAGTTTCGATGCGAGCCTGTTTCTTTTCGCATAGGCAACCAAACACTTCAAAAGTGCGTGTGATTGGGCTTTACTGAGAAAACATTTTAGTTTTAATCGAGATGGTTTAGGAGATGTGGCGTAAGATTACTATCTTCTCACTTAGTAAGCCTTCTTTAGCAGATTTGTGTGTACGGAGCTGAGCTCCACCCAGCAAACACCCATCTGCACACCTTCTGCAAATGCGATCGCTTTGGTTGCGCTCGAGTTGCTCTGGTGGGTTGGTGGATGTTGGATTCCCCATCCTACGCCCACTTGGTGGAACCCATGGCGATCCAAGTCGAGCTTCGAGCTCCGCTGCAGCCGCGCTGAAGTGCAGTCAACCAGTTTCGGTTTGGTTGCCAACAAGTTCGGATCGGTTGGGTTTATTTTTCCAGCACTCAGAGTGCCTTTTATCCTCCACTGCCTTTTATCACTGGCGAAAATCGCAAATAAACAGGGGAAAACACCGTTTTTGGCCAGCCCCAAGGTGAAAGTAATTTGTGCAGGCCTCGCATTACGCATTGCGTATTTATTACTCAACCTGCCCACACGCACTTGTCGCGAACTCCTGGATTTTGACTGCGAATCCACAATCAAGTTCGCATTTCATACGATTATTCTCTTGTGTTGGTGAGTCTTATCTTCTCATCTTGGGTTCTAGAAGGTACTAGGGTTAATCATTTAATCAATCGAGTGAGTTTTCTCCTGAGCTAATAGGTACCCCAAGGTCGACTACTCATTGCCAGCTTGCTCTTTTGTTTGTGTAGGACTGAGACCACACTTTTGGTTCTGGTTCCAGTCCGCCCAACGTTCTTTCGCTGCAGAATCCATGCCACAAAGCCAGCAAGCCAAATGCCAAGCGGAAATGAGCGGCGAAGGGGGAAACTGCAAATGCAGTGCAAATCGTTCAAGCCAAACAATTTCAATTAGAAAACATTGTTACTGGCTCCCACAACCGCAAAGCGATGTGGCTAGGGCTGTTTTCCTTCGCCGCGCTGTATTTGTTGACTTTGATTTTCCTTTTGGCGGTCCAGAGTTTCACTTTCCGTTGCCATTTGGCAGCGTTTAGAGAAAGGTATTCATTACCAAGGGCTCTGACGGGCAAGTGGGAATGGAAGTATGGAAGTGTGCTATAAATGGAAATAGAAATGGAAATGAGATTGCCAGCGCCCAATTAAATTGCCTTTCTCTCGTGCACCACTTAACTCTGTTAACTGGAACCAGCATCCTCCTTCACCTAACCTTCACCGACCACATCCTCACGGTTCCCGCCTCTGATCTTCTCCCGCAGATCTGCTCGCCGCCTGGGAGGACCTACTTGGCTGGAGCGAGAATGCCTCGGCTGCCCGCAAGTTGCAGCAGGAGATGAGTGTGCTGAAGAGCTCGCTGCAGCGTCTGGGCGACAAGCCCACTCCGGAGCTACTCGATACGGAGCCGGCCATCCAAATAGCCGTGGAGGCCCTCAAGGTGAGTGTTGAGTCAAATCGAACCTTCCAATGGCAACAAGCTAACATCATCATCCCGAATTTAGTTGGAGCAGACCCAACTGGCCAGCTACAGGACCAACATGCTGCGTCTCAACGCCTCCGTCCACAGCTGGCTCACCAGGCAGGAGCGGCGATTGCAGAGCGCCTTGGAGGAGCAGGAGCAGCAACAGGAGTCCGAACAACTCAAGCAGCAAAAGCCCGTGGAGGAGGAGACGGCTGCTGACGTCCACAAGGAGCTGGCGTCCGGCGGAGCAGTGGCCATCACGGTCACCGACAGCAATGGCAACCAGGTGGAGGCTCTGGCCACAGGAGAAGCCTCCACCTCCACGCCAGCCTGGGATGTGCACTCGCTGATGTCCGCGGAGCAGGAGTTCCACAAGCATCTGAAGAACGAAGTGAGCGACATGTACAGTGCCTGGGATGAGGCGGATGCCAGGTGAGTTTTCCCACAAAACCTCGAGTAAGATCACTTCTAACCGATTGTACTTGAATCCACAGAATCAACACGCAGCTGGAAATGCTCACCAACTCGCTGATTGCCTGGAGGCAGTTGGAGTCTGGACTGAGTGAGTTCCAACTGGCTTTGGGCCAGGATAGGGGCACCCTAAAGGGTCTCGAAGGAGCACTGGACAAGGGGCAAGCCACGCCAGTGGAGCTGGCCCAGAATGTGAAACTGGTGGCCAAGCTGCTGTCCGAAAAGGTTCACGTTAGCCAGGAGCAACTGTTGGCCGTACAGCAGCACCTGGACCCCAACCACATCTACCACATCACGAAGTTCACTGCCTCGAATGGTTCGCTGTCCGACTCCGGCATCTCCGACGGAGGAGCCACCTCCGATGGTGGCCTGTCCGAGAGGGAGCGCCGTTTGGGCGTCCTTCGCCGCCTGGCAAAGCAGCTGGAACTGGCTCTGGCGCCGGGAAGCGAAGCCATGCGTTCGATTGCCGCCCGAATGGAAAGTGCCGAGGCAGAGCTGAAGCACCTGCAGAACACCTGTCGGGACTTGATTGTGCGCACTGCAGCTAGCCACCAGCAGAAGCAACAGATCCAGCAGCATCAGACCCAGCAGGTTTCTCCGAAGACCAATGGCCAGCTGAAGAAGCAGGCCGCCAAGGGCAAGGGAGAGCCGCAGTCGCCTGGAAGACGTGGAAAAGCAGCACGGAAGGCGCGTCAGGCCAAGAAGGCTGGGGAGGATCAGCAAGAGGAGGAGTCGGGTTCGGGTCTCAGCCCGGAGCAGCAGAAGATGGTGCTGAAGCAGATCAAGACCCTGACAAGTGGTGGCGATGGTGGCGACGATCCCTCTGACGATCCCTCGCTGCTCTTCAACCTGGAAAGCTCCGAGGAGGATGGCGAGGAAGCCGATCCTGCCCAGGCCTCTAAGCGCGGGTGGGCGTGGCGCATCGCGAGGGCGGCTGTGCCCATGCAGGTGGCCCTGTTCACCATCTTCTGCGCCGCCTGCCTGATGCAGCCCAACTGCTGCGACAATCTGAACAACCTGTCCATGAGCTTCACTCCGCAGCTGCGCTACATCCGTGGACCTCCTCCGATCTGAACAGTAGGACACAACGCGACTAATTAAGCAGGCCGCTAATCGTTGTAGGTTACCGTTACGTTATGTTAAGGCATTTAACAGCTGTAACTAGAGTTAACCAGCGCAACCAGCCACTTAGACAGAGCCACTAAGTGCTCGCTTTTGGCGCGCGTTTTCGCGTTTCGTCGTTTTGGCGTTTTCCGCGCTCGAGGTTTTACAATCCCGAACAGACCGCTCTGCTCCGAAAGGTGCGACGCCCAGAGGCAGCCCCATTTTATATGTCTAATTTAGGTAGCGAGCGCGAAAGGAACGCAATTTATTGTAAGGATGTATTTGTTATTTCGGTTAATTTCCTACGAGTTTAGGTTGCTGTTCGATTGAACACTGAAGATGTACTTAGGCGTACTTAGGGGCGCAGCCAATGCCCCGCCACGTGTAAACTGCCGCATAAAGGAACAAAGGGGCGGATCGTCCCCCAGATTCCGCACCCAGTAAATATTCTACAAACACAATGATCAATTGAGTGGCGTTTTTGTATACTTTTTTGTTTGAAAAACACTAAAGTGCCTACAAATGCGAACTGTGAACAGTGGACGAGGAGCTATCAGCAGATGACAAAGGATCCGGCGAGGAGTCCAATACGAGAGTATCAATCCAAGGCACCGAAGCAAACAGAAGCTAAAAGCCAACCACACTAGGGAGCTACGAATGGAGCTCACCATAACAGCGATGGAGAATCAGAGTTTATATTTTTATACGCAACGCAACGCAACGCAACGCAACGCAACTATACAAACAATCAGTGCGGAGACAACGAATCTTCAGCCCACACACATCATACGTTTTATGTCTATTATATTAATAGGATAAACCTTACACTTATTTTGCAAGAAAAAAAATTCAACAAAAAAAAAAACGAGAAACTATCTCTTAGGTTTGTGTTTGGAATTCCTAGACTTAGTTTACGATTTACTCACTCCTGGCAGAAGATCATTGTAATATACTTATAAGGTTTATATACTTTGTGCGTTTTCAAAACTTTCACTTGGCATTAAAAATACAAAACAGAAACTATCATTTATACACAAAAACATTAAAGAAAAAGTATTAAAAAAAATCGATTTTTGGCTTTAATTTAACTTTTTGTAGCTTGCTTCTGGGCATATTTTTACACATATTTTGGCTGAAAATAGGCTGCAAGCTTTTGAGCTCACATAAGCAATCAAAACTGCTACTGGGTGCTAACAATCTTTCATATAAATAGCAACCTGGACTTGCTATGGAAACATGTACAATCTAGTTTGCAGCTAATTTACTTCATTCCACCCAAATTTATCAGCCTAAAATGGTCGAGGGAACTTTGCTGCTAAATCAAGTGTAAATAAAAATGCTCTAAGAAGAGGCGGGAAACGGCGACAAATAGGGACACTAGCGGGTCCACCTGGAGGGCATTGAAAGATAAGGGTCTGTTACTAGGTATTCCCGCACCACTTGAAACAACAACTTCGCCATGGCTCTGGTTGACGAAAGCAACTACGCCTATGTGAAGCAGGTGGCTCTGGACTGGCGGGAGCTGGTGCGCGAGAAGCGGCAGAGCAATCTCTTCTCGCCCGTGCTGAGCATGCAGGCGGTGGAGTCGCTACAGCGGATGGCGGACACGAAGTCCCGGACACAGTCGATGATTCCGGCGGAGAGACGCGAGTCCAGCTTCTACCGGCACCGCTTCTCGCAGCCGTCCCAGCCCGTGGAGATTGAGTGCCAGGAGCCCTCATCCATGGAGCCGGACCGCATTCGGGTCAGCGGAGACGTTCTGCTCTACATCTACCAACCGATCCTAGTGTCGAAGGCCAGGATGGCCTCCATTCAAATCTTGTCGCCCAGTGACCTGAGCATAGTGTCGGCCAAGCAGGAGAAGCCCATTGGAGAAGAGAAAGCTACGCCAAAGGTGGATCCCGATCTAACACCCGAGTCCAAGTCGCCATAACCTTGGCTTCCGGTGATTATTTTTGTACCATCCTAAACGTTAAGCACTTGTGAGCAATAAAGCAAATGTGAATCTGGCCATTTTATCAGAAACGTAAGGCTTATTCTAGAGCCCTAGATAGATTTTTCCTCTACAATGTCTTGCCTACTCTCGTCTAAACTCGATATCCTGTTTGCCTTCCATCGAACATCCTCAATTTGCGGAACGTCCGCTGACGTTGATGGATCTGCGCCAAATGAAACGCTCTGCAAAGCTGACCTGAACAAGGGAACACCACCTACACGCCTCACGACGCCAAAGGTGAAGCCCAAACCAGGGCTTCCTTCGAAAGTTTCGCTTATGTAAAGCCGAGAACCAATGAAAATGGAGGCAAGTACATAAATCGAACTTCCCCTCTTGGGAGAGACGCGGTTTTCTCTGTCTCACACACAAGCAGCCATATCTGCTCATCCCTTTTCTTTGCATTCGGTTCTACTGCTATCCCTGTCCACTGTTAAGTGCATAGCATGGACACGAACCACTGTTAAACCGTTAAGCACGCCGTAAAGAGAAGTAATCAATGGCAATTATTATAAATTTACAAGGTAGTAAATGGAGTCTAGACTGAGTAGACAATGTAATAAATTAAATTAAAGGATTGGATGTTAAGCTCTGAAACGATGGTTGTAAAATATATACTAATACTAATGATTTAAGGAGATAAATTTAACTTAAATCAAAGAGACCATTTCCTTCATCTTCCATTTTCATCCAGACTATCTTCAAATGGCTTTAAATGAAATGAACGAAGCGTGTCAAGTGCGCGAACAATAAAAACATAATTTTCTTTACGCCTCCAGGTTAATCCTTCCCATATTGTACGAAAAGTCACCACCACCGGAATCAGAAGCCCGAGAACAGAGGGCTCAACAATTATTATAATATGCTTACTTACCAGCAGGCAAAATGGGCGTGGCCGGGTCCTTGACATCCTTGCACGCTTCTCGATTCGCGTGTCACGGCGGAAGCCAACTGAAAATTAAATTTATTTAGTTTTTAAAAATGAGATGGTAGGATAGGATGAAAGTCGCCCTTAAAGGGGGAAATGAGACAATTTGTCTTCAAATTGTAGTTCCAGAAAAAGAGATGCCACTTTAAAGGCAACAAACGTTCCAAGAGCGCCTTATACTATTCCATTTTGTAGTGCCCTTAATCGGATCCAAGTAATGCCTTTTCTTAGCAATGGTTTTCATTAAAGATTGTTTTTGATTTGGATTATGGAAATGAGTTGAAGTTGGCCTGGCTGATTGGGAATTGTCAATAAGCAGCACAGGAAGTTGACTGGAGGCAGACAGGGGCGACACACTCCCCTCAACCCTTAAGCTATTCATTAAACTTTGTGATTAAACTGACCACAGCACTAGGGGGTGAAACGAGGAGGTAGAAGGCCTTTTCACCCCCGGACCTGCAGCAGTTTAGTGAAGTGAAGTGAGGAAAGCGAGCTACGCTGACAGGCTCATTAAATGCCGCATTCACTCGTCCTTTGACTCCCGACTTCCTTCGTCCTTTGCTGGCCACGAGCCAAAGTCAACACATCAAACTGAACGCCCCTCCCCATTGGGCTAATTTTCCCAGCTCAGCCTTTAAATTCTCATTTTTCCAGAAGAGAAGAGAAGAAAACACACTTGAAGCACAAACGGCAGAAGGCATATAAATAATACAAGGAAAATTGTGGAAAATTGCCGTAACAATTTATGTTGACATTATCTCGAGACACATTTTTCTGTCTCGCTCGGCACTTTTCCCTGTTGTGGATGATTAATTACCGCAAAAAGAAAAATATTTGAATATGAAAAACGATACGCTGGGCGGGAAACTTTTTCTTATTGCTCCCCAGTCGCCGATAAACGGGAAGGACTTTTAATGAACTAGGCATTTCATAATCTTCCTGGGGAAAAAGAGATTTGGAAAAACAAATTTGCTACGAATCTCAGACAGGTGATGTTTTTATTCGGGAGAATATCTACATCAAAGCTTTTTGCTTGAATATAACACATTCCTTTCACATAATGAACTTTCACACATCCGTAGATACTCGAGTACTTTTAGATTGTTCGATTTTGGGTCTTTAAAAATGCCTTTTCCATCAGCAGCTTTAAGAAAAGCGTTTTCTCCCTACTTTGAAATTCTGAAATAGCATTAACCCTTAGAAGTGCCGCTCTCCACCTTCGACCTGCTGGAGGATTCACCTTCTGCTGGGCTGCCAATAAAATTCGATTTCTGTTCGGCATCCTGACCCGAAAGAGGCCAAGAAAAGGTCGTGCCATTAAATGTAACTGCGCTGTAATTTGCATAATTTTCTATTCATTACATAATTCTGTCAATTTCCAATACATTATAATTTGTTAGAGAACACAGGGGGAACACAGCAGAGGAACAGCACAGGAAAATATGCAAAGCAGCAGCCGATGAAAAAATGGAACAAATTATATGGAGGACATTTCTCGAAGTTCTCTTTCTTCCTCTCTCCCTCTTTTGTTGTCGTTCCTCTTATTTGTAATTTGTTTTCGGCTTAAAAAGATTATTTTATGGTGAAAACAACCCGAGGCCAAGTTGTTCAATTTTTTATGCGCAATATGCCGGAATTGAAAGGACGAAAACAGGTCACCAGCGATGAGGGGTAGAGAAATTAACACATTCGGCAGGAGATTTTCCCGATACCGCAGAAACAGTATAAATATCGGCGGGCATGAAAGAAACCGCAAACTTATCTAATCCTCAACCGGAACCAATACGAAAATCACGTAGCCATTATAAATGCAAATCAAGTGTCAATATTGCACATTTGAATATTTTCGCCACAAGGATTTTCATTTGCCAGGCGAATCCGAATCCGAATGCGAATGCGAATTTTCCGTGTTTTCTTTTCCTACGTTTTGCAAATCAGCAAAGCAAACATCTGAGACAAAGAGTGGAAGGCTCGGTGCGAAATCAATTGGAATCCCAAATGTCAACTGAGTGAATTCATCGGGAGTTTCCAGGACATTTGCCAAACATCTGGCCAGGCATACTGATGAGGGCCACCGAAAAGATAATGATGGGTTGCCAAATGAAGGGCTCTTAGTTTGTGAGATTTTGGTGAGACCAATCAAAGGAGGAAGAGTAGATGAGGGGCTCGGTTCTAAGACAGCCATCAAATCAGATCAAATTTTACTTTCTCTTACAATATCTCTGTTACTATGTCTGTTTATAATGTTCCTCCTTTAATTCTTTAACTACTCGGCTATAAGCTCATTGCGAAAAGTGTGAGCTTGGCAGTACTACGTGCCAAGTAGCTGCAAACTTTAGTTTCCTGTTGGCCTCCACCCACTTGGCGCCAAATAGCCGTCTAAAAAACCTTGCTAATTAGCATTTTAAGGTAGGCAAACTTTCAGCCTCGGAAACTTTTCGCCGGAGGGGCCCAGTCATGGATACACGGATACCTGTCCCTCTTTATTCCAACCGCATTTCCCCTTCCCCTTGGCGTTCAAGTTAAATAAGTTGTCATCGTAATGTGACCTCGGCTCGGAGGCGCCCTGCCCCGAGGAAATTACAAATATTTGATGCTCGTAACATGAGATTTAATATTTCCCAACCTCACAGCCCCGACTGGAATCGAACGTCCCCCCAACCAAAAATTTGCATTCGTGACCGAAGACAATGCCGAAAAAAGAAAAAAGGAGGGAGAAAGGTAAAGGCAGCGAGACACGCGAGTCACGCGAATTAAGCAAAAATAAGAAGGAACAGATATGAGCCTGAGATATTTGAGAAAAGGTTTTCCCCAGCAGCTCATAATGCTGTCATATGTCTGCCCGATGGGTTTTATTGGGGAGCCTACGTTCGCTGACATCTCCACTTCTCACTTGGGGAGCTTCTCTGTTTGTGCAGTTTGTGGAGTTTGCTGGCGTTATCACGAATACGAGTGTTATTTTGTTTTCTCTGACTCAAAGTGGCGTGTGAGCTTCTTGGCTGCTAATGGAAGACAAACATTTTATGGCCAGCTGACCTTCTGTACCCGCTGGAAAGCCCCTCCCCCTCCCCGTCGTTCTCCTTCTGCTCCGATTACGTATTCGCATTCATTCAATTACATTTTTGCGCACACTCAGCACTAAAGGGACCGCTCATAAAGCGTCAAAATTTCGGCCAAATGAGCAGGCTCGGCCATCTGATGGAAATCCTCCCACTTTGTTGTCCTTCATTAGAAACTGCTCCCCGGGGCATTCGATTCGTCCAAGTCTGGGCCCACACACACATGAGTTCGAGGAGAAGTCAGGACTCCGAAGGACATGCCGTGTCAACGCCATCAAAGTGTCCGGCCTCTATTAAAACTGAGCAAGGAGTCGTCATCAGCTGAACCGCAGCGTAAACATTGCGGCTGCCTCAATGGACCTTGGACCTCAAAGCTGACATCGCGAGGACTCGAGTCCTGTACCGTGTCCTGTGCCCTTTCCCTCTCCTGCTGACCATTGCATTTCCCCCGAGGCCAGGACAAACACTTTGCCACACTCAGCACTCTTGCTCTGTTTTCCCCATTTCTTTGCTCAAAACAAAGCTCACTGTGCTGCTCTGGTGGATTGTTTCTTAATTCTTGAAGACTTGAGTTTCAGACTGGATTAATCATTTCATATGCCAGAAATTTGTAATTTTCATAACGTATCACCATTAAAATTGGGAATAAAAAGTTGATCAAGAGTTGGTTATTTCATTTTATTATCTATAACTCTCTTTTGCTCACTCCCATTTTCAGCTTCTTTCGTCACGCCTGAATTGTTGTTAAAAAAAAAGGATATAACAATTAAAACCCGAAATTTTTATGATTTTTCTATGCAAATTTACTTCCCTATTTCTTTTCCTTTTCCATTTTTTTCAAGCGCCGCACAGGTGGCTGATTTAGTTTTATTTTATAGACGGAACAATATTTCCTTTTATTGAAATATATAAACCTGTGTTGGAAATTAGAGTGAAATCTAAATTAGATCCGTTTCACACAAATAGAATACGAAAAACTCAATGACCTGTAGGCATTTTATCCTATAAATTGGAATACTTTAAAAGAAGTGCGTGTCGAAATTCTATTTCGTAATATGAAAGCTTCTGCACATCCTTCTCGAACATTTTAAAATACAAATATAGATACAGATAAGCGCTCTGAGTCATAAAATATGTCACATTCTGGGCTAAATTAGAATAAGCTCACAAGGACTCACTCCCAACTAAAAAGGATGTTCGGGCTGTGTGTGTGTTGTAATTAACCCATTTGCTTGCGGATAAAGAGCCACGAAATCTGGCGTGAAAACATTTAGAGCACTCTTGAGGTCTGCCACATGTGTAATTATCCTTTCGCTCCACTGCTCCCTGCTGATGAAGTATAAGAATTTTAAGTAAAAGGAAGGGAGGTAGTCATGTGCCAGTTAGCATAGAATATTGTGAACTTTAAAGGACTATATGAACTATTTCGTTTGATTGGCTAGAAAGCTATAGTTCTGAAAAGTTATTGTTGTGTTTTCGTTCAAGTAAATAAAATCTAGTTTTCCTCCATAAACTCCCTTACCTCCCTTAATGCCTTGCAAATTGACACTTGGTGAGCGCCCAACACCCCTGGTCCCTCACCCCGCCTGCTCTTCCGCTATCCCTGGGAAGGACTCGAGTCCATCAGGAAAGTGATGAATGTGCAAGTTCCTGGACGCGCGTCCTGGCCAGTGTCCTGATCTGTGTCCCGAGCTGGGATGGCATCCGGCGCTAAATTGGATTGCATATCATTACTTTGCACTTGTCTGGCAACAAATTTTCGCACTTTCCCTTCGACGGGCTGCGTCGGGAGAAGCGGGAAAAAAGTTAAGGAAAAGGATAATTTATGCGTCTTGCAGGAAGTCTCTTTGATGGACATTCCTTTCAACTGTTCAACTCGACTGGGAGGGTGGTGTTTGAGTATCCTGTTGTCCTCCAAAGAACTCCCGGACTCCCAGGACACAATTGCTGGACAAATCCAATAAAACAAACTGCAAAGTTGCTCCTCATGTGTGTAAGATAATATTTGCTCGACTTTCAGACCTTTGCGCACAATAAAAATCAGCATGTGAAAGCAATTTATTGCCTAACAATGATTAATGTATTTCATGGAGCAGAAGCAAAAGCAAGTAATCGAAATGAAATATTTCATTCCACATTCTACATTCATTCTAAGGTACATCATTACCCAAAAAGCATCCATTTGATAACTTTTAGTTGGGCTTGCTGTTGACATCTCAGTCCTCACTTCTGACACTCCCAATTGGCCGTGTCAACAGGTTTTCATAACTCTCAACTTTTGCATAACCAGCTGACAGCCGAACAAGATGTTTCTGTCAAGGGGACCCCTCCCCTTCCCTTCTCTTTCCGCACATTCCGAATGTCAAATTTAAATTCCATTGCTGATGTGAGTAAGTCAAAATCTAGTTTCGGAACTGTGAGCTCCTGCCTGTCGGATTATAGGCCCTGCGAAATTCCTACCCTGTGTTGTGGTAACAACTCCCCTCATTACGCATCTCCCCCCGCACGTGCGCATAACTTTGGCTTAATTCGAAATTAAATTTATCATCAATGCAATTAGTGGCCATAAATTAAGGATTCCCATTCGGCAACGAATCCATCTCCCTGCGCATTTCGCTTCGTGGTCACAAGTGTGAATTATGGCCGCAATGCCGCATAACCTTTTCTGCATATCCTCATGTGCTGTATCCTCATGTGTGTCTGTGTGTGTCCTGCGGTCAAATTAAATTAAATTGTCCTTTTTCATTTCGATACACTTTCGAATTCTCCAGAGAGAGGGAGCCGTGCCGCATCCTCGTCAGCTCCATTAAGCCAATAAAGCATTCGTTTCATTGGATTACGTATGCTGATGTTGGGGAGCAGAGTGGGGCGCATCTATGGGGATCCGGTTACACACACATGGTTGCGGAGAGCACACGGTCAGTGGAGTGTCCTCCGACCCATGCTCCTTGCTCCATACTCCATGCTCCATGCTCCTGACTTTTGGCTCAATTTGTGCGCTGATATATTGGCCAAACAAGCTCAAAGAAGCTTGGAGAAATAGAGAGAAGCTTGGCAAATACAAATAAAATCGTTTCAATAACTTTGAATGTCTCCAAAAGTAGCCTAAACTAATCCCATTGCAAGAACCAGTATCTTAATTAAGGAAACCTATGACTAAAATTCGCATTGCTTAATGTATTTGGAATTATACACCCCCTCAATGCTTAAATGCTCAGGGTAATTGCTCATCTCAGCCGATTTCACCACTCCTTTTTGGCTGGTGAAGTCCGGTTGATTAAATGCCCTAGATAATCATTTAATCCTCGAGAGCAACCGCAGGCGTTGGAATGAACTTGTTCATGCATTATTCATCATTTCGCTTTCATTGCTTTCGCCGCTTTAATTTCACTGACCCCTTACTAGTGCCAAAATCTGGATTTAATAAGAGAAATGCAGCGAACCTAATGAACTTCCTGTTTGTCCTGTTTGTGCTTCCTTTTTTTCCCATTTTTCCCTTTGGCTTCCTCTATTTTTGGCCTGCAGCCAAGCAGAAGAGATTTGGCCCGATTTTCCCCCGCTATTAAGCCATTTTTCCTCTTTCCTCTGCTGCTGATTGTGATGGATAAACTATTGGGGAAAATTGCCTCGGAAGATGCCGACATTTGGTTCAATTGAATGCGTTTCAATTGAAATTCACTTTCCTTGCTTTTGGCATTGATGTTTTCGACTCGCTAACCCTGACCACGCCCCCTACGTCGCCCATCACATAAAGTTGCCAAAAGCAGAGTTTTTATAATTTTAAACATACTCCAAGATGGATAAATCTTCGCGGGATTAGTTTATGCGTCAGACCACTGGCGACATTTTTATTGGCGTACTCCTTATTAATATTCCGCTCTCAAGGACTTTAACTCTTTGTAATCCTTCGCATTACATAATAACTCATGCTTTGTCATACAAACGACTTCATTAGCAGCTTTACAACATCCATTGCGCCAAATATTTCTTAATGAAAGCGCCAAATGCTCGCCAGGCTTAATCTTGGAAAATTCCATGATTTAAAAAGCACATTTAACTTAATGGCTGTCTTATACTTTTTGTGAAAAAAGGACTGGCAAAAGGCTGAACGCATTCAATACAAATTCCTTGAATTATTAACCAGCTTCTGGCGACAGCTGGAAATATTTCGGAGTTAAGGGAATTGGGAAGTATGCCTCTTCGCAGACAGATTTTTGCAAAGAATCCTCAGACACGTTCCACCCGAATTTGAATGCCAATAATCGATCCCAGAGGCATTCTCCTGCCACAAGGACACTGGCAACCCCAACTTTAATCCCGGCTCAAAGCTGGTGTTATCTGCGAGATGTTTACCTTTCGCTCTCACCTCTGACTCTTCATTTTCCGGCGGGGGGATTAAAAAGAAATCCACTCGAAATTGAATACGATTAAATTCGAAATTGACCTCTGGCTGACCATATGCAAATGCCGCATAATCCTGCACCATCCCTCCCCTCCCTCATTTAATCGAGCTGTGAAAGTCAGGAAGCCCGAGCCGCTTACAATTGTCCTTTTCCCTGTTGCTACAGCATTTTAAAATCGAATTTCAGCCGCAACAAAAAAAAGGGTGGAACAAGTCAAGGCAATTCAAGGGGTCTGCTGTTCTGTTTCATTGTCAAGGGTTGCTCTCATCGCATAGGGGTTCTATTCTTATAGGGGTGGTGCTCTCAAAACATAATTACGTGCATGTAAACAATAATTTAATTTCGCACTAATGCAGCAAATTTGTGGGCTGATTGTGGACTTTGCTAACGAACTTGCATCTTGAGGAAGGGGTTACTGAAAACTCAGATGAAGAGGGTGTGAGCATGGCAACTTGGATAAAAATGACACTTTTTAAGTCCCTTGCTCTTTCGCAAACTTTTCACATGACAAATGGTGATTTCTTTTATGAAAGATTTATGAGTGGGACCTCTGAAACCCTTTTAGCTGGCATATTCCATAAATCTTGTTTTGGTAAATCCGTTGAAGAGAGCAGATACTAGAGTTTATATTTGGGGAAAAGTGGCTAGTTTTTAAATCTTTCCTGCACTTTCACTTGGTTCATTCAGTAATTAACAGAATGGTACATTCTCCTTCCAGTTGGCGGCGAAACGGAAACGGAAATCCCATTGAGTTTCAGCTCCGATGGGCAAACATTGTTCCGACACTTAAATTTGCATAATCAAAATCAAAAACATCATTTCCATTTGCCCCCCGCCGGCTGTCAATATGCCACTTGGAAGCCGCAGTTGAGCTTTTAAAATTATGCAAATTCAATTTTGAGACACTTTTCCCGCCACCCCAAACCCAAACGCTGTCCTGGATTTCCTGCCCTGCACTCGAAAGCTGAGACATAAATTCGAGTAACTGTATTAATATAATTGGCCAGGGGCGGTGGCGGTGGCTCTTAAAATTAGATTTAGATGTGCACCTCCTCCTTTTCCATATTCTCCTCCTTCGAGGACTTTCTCATTTCCCTTGAGTTGATTACCTTTTGTTGTCTTAGCCAAGTGGAGTGCACCAGATCCTGGCCGGGATTCTGAGAAGTTTAAAGCTCCATTAACCCTGCAGTGGTCATAATTTAAAGCCTATATCTTCTTGGCCATAATTTGTTGTAGCCAGAACTGCTGGCTATGAATCATGTTTAGTTTTGGACCTGCAAATCGTTTTATTATTCAAACCCAATTGCGCTCCGACTATAAATAATTAATTTAGATGGTTTCCCGGGGAGGTTCGCTGTTCGGTGGCTGCGAGTCCTTTATTTATGGTCTGGTTCCAGGGTCCGGCTTAACTGTTGCTTCCTGGCCAGAGATTTGTGGTCTGCCACTGAGTTAGGGCCATTTAGATGTGAGATTACCTTTTATGGCCTTTGCTTCTTAAGGCGAAAGTCAACTTGTGGATTTATTTGGGGGGAACCAAAATTCAAAAAGCAGAGCCTTTAAAATGTCTTCTGTACTTGAATTTGCTGTCCCAGAGCTACAAGTATTTGTATACAACTAATTGTTGATTTCTGTAGAATTAGCAGAATATATTCCTTTTAGAAATAGCCATGACAGAGATTCGCTTTCCATTCATTTCTGGTTAGGGATATCTATATACTTATACAAAGTCAAATGCCTTTGCCATCCAAATAATCAGATTGGCATTGATCCTTCCTGGTCGATTTCATGGATACCACTTATTTGCCCATTTTTTCGCTCATGACTGAACTGCCAATGTCATCCAATTTCTTCACACCTTCTGGGGGAAATTTTCGGGATTCCTCACACGAGGATAATGCGTTTATGGCAGCTGCAGCCGTTAACTGTCCATAAAAGTGCACATTATTGTAATGTTGCATTGTCCTGGAATAGCTGTTTGAGCCTGGCTAACGACAGGACATCGTCAACGCCATGCTCGGGAACCTGGAGGTCTTCTGCGATAATCTCGCCTGAGTCGAGAGTTGGCAGTTTGCCCGGCAGGACATCGCAGGACTCTGCGCTTCGGGAAGTGTAAATGTTTTAGTGGATTATCGCTTGGCACGATTTTTATCATCGAATAGCATTCGATTGGAATGTCCTTTGGCGGCGAAACTCCACCTTAAGCCCGCCCATTGCAACGCCAATCGTTTGGCCAAGTGAATTGTACTTAGACCCAGGGACATTAGTTGGAAAGTCAGAGGGCATCCATTAGAGTAAAGCCCAAAACCGTTTCAAATCTCGTTAGGCTTCGTCCTCGTCCCATTTCGAGGACATTCCTCCTTCCTTAGGGGAGGGTGGAAAGCGTAGTTCATATAGAGACCCCGCAAATGTCAGCAATAAAAAGATAATCATGATTTACAGCCAACTTCAATATGTGGCCAGGAATGTCGGAGGACATTCCGCAAAGTTTATGGAGAGCAGTCAGCCAGGATCCGCTGGCAGGAAAGCTGTCAAAAGTCCTTGTCTAACTGTCATTCGGCATTTTATTAGCATATTAATTATAGGCAGCAGGGCGCAGCTCCCACCTCCGCAATTAAACACTCGTGGAAGCATTTAAACTTTGACACCTGCAAGTCTCCTCGGAATTCGCGCAAACTTTTATAGGCTCGAGCTGGGAAATCCCATTAATCTTCCGCCGCAGCAGCAGAGGTGTAAACCGAAAACAAATCTCTTTTTTATGGTAATTGAACTTTTTTATTGTTTCCCCACTCGCCCTGCTGCTTTTCCTTTTCATTTTGATTTGGATCTGTTTGTCTGGATTACTTATCGATTTCATTTAATTAGTCCGACACTTTGCATACAAGTCAAATGGAAGTTACTTTTGGGGGAAATCCCCCAAGATTTTGCCAGTGGGCGGGGACTTTGGGGGACTCCTGATTCCCAGACGGGCGGTAAAGTAATTCGCATAAGCTAATTGGGAGATTTGCGCTGATCAGGCAGCCCCGAACAGGCTATTTTATGACGTGTTCTCTCATTAGCAATAAAAACCAAATGGAAATTGCCTGATTAGCCCCGGAATCGCACTGCAATTGTGTCCAGAGTGAGGCAGAGGGGATTCCCCGAGGAAAACCGAATTACCATCAGAGAGAGGGGTGTGGAACTAATTGCATAGTTTCAGCAAATGGGGGGAGATGCATCGATTTGTATTCATAGACAGCTAGCGAATTTAAAGTATTCATTTGTGTGACAACTATTACACTAAAGCACCATAAAGAACCCATCATGGCACACAACTATGATTACCTAAATTTAATTTCCCTGTCTAAACGAGGAGCTTCCTTAAATCCCACCTAAATCCCTTGACTCAAAAATTAGTCTCAAATTATTCCACTCATGTTAGACTCTCCCGAATCCTGTCATATTTCCCCAGTTCATTTGCCAACCTTTCGCTATCTGCATTTATGGACTAATAGATAATGGCAGCCAAGTTTTGAAACTGTTCCATTTGCAGGCCACGACGACACAGCTCCTTTGCGAAGGACTCATTACGCCGCCGTCGTTATCTGTCCCATATGAGAATGCCGGTGAGGAAGGGCCATGCCGAATGGCTTTATTGTAATTGGGCTGCAACATTTTGTTAAAATATGACATATTTTATGGCTCACAGTGCGGCGGCTTGTGGGTTATTTCTCAGGGCTTTTATCTAGCACTCGCATGTATAATTTGCATTTGGCCCCGGACTCGCAAGTCCCGAGTTCCTCGAGCTCTGCATGTGCGCCAAATGAATTCGAATTGGTCCCATTTGTACTTTATTAGGGTTAAGTTTGGTTATTATCGCAGATAATGAGTCCGTGGAGTGGGCGCAAGAACAGGGAATCCTCCGCAGGAGCTCAGGTATGACGAGAAAACTTTGGTTTGGTAATGATGTGTACACTGCGGGAATTACTTAGTGGGTTCTGCCATAATAGGTATCTTTTATATTTCAAATTTGAGTTTGCAACTCAGAAGCTTACTCAATTTTCATAAACATAACTTAGACTAGTACAGAACATCTCGCAGTGTATTTATGCGTTCTGCCTGGGGATTCACCTCCCTTTGTTTTTGTCTCGTTCGCTCAAATTGCAAAATATGTGCGGAATTTCTTGTACTCGAGGTAGCCGAAAAAGCTCTCAAAAAAACATAAACGTATTTGAGGCTCTTTGCTGCTGTTTTTTGTCGCCTGCACCTTTTGTCTGGACCTTGAAGAAGAGAAGATTTCTGACTCAGCCCGCGAGTTGGAGTATCCAAGACATCCAGGAGCAGTGCCTTTTTAGAGGGCAGATGGATATCGAGCCGCAAAGTCATTCGATAAATTAAATCAAATTTTTCAGATTTTTGTGCATGTTCAACGCGTGCATGGAGTGAGGACAGCAAATATAATTGGCCGCAGAAAATAAGTCAAAAGGTTGGCGTGTCTGCTTGGTCTGGTTTTTTGTATTTGCTTCCTTGACAAATTCAATAAAAATGCCACAAAATGTCATAAGTAAATTATGCACAATAGATTCCCAATTGATTGACACCCACACGCGTCGCCTTCATTTGATTCGCTTCGAATTTGGCCAGAAATCGCCCCAAATTATATGGAGAAGGGAAATTGCCGTGAGCCCGACACGTGTCGCAAATGTGAGGGACTTTACAGGAAGTATGTATATATACGATATATGTATGGGAAAGGAAAAAATCTCCTCCAGCCCTCCAGAGTGGTGGGATATTCAGAGGGGAACGTGTTTTAATAACTCAACTAAGTGTCCTCGACACAAAGTTGACAAATGTCTTAATAACGTCTCGAGACGAATCCGATCCCCAAGGAGTGAAAGCCAAGGACTCTCCCCAGACATGCAAATCAAAGAATTTATCACTCGGCGGAGATGGAGGCTCTATCTGCTGGCTCTGCTCTGGTTTTAGTTCATCCGCATCGCCGATGCGGCCAAGTGTAAGACTATGAATAATAAAAAGGGTTAAATTAGCATTTTCACATTTATTTGAGCGATGACATGGCGCGATACGACGGCTCTTCATCTTGGGCTTTATCGCCGGGGTCTGGGGTTGCTTAGGGTTAAGGCTGGATCTGGATTGGTATTATTATTATCCCAGGAGCAGGGTTGGGGTTTATTAGCGAACGCGTGCAGCGGCAATCATGAGGCGTGTTAGCGATGGGAGAGGGGCGGGGCTGGGACTATAGTAATTTCCGATGACATTCACCGAAAGAGTTGCCCTCCAGGACAATCACTAATGATGGCCCATTGCCAGGGACATTTGGGCACTGAAAGCGAAGGCGTTTAAGCGTGGTGTCAGCAGCTTATGGCATATCCTGGAAAAGGATTCGGAGTTCTACAGAGATGATAAGGGGGATAAGAGATGCTGCGATAAATTACTTAAAGTGCTGTTACTACCACTACCACTGTTTACCTATGAGGAGTAGGAACCAAAAGAAGCACTTAGTATCAAGAGATTAAAGCATTAGAGATTAACATTTTAGATTGATCTATACCTGGTCTATCCGCTGCACATTTATCTCCATCAGTCCGCCCAGCCCACTGCGATTTCTCATCCATCGCAATTTCAAGTCCCCCAACTCGCCTCCCCTGCGGTTAATTGCTGTGTAAATCAAATCCATCCACCGTCAAAACACGGATCCATTTCATTTTGCCTCGATTTGGAGGCGAGTCGGCAGTGCCTACAAGGATTGCCCATTAAAAATGTTAATTAGTTGCACAAACAGTGAGCATCGGTGATTGCAAGACTGGAGTAACTGGAGTAACTGGAGCAGGAAAATCCGGAGGAGGCAGGCCAGAGTATCCAGAATACAGCAGCTCTGATCCAGGGCTCGTTGGACTTCGCGTGTATGCAAATTGAATTTGCCGCTGTCGTTGGTGTCCTCGATTGAATGGCAATTAAGATAAATGTTCGCGGCATGTCCGCACTTAAGCCCAACAAGCCGCGAAGTCACACTTTGGCGCAGAGATGCCGCAGACTCCAGGAGACACTCAACCGATGCCCAGGGTTCCCCGGCGGATCTTAAAGCCAATCACTACTGTTATTAACTAATTTCACTGACACTTTGAACTTTAAAGAAGCCGAGATGAAGAATATACATTGGCATAAGTTCAAACTTACTTTCATACAGTTTTAGGCAGATTCTTGTGGGTTGTAAGTCGTCGCACAGTGCGATATCTCAGTGCAAGAGAGCTCTTTAAAAGGATTTCTTCCCGCAGGTTGCTGTATCAATTGCCGATTCGTGTCACGTTTGCAGCGTCTGGCGAAAATCGATACGCGGCCAAGGCAAACCGGCCAAAGGCCAAGGCGAACTGGATGTGGAACTGGAACTGGAAGGTACCGTTGCCGCAGCAATCAGCTGGCCGACCATGCCCAGAACACACCCCGCCCCCGCCACCGAAACGAACAAGTGCAACGAACCTCGAACTTCGAGGAAATTCCCTGCGCAAATACCCACCATTAATCCTGCATAGAACAGATATTAGACGGTGGCTGAGCGAAAATATTTTTATAATTTCGGCTTCTTGATAAATCACAGACGAAGAGGCATCATTTGTCAAGCGGCATCCCCGAGCAGTGGTCGTATGTGGGCCATCCCAGCCCCCACCCTCTTCCACATATGTCACAGGGGTCAAAAATGCGACACTTTCGTCATGCAGGGAACGCAGGGAGTGCAGGGAACCGTCCTAACAAATGACCTCCTTCTGCCCGAGGGCCTGGATGAGTTATGGTCTTCGGGCTAATAGTATGCCAGGACATGTCTAGCGGAACCCTTTCGAAAATCAACCTGCCGTGATGAGCACAAATTAAGTTTGTGGCACTTCAAGTGGCTGGGTCTCTTTGGGGAATGCGACGAAAACAATTGTCTTAAGGTGGCTGTAATTCTTCATCTCCTCGCAGGACTGCTAATTGTGCTGACAATTTTTATGGCAGGACCTCTAAAATATGGGAAAATTATGCGGAATTAATGTGGCTCAGGCTACTCCATCTGCCACCAGCTTTTATCAAAAATTAGAGCGTGAAATAAAGCCGGGCCATGTAAGAAAAGAACAAGCAGCTCGATTTATTGGGAACCATAAATCATACGACTTGAACGGGGGATGGGAATCGGAGTCCGGAGTCTGGGGAAAATCAACAGAGGGGTGCGTGCAAGTGGAGCTCCATTCAGACTCCATACGACTCTCCTTTCAGCATGCCAACTATTTAAAGTGTCGGTAGTGCTCCTTCTGACTTTTTTGTTTCATTCATAAAGTGAAAAAATTAGTTTAAAATTTCAATCACGTTTGCGTCATGCGAGTGCTCGATAGCATCGCCCGAATGAAACAGAATTTTAGATGGCATAGAATTAGGAGATCCCGAGAAGAATCCCAAAAATGGAGACGGATATCATTTGTGAGGGTGTAGCCGCGGACTGAGAAGTGAATGAATGAAAGAAAAGTTCTCGAATTCCAAGCGCGTGCTGTGATCCAATGAGATATCATCATCTGGATGGAACTGGCTTAGAACCCCTCCCTCGATGGCTTCATTCATGGGAAATTCGACAGGTAGACCCCAGCGGAAATGGGACATTGAGGAAACGCTTATCTCGGGCTAAATCTACTCACTCGCTCCGCTAAGAAAGCCCCCCTCTCTTCGGGGAGCAGATAATGCCGCATTTGATTTTGCCATAATGAAATTTACCCAAATTGGACTGCAAATTGCACGACGTCTGAGCGCGTTACCATAAACCGATCTCGAATTCCGCGTACGATCGCCCAGGCATCCTTATACTCCCCGACTTATGGCTCCAAGCGTGGCGACGCCTTCTACGGCGGGACGGACTTCTAAATCTGGCAAGCGGAGGATGGACACGTGCTCCTCGGACTCCATGCTGGAGCTCCGTGGTTGTGCAATTTAAATTTGACTTCCATTTTAATTGCCTTCAATTAGCGATGCATCGTTTAGCTTCGGCTTTGAATCAATGTCAATCATTATGATGGCTTGTAAGAAGTAGAGTTGATCAAGCTTAGATCTCTGAGAAATGTGCAACTCGCTGGAACTGGACTCATTTAAAGCTGTTTGGAGTCTAGGTCAAGTGATAAAACTTTAGTAATCAAGGGGATATTTTAATCCTGCCCTGGTAATTCTGGTAAAGATAGCTCCTATTGTACCAATGTTTGGCTTGGCATTCTAGCTTGGCTGCCTCTCAATTAACTCCTCGCCTGCTACCTTCTTGGTCAAAACCCCAACCCTGAGGCAACTCTTTCCTGCCATTTATGGCGCACAACTTGTTTTTGTCCTTGCCCGTGTAATGCGACTAATTGGAACTGCAGTCGCCAGCATAATTAGTTCCCAATCAGAAACCGATGACCCAGGTAGATGTTTTGGCAGGTGCAACCGAGTGAGCTGAGTAAGTGTGTGACATTCTATGAAATTTATGACATTATTTTCTCCCGACCTTTCTCTGGAAATTGCCACGGTGGCTAACTGTATTTTGGATGCAGGAAACAATCAGGTCCCTGTTTTCCCGAACAGCGGGGTTCCTTTCTCCTGGCGCTGTGCTGGTCATAAATGTCACAATATCACACACAATGCAACATGATTATTATTTTTGTTGGTCAGATCAGATAGCTACGTACTACGTATATGGGCAGTGCAAAAACATATTGGTCCCTGGACCCGGGAGATTGTGGATCAAATACCCTATCTGAATAGTCAACGTGGGTCAACTCGGCTGTGAAATCTTAACTTTCCATCTTTACTTTACTGCAATACCCTTTTCCATGCCATATGCTGGCCTAGTCCTCGCCCAAATTTGCTTGCAAATTAACCATTTGAATAATTTTGCGAAAGGGAAAACGCTCTCGCTTAGGAATTTATGAGCAGGCATTTCCATTTCCTTGGCTGGCCGGTCTCAGCTGTGGAAAAGTTACGAGCAAATTGCGTGCGGCATGGAAACTTTCTCGCAATCCTCCAGCAATTGCTAAAAATGAACTGCGGAATGGAAATGGAAATGGGAGTGGGGAGTCAAAGTCCTTTGTCAACATTTTAAATGCATTTTTATTGAGATTCATATCGCGAATTCGCACAAAGAACCGAATGCGTCTCTGGATTGACTTCAAATTCCTTAAATTATTACCTATCCCCCACCCAGAAAGGCAACCCAACCCCATGTGAGGCAATCCCCTGGAAGATTGTCAAACCTCTCGGTTTAAAATCGTTCCGGCAACTCGCACGTTTTATGCGAATTTGAACGGTAATAATCGATCCCTGCGGCATTTTAAAAAATAAATCCGTTTCGCAAATGGAAATGGAAGTGCCGGCGAGGGAGGAAAACGGAAAATGGAAAGCCTGAAGAGCCCAGAGTTTCCTTTGAATTATGGCAGTTGCTAAGCTCGCACATATGGAACAATGAAGCACATGGATCCCGGGAGCTGTTCTGGGATTTTATGCGTTTCTTATCTGAGTTTGATTTGGCATCCGAATTGCAGTAAATTAAAAAGTGCAAACAAAACACTTTGATAAAGAAGCCAGCTCGACTTTATGGCCCAGACGTTGCCAAGGATTTTCCCCGCGATTGGAGGTTAATTAGGAGTTGGAGTAGAAGAGGGCATGCCTGCGATAAATGGCTTGAAGTACATTTTCGATTAAGGTTGCTTTTAGGATTGCAAGCTCTAGCTTTTCTTCTTCATTACTGATTTTTTAGTTAGGGAACAGGAGTAAATCATGGTACTACGTTTCCGAACTTAGGATAACATAAATCACGTTCAAGAGGCTAAGACTAATGAAGGTTATTTGCTTTTCATCGGCTTCCATCTATGCAGATTGCTTGTGTTCACATATTAGCACCCAGTTCGCAACCCTTTATAACCAACCCTCAACCTTGCTGGTATGAATTAGGAACTCGAAAATGTAGCAATCATTATAAACTGCGAAAAAAGAGAGGACAGCCCCTTCTGTGGCTTGCATAATTGCACGGAGTGTGTAAATAATAATTTAATTTTGAGACTAACTCAACAAATTAGTGGTTTCATTGGGAGTTCCCTTCCCCAGATCATGGCATAATGTTAATTCAATCAGAGGAAGCTGGAATTCTGGTCGTAAATAAGTCCGGTCTGTCATTAATGTCTTCAGCACTGCGCAATTAAGCGCGAATTATGAATATTTCGCTGGCGAAGGCGCAAAATTGATCACGTTCTTCTCGTCCTGGGGTTTTGCCCATCCATCCAATCCCCGGAAAAAGAAGACTCTGCAGATGTAAATCATGATTATCATTTTATTGCTGACACATGTTTTCATTAACATTCAGCTTCCCCTATTCGACGAACGACCAACAACCAACAACCAACAACCACCGACCACTCGGCCATCCCATAGTTTCCCGCCATTGCCAAATATGATGTCAAATGACGTCGCTAGAGCGTTTCCCATTTTCCATAATTTCGCAATTCTGCACACTTGCCGTCGTCCATCCCAGAGGTCAGCGTGATTTACATAATCGGGCAGTTCCGCCCGGCTCACTCCCCCTCCAGAACTGACTGTCATCAATCAAATATTGCAATTGGCTACTGGACTGGACAGTGGCCATGCAAGATGGGAAAATAAACTTGGTGCTGTTTCTCTGGGGATCGAGAGGATATGGCGATACGGATGTTACCGTGTCTTCATCTAAATCATGGAAAAAGGATTTTGTCTTCATCTAAATCATTTGTATTGTACCCTTCTTGTATAGCTACTCTTTACGTACCAAAAAATATATATAATATTCTATGACCCCATTTTCATTGCCTAATATAGCCTCCAAGGTCCTGCAAAAGCAATTTGAATGCAAAAATGTTTGACGACAGCTGCCGGAGCCCCAAGATGTCCCCATAAAAAAGCGTCGAGATTGGCTAATTAAAGGCGCAGTGGATCGGAAGGGAGAATATCGAAGAACGAGAAGGTGGAGCGAAGGTGGGCGAACTCAAATGTTAAATGGTTCATGACTGCAAAGGGTTGAGCCAACCTTGTTGAAATTAGCATTAATTGGTCATTGCAACTGGCCCAGGCCATGAACGGCCCTCCGGGGAACTCTTTCGGAGATTAAATAAGCCAAGGCAGCCAACGAAAATGGCACACAAAAATAAAAGGCGGGAAATGGCAATACAAAATGCTTTAAGATGAGACACAAGTACAACATAATTTGACAAGTCATAATATTGATGGCATTGGCCAGGATTTATGGGCCACATCATCTGCGGATATCGAAGGGCTTGCACTGCGGAAAGGGGGGAAAGGGATTCGATTATGTGGGCTTGTAATCGAACAGATCGACAATGGGGCCATAAATCTTGCTCGGAACCCCGCTACACTTTAAATCGAAACGGAAGATTTATTCGCAGCCACAAGTGCTGCCTACCTCCACCCCTGGTGGAAAATCCTTAGACCCTTAAACCCAAACCCTTCTATTTCGATTCAAGTGGCTCGAAATTCGAATGCAGCATATGTGCGGGTCCTGTTTTCCTCAAAGGGTTGCTGGAATGGTGGAATGGTGGTCTGACCTCCCAACCCTTTCCCTATCCCTCACCCTCTCCCTCCACGATTCACAGTTCTTTTTTTAATATTACCCCTAGTTGAACTAATTTCCCGGCCTTTCGGCCTGTTTACAGACGATAAATTTAACACAATTTTTCCCCGTTTTAATTTCTCGAACAATTGTTAGTCTCATTTTTTCTAGTCCTACGCGAAACGCCTTGGAATTTTCCGAACGGTCGAAGAAGGTACAAAATATGCAAATGTCCATGAAATTGTCGAGGAATTGGCATAAAAAATGCTCGAAAAATAAAAGAAATTAACAAACATAAAATTAATGTTGGCACCCAACAAATTTAGACCGTCTCTAAATGCAACCCTGAATGGCGAGTCACAGTCGCAAAAAGGGGGAGTGGGTGGAAAATGGAAAAGCGGGCGCGAGGTTTGGGATGGCAAAGGTAGAGAAAACTGTGTGTGTGTGTGTGTGTGTGTACTGCACGTGTTTCCATTTGCGACATCATTCGACACTTGGCTGGCTTTTCCTGCGCTTTGTTGCGAAAATTGTTTTTCTTCGGTCTGCTTAGCTCTTTCTTCCTTTTTCCACCCAGCCAGCGGTGA
Source organism: Drosophila teissieri (assembly GCF_016746235.2). Taxonomy (NCBI): domain Eukaryota; kingdom Metazoa; phylum Arthropoda; class Insecta; order Diptera; family Drosophilidae; genus Drosophila; species Drosophila teissieri. The sequence continues at coordinate 419,034 of NC_053031.1, read as the reverse complement.
TAGAAATCGCATCAAGGAGCTGCCAGGAGTCAGCAAGGACATCAGAATGCAGAAAATGTGGCCGAGTGCCAATAAGAATCATCGCAAACGGCCAAGATGCGAACTGCTCATGTGGGAAAAGCGCCGTGACAACAAAGGTCTTTACCTTTGGTCTTTATACGTAAGGACATTTATACAAAATGCTTCGCAAATGTCTATCTCAGTAAGCTTTTTAGTATTTACAGCAATTGTTTGCTGTGCTATCTCGAGCAATATACAAAATGGCTAAAAACTATGCCCTCTAGAGTGGGTATACCATTATACCATTTATAAGTCGATGTTCGATGGGTCAACCATCCACCCAAATGTGACTGTATGAAGGTGACTGTATCAGGAACTGGTCAAACTCATTCGAAATGCATTTAATTGCTTTCTGAAATAGGGAAACGCGAGAAAGGCGAAATAAATTTGGTGAGTTAAGCCTGCCTTCCTCCAACTGCCTCGCCTCAGTCCTTTGCCTTCGTATTTATTGAAGAACAGGAAGTTCGTTAGCAAGAAGAAATTTCTCTTTATTAAATTTTCACTTGCTGAACGGCGTTTTTCGGGGAAAAATAACAACAGGAAAATGAGGAAAAATGCGTGGGGCCCTGCAATGAATAATGCATGAACTTGTCTCTCGACAAAAGCCTTTTAAATGATGCCAGGAAGGCGGTGGCCGGGGCGGGGGTGGCGAGGAGAAGGGTCAGTGATTATCTGGGCGCGTGTGTGGGTGTGTGTCATTAAGCCCCTCATGTGTGTGTGTATATGCTTGTGTGCTGTGTGTGCTTGTCCTCTGAATGGCCACAATTACCCAAACCGCCGACTGTCGTCAGCAAATTGTGGCTTAATGCAGGCAATATTTGCTGAACATATAGGTGTATAACAGCAGAATTAAGGAAACAACAAAATCAGAAGTTATGTATTTCAAAAATGTTGCAAGTAACACCCAACACCACACTCTGTGTGACCAACTTGAGGCCAGAGATCGAAGTTAATTTCGTTATTATCATCCTCCTGTTGATTCCTCAATTAGTCGCTGCTGCAGGTTTCCGCTCATCATCCTCCGCTCATGGCTGTTTGCACAAATTGATTGACACTGATGTGTGCCACCCAACCACCCATCCACCCACTTGCCCCGCCATATCCACACACCCATCCGCACCCATCCCTATCCACGTACCCATCCCCTTGCCACTGACAGCAAACTGACACCAGTCGAACTTCACGCACACGCATCCTGCCGCAGGACTTCTAGTCGTCCTTCTAGTTCCCAATCCACATCCACACATGTAACATTTTCCGACGTCCTGTCCATATGCTTTATTAGTTTATTCGTTCCGGGGGTTGCTGTGGCTCCCGCCCTGTGCTAATATTAATTTATTGTCCTGCTCGTCCTGCTCTCCCCCCATCCCCCCGCACTGATATGCATCAAAATGAAAAAGGACAATTTAATTTCATTTACCGCAGAGGATAAGCCCAGTTTGGGGGCCAGGGACTACGGATCAAATGCCATTATTAACACTTGCGACCACAGAAATTCGGCCAAAAGAGCCGAAAAGTCCGCAACTTTCTGCAGTCATGTGCTGCTCCACATGGGTGGCGTTTGAGGTTTGAGAGGGGGTCTAATTATGAAATGATGAATCTCCTCGAGTCCGCCTTTGCAGTGGTTTGTGACCGTGTGCTCGTGTTCCAGTTTAATAATTCATTTTGAATACTTTTCGCTTATCGCTGAGGGAGAGATTTATGCTCCGGTCATGTAACCCGATACCTAACCACCTCCACCCCCTCCCTTAACCACCTTTCCAGGTCCCGAAGTCTCCTTATCCGCGGTGGCCAAATGATTTAATGCCCACTTACTGCTCTCGGCTCCCGGACTTTTCCCACTTTTCCCACTGGCGCCATTAAATCTCATTAAAAAGTTCCGTTTCCCAGGGAGCGACTTTGAAGTTGGGGTAACAGACTCGAGATGCAAATTACAAATGTTTCCACATTTCTCTGGCTCGGCAAAATGCAGAGGCACTACAAAGGAAAACTCGATGAAAAGTGGCCTGCAAATATCTCAAAGTTCAACTTTCCTTTCAAGCATTTGCATTGAAATCTAGGATAAATGTTTCTGATTTCCCATTTGGTATGCATGAAATTGAAATGATGTGGAGTACTGACGGAAAAGGTGATTTCAAGTTTAGCTAATAGAACTATTTGATTTTCTACAATAAATGTTAAGACCGTTTGGTTTAAATAGCTTGTCAATCATTAGATCAATATCATACCAGCTTTAATTATAGATTTTTTCAAAAAGTATTGGAATTAATTACACTGCTACTATGCAATTTTCATATTGATTATTTCCATTTGATCGGTATTTTGTAAGAGGCATGTAATTGATATTTATCGCGCGCGCTATAAACGTGATAATGACTCAATTATCAAATGTGTAAAGCGTCTATACCTAAGGATATTTTAGTATACATTTTATTGGCTATTCGAATAGTTGTGTTTAAGGATTTATGCAAGTATTGAACCTCGCAATGCGTAACTTACTTTACAAAGTATGCAACTTCGATTTCACTCGTCATAATTTTAATTGTGACTCACCGCATGACGTCGACTTCTCGGCTTCATTTTATTAATCATTAATATATTTTTCCTTTATTATTAAAAGCGACAACGCATAAAATCAGCATAATAAATCCACACATGCCTCGTCTTTAGTGCCCCTCCTTGCCACGCCCTCCGCCCACCGCCCCCTTCCTGTTTTCACTAAACATGGAATGCAAATGAAAGAGACAGAACTTGGGGGACAGATAGAGAGGGCAAACAAAAATTTTGGCATTAAAATTTCAGTCACATTTCAAACCGAGGAAAAAATCCAAACACACAAACAGACAGAGACAGCAGCAGCTGGAGCGAGGGAGACGGGGCTAGCGAAGACAAAAGTAAATAAGTAAGCAGGGAGCAGGGAGCAGTTAGACAAGGAGGGAGGGAGCCAAAGGGGGGTGGTGTGGAGTTGGAGCCATGTTTACATAAGCAAATAGAATACAAATGCCTCTGCAGCAGCGAGGGACAGGGCAGCACTCCCCCCATTCACAACACTATACATATATGCAGCACTTATGTACATACATATGTATGTATGTATGCCCCTATATACTGGGACCCATCCGTACGTATATCCTGTCCATCTATATGCCCAGCTCAGTCACGTCCCGCCCATTCACTTGGAAAGTCGATGCTCGATGTGACTGATTACTGCGTCCAAGTTGCTGCCGTCAATGTTGCTGCTGTTGTTGACGTTGCTGCTGTAGATGTTGCTGCTGTTGCGGCTGTTGCGTTCGATTCCTCTGATGCCTCTGTTTCTGGGGGCTGTTAACGACAAACAACTTTGGCCATTTTGAACAAAAGATATCGATGAAGTTCACACCAACGGAAGCGTTCACTAAATGGCAATAAGAGTATTCTGGACTTTTTTGCCATTTTAAAAGCATAATAATTTGATAGCCACTTTTTACTACAACTATTATAACTGCATTGCCTTCTTTATAAATTATTTCATATTTGCTTTTAAAGCAGTTTGATTGGATTTCCTGAATAATCAGCTATCAGCTGAACTTATCTTATCTAAAGCCTTTTCTGACGCGTTCAATTTCTCTTGCAGTGAAACCCATTTCTCCGCCACTTGCAATGAACCGTTCCCATTCCCAATTATTTATTTCTGTTTGAGGACTTGCAAAGATTTTCGGTGTTTTGTGCGCTTTTTAATATGTAGACAGCGTAGCCGAGATCTTCATTTGAATATTCGGCTGTTTACTTCGTATTGAGGTTGATTTTCCCCTTTTTTTTGTGATTTTTTGGGTTTCTGTACTTCGGCGGTAATTTGTCTGCGGATCAAACAGTTGGCCGCTGAGGTGGGGAAAAGGTTTATGCAAATGCCACGATTGAAGGGAAACGCAACTGAAACTCCGCTCACCTTTGAGCCACCAACCTCTGAGTGATAATTTGTTTGTTACTTATTCATCAGCCACTCGACACTAATCAACTAAAGTAACTCCGCGCCGTGGGAGCCACGCATGTCCTGGCCGCCAGGAGTCATCCTGCAATGTGGGGGAGGAGAGGAAGCTCAAGATTCGCACAGAACTCAGAGAACATAAAACATTCCGTTGCATAATTGAGGAGGACGGAGCGGTAAATTTATGGCAGCTTTTCCCTCATATGTCTGTGGAGACTTATTTGTTTGTTTGAGCCAGGGAGCCCGGGAGCCAGGGCTCCATGACAATTCCTTTTGCATTAAATATTTTTATGGCCTCCGGTTGCTTCAACTTTTATTGTTTTATGGCCCTGAGCTGCCCGTGTTGGGATCATGAATATTTCACGGGAAAAGCAAACTATGATGGGCATTTCCATAGAGCCTAGAAGTTAATCTCTTTAAGTAAAATCAGCCGTAGGAATTAAAGTCGGGAGGGGGCGGGAATGCGGTGTACTCCAAGCGCGACGTGGATACACATCCACCAGATGCAGCCGGAGACGGAGACGTCGACGGAGCAGTTGAAGTCAACGAACAGCGGCGTCGGCAGCTCCTTTGGCAGAGACTAACGTTCCCCGCACGTGACGCGCATTTCCAATTGGATTTATGATTTTAATACTTCGTATTTTTTCATAAGGCAGCGTCTTCTGAAGTAGCAGCCCAGGCAGTCACTTCGCCTGCAAGTTATGGCACTGCACTCGGAATCGGGTATCGGCGGCGGACTGCAAAGTTCTCGGGGGGGCAAGGAACGGGGCTTTTGGGGCGATACGATCAACCAGGAATTGATTCGCTGATATGCAGATGAGCGTTAGATGCTCCCTGCCAGACATCAAAGTGCGAATTGCGTTATGCCCAAGGAAAGGCAATAAATCAACCCTGAATTGTGAACATGTCATATTTGTGGGAAACAAAACGATGTTGTGCAACAAACTTGTAGAAAACTAATAAAGCTTACTTGTTATTATGTTTCTATATGGCATTTGTTGGTGCCAGCTGAACATGCTGCTGTTATTAATCTATGATTGAATTTTTGGTCAACCTGCATTACTTCGATACATTTCCTAGAAACATTTCTCAACTTGGTTTTCCCAACGGTCAGCTTCAAACGTATCGCGGCGGTGCCAAAAGCAACAAGATACCATCTACTTGGCCAGATGACTCCATTAACCGCTTCAATTGGCTTATATTTGCACACTCGGCCAGACACAGTACATACTACATACTACTATGTATGTATATATCTCCGATCTGTTCCCAAACCCAATTTGCCTTGCTCGTCACATCGAGGGGCCATAAAATTTGTTAATTCTCCGCTGCGGAGAAACAAAACCGAAACTAAATCAGGCCAGATCTAAAAACGAAACGAGAGCAGTTTTCGGTCTCGATCGGATCGGATCCAGTTTGGGTTAGGGCTTTAATGGCGCACAGAAGCACGGATCGCGGGGGAGGGGCGGTGGAGTGGGATTGGGAGGGGGAGGGGGAGTTACCTGATGCCCCACCTTATCTCAAATGGGAAATCATTACGACTCTATCGCTGCCTCGCTTCAGCTCGCCGTCTCTCTCGCTTTTTATGGCCTTCTTGTTCAGGCAAATCAGAAATTTCGTTTCTCGACTTCGTTTATGTCCCAACTTTAGCTGTTAAAATATTTTTAACAACATTTCACGTAATTTCCACGACGACAACCAAATAATTACAATTGTCAGTGCACTTACAACGTATTTTCCACATGCTTCTTCAATTCAGGTGAAGTCAATTCAGCTGAGACTTTTCCAAACTGATAGGTTGAGGAACTTCTTATCCACATCTCTGACATTTTAATGAAACTCCTAGCCAAACGACAGCGAATTAATCTACTTAGCTCGCTAACTGCTAATAATCACATAACATGAAATTAACGTTTCCCGCGGGGTTCTGCAGACAAATTGCTGTTTTATTTAAATGAAACTTCGCATTTTAAAATTGCAAATCGCAGAGAGTCAAATAATTCACCATGAAATTGCCGGCAGAGCAAGAGAACAGGATGTGATAAGTTCTATTCGCGATTTGATAAATCTCCGACAATTTCGCACACTCGCGTGTATTTTTTAGCACTCGCACTCGCATCCTCCTATTGTCAAAACAGCGAGGAATCGGGAAAATCTGGGGAAGTGCCAGTGGGAAATTGGTGACAGTTGCTGTTTATTGACACTCGCCCGAAGCCACCGTGAAAACATTTTAAAATTTCTGTAAAACATGAAGGCAAATCTCGGAGGGTGGGCCACTTTGCGGAGGAAGGGTAGCTACTTTGCCAAGGGGCAACCCACGAAGAGAAATTCGCATAATATTTCACACCAACTTCCGCCTGTTTTTGGTTGTATACTTTTTGTTTTTAAGAGTTGCTGTTTGGGTGTATGTAATCGGCTTGTTCCACTGTGGCTACGGGTGACGGCTGTTCCAGTTTTATAGATTAGATATGTGGGGGCAGATAGATAGATTTCGGTGGATAAATAGTTTGCAGCATATGCCGATAATGGAAACCATGAACAAATGGCAAGGCCATTTCTAGGTACATATATGTGGTGTATGTATCTTGGCCTCCTTTTTATTAAAATTTCTTTTATTCCGCCGAGAGAAAACTAAAAGTTTAAACACCATTTATGCTCCCCGGCATTTACTTGCTTAGTGCTTAAGTAGGCATAAAAAACTTTTTAGCTAATGGAAGTCAAACTACTTCGTTGGCAGCCCCACATGCTGGAGGCATCAATTCAATTTCAATTAGAAAATCTGCTTGGCTGAGTAGGAAAACTCTAAAGGGACAAGGACATCATAAAGTGGCATCAAGCTTTCAGCGGCTTCCAAATGCGTGACACACGAAGAGGCAAAAGGGAGGGAAACTAGGCGAAGGAGTAAGTAACCCCCGGAACACAAAGGGTGGCGAAAGGACGAGGAGAAAGCGCTAAGATATGACCCCAAAATAATGTAGGCATTAGCATACATAATACATAACACGCTGATAAATCGCACAGGCCACTAGAATAATTTTCCAGCTTGCTAAATAATTAATTTAAACTGCCGCAATCTTTGTCGCCGCTTTATTTATGTCCGAATTCAAAAGCAAATCGCAAATCTCCGGCTGCCATCTCCCTCCAAGATTGGCTGGCTTCTGTTTTTCTGCGGTTTCGGACTCTCTTGGGATGGTCAACAGAATGAGAGAAGAACACAATCCAGGGCAGAAGTCACTCGACCATGTCGTGGAGATGGCTCATTTAGATGCTAGATTAATTTTATTGCCCCGAAAACTTCTTGCAAATTGTTTGCGTAATATGGAAATCGTGCTGGAGAGTCAAAAATCAGTAGGCACTTGGAAACGGGATTTGCGAGTTTAGAACAATAGTTGAAGAATACATTTTACTCTATTTTTTCATAGCAAAGATAGTTCGAATTTAAGTCTTGCAAAGTTGGGCTTTTTCTTATTATGAATTATCAATCACTGCCCAAAAAAGCTTCGCTTTCGTATTTTTATTAAAGATTAGCCAGATTATCGCCTGTTAAAGCCGCCCCGGAAATTCGATTTCCATTTCATTGGGCATCGGACTTGACCCTTGACCCCCGAGAATCCCTCAGGCGAAATCCTGCGTGCAGACAAGCGAAGGTAATACGCATCTCGCCTTTTATATACTCTTTTCTCCCTGAGGCTGTATCCCAAACTTAATGAAGCATTCGCAGCACCAGGAACTTTGCAAGGAGTCATGAATAGCCGAGATGATGGGGTTAGTTATTACAGATTTCTCTATCAGTATATGTTTTCTCTGATATGCTATAAAAATAGCAATTTTTTTAATTACAATTATGTTTAATTTGATTACCACCCCTTTATCGAAAAAGTGACAGTGACAAATTCCGTCATTGTCTATAACTCCCCGAATTTCGTTTTTTGCGATTGTAAAAATGTTTGACAAATTGAGTTATGTTCCAAGTCCAGCAAGTACAAACAGAAACACTGAGCTACAGATTATTTCATTAGTATTCGTAACACTGATTGCATTTTAATTAACAAGGCGCCACTCCCCCAGTCAGAAGCCGCCCCCCCAATCCCCTCGTCCGGCATAACCCCTTCTAGAACTCGAAACGAGAAACCCGTTTGACACGAAAAATTGCAGGAATCTTGAGTGATTTAATTTTAATAACTCAATTTGCTTTGCCACCAGCTCGTTTCCTTAAATTGTTTTAGAATTCCGACTGCGATTGCAAATACACTTGATACATATAATTAAAGCTGCATATATTTGCTTCGCTCCACGGCATTCCTATTCCTCAATATCGAACGGGCCAAATGCTCGCATATGTCGGCAGGGTTGAAGACACCTCCGCCTCATGTGAGGGTTTATTTTATGGACAATCCACACTTGATGACCGTGCGATGACGATGGCTATGATGATGATGACGATGGCGATGGCGATGCTGACGAACCGAATCGAACTGGTCAGCAAGGAAGTTGGGAATGTTCGAACTGGGAATTTCGATCGATCGTAAAACCGAAATGGGTATTGCTGGGGCGGCACAGCTCAATTTATTTGCGGCCGGCGATAAAAATTTTCATGAATTATTAACAGGTAAGTAAGCGAGAGTCCGGTCTGAAATTGCGGCGATTTTCGTGGGGTTGGTTCATTGAACCCTTTACAAAAACACGCTCGGGGAATATCGATAGGTATTACATTCCTTAAAAATGGAACACAGCTCATTAGAAAGTATTTTTTTACTTTTGCCTATTTCAGATTTAAATTGATATACTACCAACCTGATGAAAATAAAAAGCCACGTTTGTAAGGCTATGTTATGGAAAACCATAATGTTTTCCTTGTTCTCACAGTTGTGATTACATAATACGATAAAACCGGGCAAACGCCCCTATCCCTATCTATACATTTTCAAAAGGAACTGTCTGAAACAGTAAAAGTAAGGTAGAAGGCATGTCCTTGGAAGGAATTCAGGTGTTCCTTTTGACACTTTATGAAATTTATGACATTATTGGGTTCCGAGCCTTTCCTTAGAAAGTGAGCGTAACGGTAAAGACCTGCCCAAGGACACCCTGGGACCCGAAGGATAAGAGCCACACACAGGAACACTGAGGATAGTGTCTGGCAATAAGTCAAGTGCTGTCCAAACATTTTCCTTGGCCACATGAAATATTTCTCTATTACAGAACGCAAACTGATGTTATCTAAGGTTCTTCGCGATTCTCTCGACTGCAACCCGATTAAAATCTGACGAGAGCTTCGAGCTTGGATGTTTGACATCCCGAAATCAAAAACGCCGTCAAAAGACCCAGCTATGTATGTATTTCCACCGCTCTCTGTTTTCGGTCTTCAGGCGAAAGTTGCGGCGGCATAAATTATCTGCCGCTGTGGATCTAAATTAAACAAAAACATTTGACATTGGCCGCAGCTCAGGCAAATCCTTTAAATACAAATAAACGCAAGACGATCCCCTCCCAACTTTTCCACTCCCCCGATTCGAAACACATCCAAGGTTTTCTTACAAGGATTCGCCATTAAAAATGTTAATTAGTTGAGCAAACACATGGGCTGCGCCTCGACTATGGCACAATATCTTACACTGGACGGAAAGTTAAATTATAACCTCTATAATAAACTGATCTAGTTATGAAAGTTTTATAAGATGAATGAAACTTTAGGTAAACAAAAAAACTTTTGTTGCACAAGTCAAAATCGAAAGAAATAGCTATTTTCAATGTGAAGTCTTTGCCATTGAGTGTACCGATGGCTCCCACTGTGCCATAATAGCTGGTCCAAATTGGAATGTGAGAACGTGGCTACCGAGTGCCGCATCCACTTTGCCTGGGATGCTGGGAGTTTCGGTTCGAGTTTGGCCAGCGGACATCGCGTGTGCATGCAAATCGAAGGCAGCCGGAGATTGAACGCCAATTAGGATGAATGTTTGGGGCACGCCGCTCCAATCGCCGCTCCCATCCCCTTCCCTCCTTTTTGGGCCGGGCCAGACTGCATGACGCCGCGTGCCGCATGCCGCATGCTACTGGAGAGGGGAGGGAGATGTGGGGAACAGCCTCCTCTTCCTAGTTTTGCCATCATCAGTTGTCAGTTAATTGCTAAAAACTGTTCACACGTTCCAGGTGCGACTTTTGCATACAGTGCGGCCTCAAGATGAAGTCCCAGTTCGGGAGGGAAAGCGAAGGGAAACTGACCATTCCAGTCACGTCTGCCAGATGCGAGTGGGTCCCGGAAAAATCAATATCAAAGAAACTCCATCTCGAAGCCGGCTTCCCTTTCGACTTTGCCACTTCCGCCGGCGGTTATCATCCCCTAAAAGTGACCAGGATGGATTAGGCCCCTCTGCTCTTTCTCCAAAATCGGGGGCGTCGAAAGTTGTTTTATTTGTGGCCATTTTTTTGGGAGAAATTAAGCATGTACGGGCTGTACTGAGACCCAGTTATGCAAATCCAAGAAATCACAGGTCGGCAACAGAGACTCATAAATATCGACAAATTCTACGAAATTGGTGGAGTCCCAGGGTCTTCAGCAGGTGTGCTATTTAAATGCACGGCAGCAACTGCCAAAAAAAGAGAGGCATCGAAAAACAAACCTGCGTTCACAACAATTTGTAGCTTTGAACTATAGTCATACATGCACTTCTCAAAACTATCTTTAATTACTGCATGTTGCAATATTTAAAGACTTGGAGTTTCTTTTCACTCCAGCCCACGGTTCCAAACTCTTTTCCTCTTAATACTTAATGTTAATATTCCCAGCCTAAATTGTTATATTGTTTATAATAATCTAACATTTATCCAAGTGTAATCCCAAAGCCCAACCCTCGCTCTAAAGCGGGCCTTTAATATGACGAACACGTACCCCTCAAAACCGTTTGGATCGGTGGATCAGTGTGGATCGCTCGCCTCGATTTATTCGTTTGTTTTGCTTGGATTTTCGTAATTTCCATTCGTCGCACTTTCAGCGAATCAATCAAACGGATCCGATACGATCCGTACCAGAGCCAGAAGGTCTTTGCCACATTCCCCGATCGGCTGATAAACCTGTCAAGCCGAGGGCATAAATCAATCGATGCAAAGTTTCCACCTTAAACTTTACAAATTAGAATCACTAGAAGTTTCATTAAACTTTCGCCCGAAAAAATCAATACTCATTCCAGGGGATTCCCAGCAAGAGTGAGAATTGTAATCCTGACGAGAATGCTCGGCGTATCCTGCATCCTGGTTCATTCTCTTATGCACATCACGTGCCGCAGGACGACGATGGGGCAAGTATGCCCCATCTCCGGCTCCAGTTTTGTGTACTTTTTAGCACATATTCCGAACTTGAAGCCTCTGTCGATATCCTGACAGGTACATGGTCATATACGAGTTCTTATATTATATAAGGCAATTACATGGCAAATTCGTGACTCGCACATTTTTTGAGGGATTTTTGGGCTTTTCTCGCAGTCGGGGTCGCCAAGTCTTACTTTATATGCGTTTAGTTTCATTTCTTTTCGTTCAAGAGTAACCAACCAGCAAGAATGCTAAATAACTTTACATAAATTTATTAAACATTCATTCAAGTTATATTTAACTACTTGCTTTCAGAGCCAAGCTAATATGGATGATCTGTTTTCTAGGTTAAGTGTTATTTTTGCTCATATATCTTATTTCATTCCAGTACTTATCTCACGTTACTTGACCTTTGCCAAGACTCTTTTGCAATCATTGTTATCACACCCACCATAAAACCTAGTTTCGGCTGGCATATTCAGAACATTCCGAGCTGGGATATCATTCTCATTACAGCCAAAGGTCAGTCGGCTGGGGGCAAGGCCTCATTTTATTTCATTCGCCGCCGCAGGCCAAACTAGAAGCAAAGTAGCAGAGTAGCAAAGCAGCAGCTAAGCAGCTGAGCAGCACGCTCTAAGCACATTTGCCATGTTTAGAATTAAGACCTCAGATACTTGAGGAGCTCCAAAAGCCCAAACAGCCGCAGAAAACGGCAACCGACGGACGGGCAGAACCAATTCCGAAGGCAGCCAAGGCAGCAGCCTCAGGTCTCGAGTCCCCAGTTCGGATCTCGAGTCTCGGGTCCAACTCATGTTACTCACGTTCCAAACGAGCTTTTGTCAACTTGTCTAAATGATTTTTGCACACTGTAAACAAGCCAAGACACCGAGACGGACGGACGGACTCAACGGCAGGCGGACGCTCCGTTGGACGGACAGTTGGAACGGCGACAACATTCAGTATTGACGTTGACCCTGCACGACTGCGATTCAGAAGTGGAGGCTCCGACTGTCTGGGGATGTGAGTGTGTGCAAAGGATTCGCAACCTGAAGTCCAAGTCGTGTGTGATGGGCCAGGAAGGTAGAACTGGGGAGTTTGGGAGCTGGGAGTTGAGAGCGGGGGAGGACTGGAGAACTGGAGGCCAAACGGGCAGCAGCATTCCCCGTGGGAGTCTTTTGTTATTGTTGTGCTGATCTCTTGGATTTTTCGTTTCGATATTGTCGTGTAATCACGAATTTATTTTATTGAAAATCACTTGACAGGTGGCGCCTTATTTAACTAAGTTGTCAGCCCTTCCTCTTCTAAGCCATCCCCCGTTTTCGCCATCTGGGGAAATGACTATGAGAATGGGCTTGGAAATGGAAATAATCATAAATGTTTTGTGGGAACAGGTCAGGTTGGTGGAATGGGCAGATATGGCAGACATGTTTATTGTGGCGTATACGAGGAAGTTTTATGGCTAAAATTTACGGTGGACTTTAATTCTAATGCAATTGCTGAATGAAAATGGCCAGGAATAGTTTAATCGTATTGAATGGCTTAGGTAGAACTATAAAATTGAAGTCTTATTTCTGCAAACTGTTACGGCTTCCTTTTTTAGATTTTCCCGACCTGTACTTTAAATTCCCATTTCAAATATTACATCTGCCCTTTCGAGCTTCAATAGATTCCGAAATGGGCCTCCCCATAATGGGAGCAAATGACTGCCCCAGTAGACCGTCTTATCGCGCCCTCAACAACATCACACACCATCCACAGAACACAATATCACCGCTGGCGTGTTGAGAGTTGCTCCACCGAATTCTCCAGAGAATGCCCCGAGCGTGGAAGAGAACTCAGGTGTTCACGACTCTCTAGAGAGAGGGAGAGACCCCGAGACCGAGGCGGTGGCAAAACCAAAACATGATATATACGATATGATGTGTGGATGCTGTATGCTGTATGCCGTGTGCTGGAGAGGACCACACCACTTCGGTGTGTGTGGGTCTGTATCTGTGTGGCGGCGACTCTCCCATACGAAAACCTGCTCCACCACCATTTGCAGCTTGCAATGCGCCGCTCCAAGTTTCGCAGATGCAGCGCAGATGAGATGACGATGATGACGATGCTCTGGAGTTCGGACCAACAACATCCAGCCATCCAACCATCCAACAACCTCCAACCAGCCAACCGACCAACCGACCAAACGACCAAACGACCGAGGCGACCGACCATGTTTCCTGATGCGAGGCGAGGCGATAGTTTATCGCCAATTTTCGTGCCGTGCAGAGGTGAACGCGGACCAAAAACGTGCGAAAGGAAAAGCACTGCCCAGATGCGAGAGAGCTCAGCCCCGGCTCCCTATCGCACCCGTAGTATCGCCTCCGTGCAGCCCGTATCCGTACATCCTACGGCTACCGACACCGACACCCCTAACTCAAGGTTGACTTTGTGACTTGGGCGTCCTTCCTCGACGTTCAGCCACCGTTTAGTTCACTTGTTTTTGTTTGCATCAGCTCGTTTTTGGCTGCCGTCGGTGCTTTTTGGTAGGGACAGGGATGATTTTTAGGGGCTGAGCTGAGCTGAGCTGGGCCACCTCCCGAAAACTCCCCCCTAAAACGGCCATGCGCGTTAACGGTAAATAATGGCCGCCATCTTGGCCCAAACGGAATGTGCAAATATGTCTATATAATCCCCAAGTGCTTGTGTCTCTGTGAGAGTGCGTGTGACCACATCAAATCAAAGATAAATAGCTGAAAAGCTGAAGAGCTATCGCCGAAAATAAATAGTCGCATTAGGGTGGGTCGAGTTCTAATCAATTAATCGTAGAGCTGGAAAGAAATCTACTGGCATAAGTTGTTAACCTGTTTAAATTCTAAATTTATTATAAAATAAAAGCTATAAATACCACAAGTAATAACACAAGAGAATCGTGTTCTAATTATTTGATTACATTTTTAAACTGATTTTTTATTGGTCAGGTTACTGACCATGGCTATTACTGCCATTCCACAGATATATTATTGCAAAGCTTTCTTTCCACACCTACGATTCCGTGCCTATGAGAAACTGACTCACCCTAACAAGCCTGCATATAGTCAGATATATACATAGGTATAGAGGAACCTCTAGGAATGGAGCACCACGGCAGTGGGTTCGTGGCTTCGCCATGGGCCGCCGTTCTGGGCCACCACTCGATGGCCTCCGATGCCGGGTTCGCCGCTGCGGCTGCTGCGGCGCATGTCCAGAACCACTCAATGCACCATCCTATACACTCGCATCACCACCACCACTCGCACTCGCATCCGCACCCACATCCGCACTCGCATCCGCACCACCATCCGCACCTGGGAACCGCCGGAGGGATGCCGATGGATCTGCATGTGCCGCAGGGATTCCCCTACTACAGGTAAATTAAACGAGACCAGAACCACTTCGCACTGCACCAATACTTCCCTTCCTTTCGCACACTCTATTGGTTTCTCTTTCGCCGGAGTTTGCATGCAAATTTTGGGGGCGTTGCCAATGGCTGAAAAGTGTCCACCTGACATCCAATGGGCTGAAATGCGGCGATGCTGAGACTATTGATGGAACTGCCCACTAGCAGTGGGAAATCATTCCACTTAAATGCTTCCTTTTTGGGGTGGATGTTAGACGATTGCTCATAAGTGAGCCGTTATATATGACAATTTAACAATAAACTCAAGGAACAAAACATATACAGCTCTTAAATCAGTTTATATTGGTATGAGAAACATGTTCTTTGCTAAATACAAATCTACAATCTTGAGTTTCTTAACCATAAACATGTCTGACACCTTGTCACCTCATACCCACCACGAAGTATGTCCCGCCCAAAAGTTGCTTTCGCCAAAAAAAATGGAAAAAAAATTAAATGATCGAAAAATTAAATTTTTGCAGTTATGAAGTGCAGGCAGAGCACCAGAGAGGTGCCAACATCGATGAAACTCATAATTAAACTAATTGAATTTACGTGACAATAACACTTTCGACACTCACTCACCAGGCCACCGAAAAGCGAACGATGAACGCCTCACGAAGTCGGGCGATTGTCACGAGATAAGTCGGGCAGCTCCCTCCATCTTTCACTTTTCCCACTCTCAGTACTCTGGGTTCCATCAGCCTCCTCCATAATGCATGGTTATTTTCAATATCGAAAAATGAAATCGGCATCAAAGAACATTTCGCCGCAATAGCCATGGAGCAGAAGTGGCAATCCGGGCTCTGTCTTAAGCCGAGACCTCTTTTAGACATTCCCACAACAATATTGCAATGGCGATGTAATTCATGAACTCTGATTGGTGGCCCCGCCGAAAGGGTCGAGGTTGTAGTTAAGATTGAGGATTGGGACTCGAGGAGTTCCCGATCCGGGCACAGCAGCTTTGACTACCAGTGGCTGGGGTTTTGGCACTTGGCATGGCTAGAGATGGGAAAGATGGGCCATAGGGCAGATTTACGAAGTGTTAGTCTTTAGAGAATCGATGCTACGTTAGAAAGATATAAAGAGATAATAAAAATCAGGAATAATCGAAATATTTATAGATCTTCATGTTATCTAAAGAAGAAGTACGGAAGTCTTATACATTCACTAGATGTAGTCGAGGGTCGTGAATCTCGTGACTCATTTCCTTGCCTATCAGTTGGCTGCTCACGCACATCTCTAAAGTGCACATAGGCCTGCCTGTTCCGGACTTAAGCTTCAACTGGGGCTTCAGCTTTAACTCCGACTCGCGACTCCGCCACTCCAACTTCTCGGCTCACACAATCAGCGTCTATCAGCATTTTTCAATTATATCGGAATAGCGTTATCCGTGGCTGGATCGCGTCAGAACGCATAATTACTATAATCACCTGAGTTATTACCTTGGCGAATATTGACGAAGACCCGAAGAGAGGGCCGCGAAGTAATATTAAAAGCAACAAGCAGCGCGGAGGGCGGAGGGCGGGAAAAGGGTTCCCTGCTGAAATCTAAACTGTGATTGTTGCCCCTCGCCAACCTGCCAACCATAGGCTGCCTCTGATGACGCTGCCTCAATTTCATTTTGGTCTTTTTCCCATTATTTTCATTTTATTTTTTTACTTTTTTTTATTTTTGCTTATGCCTCAATTCGTTAACGTTACATTACACTGCGAGAAACGGATGGCCACGGGGGAGGGGCCACGATAACTAAAAACGAGTGAGACAAAAAGAGTTTTGACCTAACTGGAAAATTGCTGGGACGTTTGTTTTTCATTACAGCCGACAACTTTGTTGCTGTTGCTGTTGCTATTGGAAGGGGAATTTCCAGGGGCGGCTGCAAAGGGGGCTGAAAAACCCCAATGCGGGCCAGGAGCACGAACCGCATTTTCATTGCACAAAGCGATCTCCACACACAATTTTCCATGGTCAGCACAGAGGATTCGAGCTCTTTGCGGTTTTCGAGGCCAAGTCCCCCTTTTAGTCCCCTCCAGAGCGCTAAGACCCCATCCCAGACAACGGTAACACCGCAAAATGTGCAGTGAAAAACCATCATTTCAACAATTTATATTTCGAACGTGATTGGTGGACTCGGATACCCAGATAGCTCCCAGGGAGGGGACTTAGGGGGTTCCGGGATGGGGACGGGGATGGGGGTACCAGGGTTAGTAGCACTGCAAGACGGCCATTAAGAAATTGCTGTAAAGCATAAAGAGCAAAATGAAACTGAACAAAGAGCCAGGCAACGAAAAAGCAACATAAAAGCAACAAAGCTCAGCGCGAGAAAATGAAATAAAATGCAGCAGATTATGATTGCGATTATGTTGGCTCCGTTCGGGGATTAGGCGGGGATATGGCGGTACAGACATATAAACTTGATGATGGGAATGAACATATGAGAAACGGCGAACAGCCATTAACAGCGGGAGATCCAAGTGCAGCCTCAGCATATGTATTTGGAAACATACGTGGAAAATGAGGAATAACTCCAAAGCGCTTCTAAAACTCATTTCGTTTAACTTTAAACGAGATTTTTAAAATGCTTTTACCTTTATAAATACATTGACTTCATAAAGATACGTAGAATAACTATAGTAAGCACCGAGTTTAATTTAAATCAGACCAACAAAATACTTTCCCTAATAGTCCAATCAGAACGCGTCCTTATCAAAGCATCTGCCCACAAAGAAATGCCGCAGATTTCAGTTCAATCAGTTCAGTTCAATCAGTTTCCATCAGAAGCCGATCCCACCAATAGGGAGATGAAAATCCAGGGATCCGCAAAGGTGTTGCCCAGGCCCCACCCAAAATGCATTACGGGCTACACTTGTTCGGTTGCCCAGAGGTTTGGAGGTTCCCAGGCGTCATCCTCGGTCCTCTCCGGCTGTCCAACGTCACATTCAATTAAATTATGCAAATGAGGCGCAACACTTGAGCAGGACGAACTGTTCGAACCGAAATTGACTTTCAGTCGGTGGATTCTGCCCCTCACCACTCAATCCCCAACAATTTCTCTCAACACTCCACCCACTCGCACCGCTGAAGTTGCAACGGCAGCATCAAGTTGCAGGTTGAGGCAAATTACAACGTTGCCTCAGGCTCTCAAGTGGCCAAAGATGCAGTCAGTGTACTGGGAGAAATGACTGCTCGGTTCTTCTGTTAAACTAAAACTCTCGGTTACTAAGATCGATATACAGAACTCTTTTGTGTAGTGCCTCTTTTTAAATTTTAAACTCGGAACCATAACTTTTCCCTCAGTGCACTCAAGTATTATCTGGTGTAGATGGTTTTTCCTTGGTGAGTTGATGAGCTTGATGTTCACACAGCCGGCAGGCATAAAGCTATTACGCTCACACTCATACACGAGCACACACACACACTTAGTCGAGAGGGATGTCCTTGCTGCCGGCGAAACTCAAAGTGAGCCAACAATTTCATCAACGCCAAGACAAGTCGCTGTGGTTCCTCTTCTGGTAGCGCGAAAAATTAATTGAAATTCATGCCGTGTTACAATAACAATCATTAAACGGCACACACTCGTGTGTGAGTAAGGGCCACCCCCCGATTCCCTAATAAGTTATGCCCCCTCCCCCGACTTCCAGCAGCCTGCACACCCAGAGTGCAAAAGTACAAATCCCTGAGTGGAATATCAAGCGCTGGATTAGCTCGATGATTAGTCTGCGATTCATAAATCGATGGCTTGCACATTAGACCTGCGACTATATAAAGACCATGTGTAGATAGTAGTACCCGATGCAAAGATAGTCGGGGCTGATTGCACTCGAAGTACAGGGTATCGGGTATCGCCTCCTCCCAAGAGCAAATTCCCTGTTGCCAGGCGATCAAATAATTGAGATAAGGGTTCCAAGGGACCAACCCGAAAGTTCTTCAATAACCATCAACGAAAATCAAGTCAAGGGACCCCGTTTAGGAACAGATCGAATAAAACAGTACCCTAACAACCAAATTCATAATTTAAGCATGCACAGTTACACGTCATATATGCATAAATAGAAGTTATGAACTGCCACTGCCTATTATTATTTAAAAAATTAGTAAAGGTAATTTTAAAGAAGTACCAATAACTTTCGAAACAACTCCTCAACTAAGAGTATCTTTAAAAAAAGTTGTAGGCTGAGCTTTACGCTTCTTTTTGTGCAAAAACAAAAACAAAAAGAAAAACTTTGCCAAACTTATAAATATGTATGAGAAGTTTTCGAAATTGTTGGAATCCCTGCCGACAACAATAACTACAGCAAGGTCGGTAAGAAGACAAGCTGGGATCGGGATCGTTGCTGTCTTCGATCTGGCTGATGATGATGATGATGATCAGCAGAGGAAGGAGTCGAACTCGATCAGTTGAACAGCAGTTCGTCAGTTCGTCAGTCTGGGACTTCAAAAGGAGTCGGAAGGAGGCTGGAGCCGAGGGATCGGCAAAAGGCAATCATTGATCAGTGGAATTTAGAGCGAAAATTTCATATTAAGGCCAAGTGGAGAAACAGCAGAAAAAAAGCGAAACAACATTTTCGCTGAAGGAGAAGCAACAAAGTTGGGTCAGAAAAAAATACACCCTAAAATTGTTAAAATATACTTAAGCAGAAATAAACGCCTCACAAATGAAGGGGGGAATTTCAGAATTAATTTCGGAATCGATGTATTATTACTTTTGTGAGTAACGATAACTCAAGCTCATAGATGAAACTGTAATAAGGCAGTTAAAATATTACTTAAATTATAGATGCCTTTAATTTGAAGATTAATAGGGCTCATTCCCCAACGATTCGTAGTCAAGGGAAATCGTATAGTCAATTGTTGTTAACGTAATATTTTTGTAAACATTCCTCGGACGCACTGAGCACTTTGCTTTTAATATAAATAATTGTCCATGACTACCGCAAATCGGAAAACGGAGGAGAGCCCAATCCAATCTCCGTGGCTGCGTCCAGGTCCGGACCCAAGTCCACACTCCTCCATTACAGCGTCGTCTCTTTTGGGCACAATCAATAATGATAGATAGGCCGAGGGGCGGACGAGGGGATCGCGTGTCCGATCAGTGTCCAACCACAAATCGCTTTGGGGCCTTTGACAGCATCATTCAAAAAGTAAATACGATCTGTCGCCGCTTGAGAGCGGAGCATAAAGGAGCTGGATCTACAGTGGATCGGGTTTTGTAACGATCGTGATGAAATTCGCCAATCGAACAGCAGGAAGCTATCGGCGGCAATTCGGTGGTCATGGTGGGAAAAATCAGCTCCATAGAGTTGGGCGTCTCAGCTGAGCAGAAGGGGATGATTATAAATCGAAAGATACTATGAATAATATAGATATATTTCGAATGGCAAAGATCTAAATTATCAAATGAATTCGCTGTAGCTCAATTTAATTATGCAGCATTATCACCAATGAATATCTGCGTAGATCTGCAATCAGTCCGCGACGACAACCTTAGGAATCGCTTTTTAAGTATGTACAAACATCGCACCCCAACCGTAGGGCGACAGTAATTGGAGGGCTTCGTAGGCTAGTTAAATGTGCAGATTACACACCTTATTATTATGAAATATGTTCCGTAATTATGGCCACCAAAAGGGGTGAGGGATGGGCTGGCCGGGAACAACCTCTTAATAGTCGGTTTGGCCAGCCCTTATGTAATTTCCACTGCCCAGTTCGGCAGCAGGGCAAAAAGGCAAAAGGGCCCAGAAGAACAAAACCCTAGACCTCCTTATATTGACAGTCCTGGCGACAACGACGTCTGAACTTGAGTCCCTGCGGGGGGAAGACGGAGTGGAAAACACTGTCGAGACTCCGACTTTTGCTGGCTGCGGACTGCTGGCTGCTGGCTCCTGTCTTCCTCATGCCAATTTATTTATGGTGCGGTACAAGTTTTTACGCACTCAAGTGCTCTGAGACTAATTGGGCACGAAACGCAATCAAAGTGACGACGACAACGATGTATTGGGCCGATCTTGCCCGCTCCCCGTCCGCTCCTCGCTTCTGCTCCTGGATAACCGGGTGACACTCACTGGAATCGATGGATGGCAGGCTGGCTGGCTGGTCGGCCGATCGATCGATGGATGGATGCCAGGACGGACAAAGTCCCCAGAAAAGCAAAACAGCAACAAAGAAAAACAACACTCAGAAAAAATATACCAATTGAAAATAGCTCTCAAGGGTTTCTAATCGATTTTAAAAACCATCATCCCCAAATGTAAATTATTTGAAGTGTTAGTTCTCTAAACTTAAATACATGTATTCCTGAAAAATCTATGTTTAAACTAAATGGCCGATCTGGAGGATATTTTTTTTAAGTTATTTCACCTGAGAGATCGATTCGATCACTTGAACTTTATATTTCCGCTGATGAGGCTTTGATTTGTGGCCCTCAGCCGGGGATCTCTGCCAGGAGAGGGGGGAGGCCAGAACCGGAGTCCGGCCAAATAGTTGGCCTATGTTCAACACAATTATCTGTTATTATCGAGCTTTATTCTGCTCTTTTTTCATTGCGCAGCAATGTTGACATCTCATTGCTGCAGGAGCCTTTTATGCCAACACTTAAAAATAGCAGCCGCAGGAGATGTTCGCCGGAGATGAACCCCCTCAGATTGCCCTTTCCCCACTCCGCGGAGAATTCCTTGGCATTCCCCAGCGATCGTTGAGGGAGAACACGTGTCTCAGTGGGTTGGCGGGGAGTGGGAGCTGGAGCCAGAAACCCAGTAAATGTTTGACAAGAGCTGTGGACAACCGAGTGCAAGCGGCTAATAGATTTAGAGTCATGTTGAAAAATATGTGGGCAATATGAACTTAAAGATTGCACCTCCCAATTTATCATGAATTTAGAAATTATCTTTAAAGAAATGATAAATTGTAAGCCTAATGCTTAATAGGTCAAGGAAATGGTTTATGGACAATGGAACGACGTTCGGTGAAAGTGATGAAACCAATGTCCTGAATTATAGATATGGTGGTTTGCTCTAACGTTGTTAGTAAAAGTAATGGTATAATAGCTAGACTTGAGCCCTCTCTCCACTGTCATTCATCACCGGCTGGCACTATCACTTCCTTCCACGACTCCTCCCATAAAGCTTGACCTGCAACTGATGAACTCAATCAAAGCGAAATTAAAGGAAGCCGGGAGAAAATCCGCGAAGCAAATTACAATTTTGATAATTGCCATGACTGCGACTCGAAATCATTTCGCTCCCCTTGCCGGCGCTCAACCTGAACGGTTTCGATCGATCGATGGAGCGGCCAGCAAACCGCCGAAAAACCAGCGATCGAAGGGTCAGCCAATTTTGGGGAAGGAGCTGCGGGGACGGACGGATGGTGGAATAGGGTATACTTTTTGGGGGCAATGATTTACGAGCGCAGGAGGCTCGAAGTGGAGAACGAATGGGGAAGGAAGTGGGGAGCGAGGCGGGGGACAAATCAATAAATTTTAGATCGGTGCTTGCACTTGATTATAAAGTGGAAGCCAGCATATAATGTCCAGTTCTTGTATAATTTGGCCAGATTGCTGGTTCTTTATGCTCCGATTTCGCGAATCCACTTCCTGTTGACCTTGATAGAAACCCACTAATGCTAAAGTCTCAATGTGATTGCTAGTATTAACATGTATTTAACAATCCCTAAAAAACAATCTGGCAGACCCAATAAACATGTAGTTCAGGGTAATAATACACAAAGATTGGGGACTATTATATGAACGATTTAAGCAAACTCTAGCACTGCACTTCCTGCCCACCTTGTAGAGCCCATTGCCGCATTTGTTCCTCTGAGATACCCGCTAATTCTACGATCCCATCTCCATTGCAGATACCGCGAGGACGCACTGTGCTGGGGCGACAGGTGAGCGCAGCCAACAAGTGAGCCGAGACATTTATCGGCTAATTTAATTTATTTAGAAAATGCCACAGCTTTTTCCCGCCGTAACAGCTTCACGCTAATCGAATTCAACAGCCCGACTTAAATGTGCTTTTTGCTTTCTTTTCTTCGGCCCCTTCTTCTTGCAGAAAGTCCATGGAGGAGATCGGAGCGGCCCAGTCCTCGGTGAATGCGCGGTAAGTGTTAATGTTACCGTAAACGATTCAGTTTCCCCGATCCCCATCCCCCAATCCTCTGCCCGCAATCCCACATCTGGAGATCCCAGCCCCTTGCCATCCCATCCTCAGCGCCACTTGGCGGCGGCGGCAACTGCAACTGCGACTGCGCATCGCATTTGTTAGCATAAAATTATTGAATGCCAGGATGCCAGCGAAGTCGACTTTTTCGCCGCCGTCTGCGTCCCGAGCTGCTCCATCTGGGTCTGGACATCTCCCGATGTTCAGAAGTCGGCGCGACAGACGTCAAAGGCGCATCTATGAGATACCTGGTATCCGCGGTTTACAGCAGAAACCGTTGGCAGCTTTCAGGGTATCTAATGCCGGGCGGTTATCACTGATAAGGCGTTAGATTGGTTCGAATGGGGAAATCACATCATCATCAACCCAATTTTTGGCCACTTAGTACTATATTCTAAATATTACTATATACTAACGAAAGTGGGCGTTTTTAGCACTGTATCCATGACTTATCTCGAATATCCCAGCTCTCCACAAGGCACAGCCTATACCCAACCTAGTTCCCCTGGCCTAATCTAGTGTACAGATAGTTCGGCTCGATCCGGACGAGATTCCACTTGATGTGCGCTGTCTGCTCCGCTCTGACTTGTTGTCTTGTTCTCGTTTTGTTATGACATTTTACATTTTTAATGGGAATTCTCACATAAAAAGTACAAATATCGGACTAATTGGATTTATCTCGGGGCTGTCGCGCGTTGTCACACTCTTTTTCTTGGTCTGCCGGAAGATCTGAGGCAGAAAGCCCCTAGAAGAGCAGGGAAGCATGGGGAAGCGATCGGAGGAGTTCTAGACAAGTTTCTAGTTCTCAGACCCGGGCCTGAGGAGGACTCTGCACTCTGGGATCGAGCCTTGTAGCAATTAGCAGTAACCCAGCAGTGGCCGAGTCCCAATTCGTTCCCCAATCCGTTTCCAATGAATCGATCAACTTGAAAGCACAACGATAACAACACTCGGCCACAACAATGCAGCAATGAGGTAAAGTTGCATTGCTCAAATTGATTTCTGCAATTAATTGAACAACGCAAATGACAAGCTGACAAAAACACAAGGCACAAAACCAAAGTGAAGCACATGAAAAGCCCGTAGCGAATTCCTCTCTCTTCAGCTCCGTCTTCCAGCCACTCTTCCAGTCAGTCTTCCAGCCCCCTCCCCCGGTCTTAACCAACCTCCAGCCACGCGAAGAATGCACTTTGGCTCCCGAACACGCTTCCAGCTCGCGAGCAGAAAGCCGGGGATTGGAGGACTCATCTTCAGAGGGTATTCGGGGCGTATTGGACCAAGGGACACAAGGGTCTTTATGTCTAAGTTAAGGAAAAACCACTCACCAATTGTTTTTCATCATCACAGATTCCACTTTTAGTTGGCTATTTGGTCCAATTCCATTCAATCAAGATAGGGAGCACTGAAAATACACAAAGACAGAACTATTACTATAATATTCCTCTGTATATTCCAGTTGTTATAAATCGCCAATTTAAGTACCCAATAAGGTGTCGAAATTCAGCAATATTATATGTACATACATATGTATATACTATAGGTAAAGCTCCTTCGATTCCATTTTCTTTGTTCAACTCTTCGCTCTTTCACGGTCATGCACTGCCAACTGTAGTTTTTTTTTATATTTACTTTTTTCTGATCTGATATAGTGAATGGCATTGGATATTGCAAGGTGCAAGAATATTAATTATTAATTCCGAGCACAACTGATCATTTTGTGTCGCCGCGACTTCTCTTACTGTTCGCAGACATGCGAAATATTTAGCAAAGTACCAGAAAAGTGAACGAGAAACGTTGAACGCGTTAAGAGGAAAGAAGAGAGGGGGTACTTTTGTTGTGATTGCTATTTTATCGACTATCGAGCTACTTTTACATTTCACGAACTGTCAATAATCGACTGAAAATTGATCAATCAATGGAAATGCTCAGACATGGAATCAATTGAAACAATTCATGAAAAGAACTTACCATTATCTAAACTCGATCAATTCAACTCGGCGATTTCAGCAACAGAACTTCACAAAAAAAAAAAGAAAGTAAGAAATGGCATCCAAACAACTGCAGTCCCTCATTTTGGACCGAAAAAGTAATGGCCCAAGCTCCATTTGAAGAAGAAGCACGGAGATCTCAGGAGAACATTTCATCGGAAGCACGCACAATCACGATAAGGATCACGCTCCCGAACTGCACTACTCCGATTTCATGGACTGCGACCCTCACCCTCACTCTCAACCTCTCTCTCCCTTCCTCCCTCTCTCCCTCTCTTGCTGATGTTTTATTGCTTAATTGTTGGTCTCTCCTGTGGTTTTGAGTTATAAACTGCGCTTATTGTTTTTTTTGTCACTGCTTTCGTTATGTTTCGCTCTCTGTTGTGTTACACAATCGAGAAACAGTTAGGGCACACAGAAATCTCTTTAGATCTGACAACGAGATAAGGCATTTCTCCGGCTACTATGCAGTGACTAAAAACATTGGTAAAAATTGGACTGTGATGTGTTCGCTAATAACCAATTATTTAGTCGATTTAAATATTTCAAATATTATATGTGTTTGTACTAACAAGTATAGAAATTTCTTTTTAACAAATTTAAATGCCTATCTAATACTAATGCACCATTTTTTTTGTATCACATGATGTAACCACTCACCAATAACAAATTAGGTAATTCCTCCGGGTGTAGAAATGATTCTTCTGGAAATCATCTCGTCCAGCTATTTTATCACCTCGCGTCAGTTTTATGTGGGCTTGGCCTGCCTCCTGAAGGAGAAATGGTGACAGATCAGCGATCGCGGTTAGTTTATTGCTTCCTTTCTGGCTCCTTTCTCACTCATTTCTCGCTTATCTTATCGCCTCGATCACTTGCTCATCGATTGTTTTCCAGGCGCCGTTGAATGGTACGGTTCTCTGGTTCTCGATTTTGTGTTGCTCATTTTTGCATTATTGTATTTCTTTGGATGTGAATGTGGATTGCCTTTGGCCATCACGTTCCTATTTGAAATGGACGCCTCGTGTGTCCGAGTAAACGTGATGGATGCAACAGCTCACCAACTATTCTTGCCGTCTCCTTTGCGCTTATCGAGAATCCACCGAATTGGCATCTCTTACTTTTAACACATTTCATCCTTCTATTTGCGATTTCTGTTTAGTTTTTGCTAGCCTTAAGTTAGCAGTCATTATGATCCCTTAATTGTGAGTTCCACAAACAGGTTAAACTTTTTCACACAAAAACTTAAATCGTGATTTTAAGCTCAGCCAATTAAAAGTATTAGATGTAGGTTGTTACCGTAGAGTTCCTGGCACGTGATGTGTGGGAGAGCAGGCCAGACGTGCGCCAGACACTTGAGCCTTAGTTCTGCCCCGCTGGCCATCGCACTCTTTCATTCATAAAAGCGAGTTTTAGCTCCTGACTGGAATACAAGTGTTTTCGAAAAACCAAAGCAGAAAACGCAACTGAAACCGAAATGAAAATTCATGTCCATGTTCCATCGACGCCCGCAACACGCACACGCACCTCAAATTGGCGAGGGGGTGGTAATGGCGGCGTGGGGCACGGTGCTTAGGGGATGAGGGGTTGAGCGGTTGAGGCGCCACCACACGCATCGTTGCACGTCCGTGGCCATTGTCCTCGGGCGACTGATGCCACACGCCGTCCACTCACCATCCACACACAATCCACGCACTCGGAAAAAATCGAACTTATTGAGCACGTTCTGAGAATTCGGATCGCAATGTTTAAGCTTTTGTACTAGAATAGGACATAGTGTAAGTCAAGAAATATCCGAAGAAAAAACCATTAAGTTAGTAACGCAAAGTTGCACAAAGAATTGTCTCTCGGTAGGCTACAGAAAATGTTATCTATTAAGTAAAAGATATGCTTTGTTGAGCATTCAAAACAGTGGTTACAGTCCGCATGATTAACTATGATCTAAAATCAATGATTTACGCAGTCATTTTTTGCGCAGTGTGCACGCACTGCCGATTTCCGACCTACAAAAGGAGGCTTCTTCCACTTGCCCCCGGACAATTTCAATGCCTCACCATGATGATGACCACGAAGATGATGATGGCCACGATGTCTGCCCGGTGTCTGGACGTGAACGTGAATGTGGACGTGGACGTGGACATGACCACAGGCCCGTTGGCCCCTTAACCCCCTCAAGCCCCACATCCTGCCGTTCATTCCGGAAGCGCGAACGCTTTCCACGTTCGATTTTTATGGCGAGCGCTGAATTCGAGTTCCTCATTCATTGTCTACTCTGGGCCACCTCTTCTTCTTCTCCCGGCCTGGACCTGAACCTGGACACCCCTAACCCCCTGGCGCCTGACCCAAACACTTGGCACGTTTCCTTTTTAAAATTCACAATTGCCGCCGCCGTAATTGTGGGAGAATTCGCTACGCCAACTTGTCTCCTCGCCATCTCACTCACTCTCTCCCCAGAAATCGATCACGTTTCGGTTTCTACACATGTTCCAGTTACGTTACGCTTACGTAATGTTTATACTACTCCGGGGGGTTGGGGGGCGCTCGATGGTCTCAATGGGGCCTAAAAAATTGCCTGTGGTTAAGGCCAAGGAACGGACTTTGGCTTTTAAATACTAGTGATGAATCCGCAAGTGATTCAAGCAAGCTAATGCCGGTAACTAATATTGGTTACATTCTTATGCTGATGACACCTTGCTTACTGGACTTTGGTTCGACATTTAAGGCAAGGAAGTAGAAAAAGCATTAAAAACATATGATTTAAGGAGCTAGATCTTATTAGAATTCGTTGTAATTTGAGCCTGTTTATGAAGTCACAATTCGAATTCATACAAATGAAATACCATGTACTAGAACAATTCTTTTTATATGTTTCAATCAAGGTTGTATCCGCTTCTCGGTTAGTTTTCAAAGCAGCCAGCCAAATGGTGACCCCCACCTTGACGAGGCAACCTTCCTTCCGTGGAAATTAAGAGGATGTTGCCTTCTTGTGCGGAGTCCTTATAGGGCGTGGTGTGGGCGTGGTGGGGGAGTACTGTACAAATAGGCACATAAAAGAGACAGCTTCTGTCTGTGCGAGCTCGGAATAACAAATCACCCCTCCCCGGACTACCTGTGCGCCCCCGCCCCGCCCCCAATCAAACACTATATTGTGGGGGCCCATAGTTCAAGGGTTCGCGTTCATTCCGCAGGATATATCCCTCCATCTATAGGCTTCAGCTTCTCAGCTTACCATTGGCATTTCGGTCACATACACAAACACACATAAAAAGGCGAGCCAGCAACAACACCCACGCAGCGCGTGAGTGCGAGCGAGAGGCCCGTGAATTCCCAAATGTGTAAAGAAGTAAACTAATTGCTGCGCGTGCTGCAGCGCCAAACAAAAGCTCGCGCTCTCTCTCTCTTTCTCCCCCACTCTCTCTAGCTGTGCGAAGTACATAAACGCAGCGCGATGGGCTACGTACGTGTGTGTGAGCGAGATGGCGTTAGGCCAAACCCGTTTGCCAACAGGCACGTACATCCAGCCATCTCTCTCTGGCCGCTCTCGCTGTCCCGCTCGCTCTGCCGTCACGGATGCGGCTCATTTGGTATGCGCACTATGTCGATTCCGATTCGACGCCGCGTCACGTCCCGCCCATTTGCACGCACACACACCCGCCCCCTGTGTGTGTGAGTGTGTTCGTGTATGTGCGCCGAAGGAGTGTGTGTGTGTGCGGAGAGCGTGAGGCTGCTTAAAATGCTACTGGCGCTGCTCGCACATGACTCTGCCGGCGGTCAGGTGCTGCTCACCCACACAGCAACAAAGGCACCCGCACACACAAACACACCCAGGAGCATTAGGGTGGCTCAATTTCGATGTTGAGCCCCCACTATTTGTAGAAAGCTCAATAAAGTAAGTGTTTTAAATTTAAAAAAGGCTTATATGAGTAAGTAAACTTATTAGGACGAGCCCATTAAAATGCTCCTTAAATTGATAACTTTAGAATATTCAATAATGGAAACATATTTAGTAGTAATTTCTTGAAACAGTACAATCTCAGTAGAAGGTGCACCAAAAAGTGCAAAATAGCAGTTATCCTTATTTAGGAGTCACCCTAATACCCGCTGCCACTTGGCGCCGTTGCTTCGTTTTTTGCTTAGAGAGTCACCCCCAAATTTCGGGTGTGCCCTCTCGCTCGCTGGCTAGCCCTCTCTCGCTCTGGCGCGCGCTCTGCCGCCGACTGATTGTTGTTGGGCTTCTCTCTCTGCCTTTTTGCCCTGCTTTGGTTTTGTTCGGTGACGTGAACGTGACTCTGGATTATTCTGCACGTACTCGTCGTCAGCGACGGACGTACCGCATACCGTACTCCGTGCTCCGTACTCCGTACTCGTGCTCACAACACACCGTAGGCGTACTCCCTACAGCGTATTCCGTATTCCGTTGTCAGCGTCATCAGCTGCAGTTTCACGTACGCAGCCCGGCCGTGCAAGTGTGTCCGTATATCCGTACATCCGTAGGGCCATCTCTTTCGCTCACCCCCTTTGGCGGCGAAGGCAGTGCGTGTCCGTAATTGGCAGGTCTCATTCTGCAGAACGTAGACCGTAACCCGTAACCAGTAACCCGGAGACGTGCCAAGTGCCGGAGATAAATTAACTGGACGCGAACGCGCCTCATTTGAATGCCAATCGATTGACGGCTAGTTTGCCGATCCCGATCCATAGTGCGTGACCCGTGCATCGCTCGCAGGATAGCAGGATAACTAAGGACACGTACCACACGTGCGTGTGTGATTACGTTTGTGTGACGCGGCAAACAAAAGGATGCGGCCTTCAAAACGAATGCCACGCCCCCTCGAATCCGTGCCCCAAGCCAAGTGCAATAACAAGTGATAGAGTGCTAGAAAGTAGTTGAAAACTTCCTGAGATCCTCAGGCTTCCAATAAGAGAGAAAGGTCAAGCCCCGAGCATAGCTATGTTGCCATACCAGGCAGCCGTGGCCATGGACTACGCCGGATACCAGAGGCAGCCCACACCCGGACACCCCGGGAGCCACATGGCCACCATGGGATCCCTGGGCATGCCAGCGGTGCCCTTCACCCACAGCTGGATGGTGCCCACGCAGGATCTCTGCGCAATGCCGCCCTACAACAAAATGGGCGGACACCAGCAGCCGCCCGGAGCCGGAATGCACGCCCAGCAACAGCCCCTCGAGCCCGGGTTAGTAGTCTATAGTAGTCTAACTTCAAAGGAAATTCAAGTTTTCCAATAAAAACAAGAAAGGAACACCGACAATTATGCCCTATGTGTTGGAAACTTAGGACACTTTGAAATAATTATTCTTCAGTTTCAAAATATGGCATGTGTATATACTGGCAATTGACAAAGTTGTCTGGAAAGTTGATTTTCTTTTCATTAAAAATAAGTAAAGTTCGGTATGTCGATAGGAACTAAAATAAAATAAATGTATAGCAATAAGTTCAAATTAGGATTAGGATTTCTAAAAACGCAAGAGAATATTAACTATATCTGTGTATCATCCCAACCCCCCGTAGGTCACTCGCAAATCCGTGCGAGCCCAAACTGAAAACCTTGCCCCAACACCGAACATTTTGAGGGCTCTTAAATTTATTTTAATGCGCTCATCACGGGCTTGAAGCTTCGTTTTTTGTAGCTTTATTTGAGCCGCGCGCGGCTTCTGGCTCTCAAGCCTCACAGGCCAACGTCGGCTTTGGCTTAAGCCCGAATCTGAATCTCGGAGTCCCGTCTTCGGCACCGACTTGGAGATTCGTATCTCAGCCGAAAGCGTCGTCGTCTTGGCCATAAAAATATTTTTGATAATTAAAAAGAAACCCAGACTGTCAGTTTGCCACGGGCCAAGCCAGTTTTCCCCTCAGCCACTTGCTTTTTGTTTTGAACTTAGGCATCCAAGAAAAACGGACAGCGCACATCAACAACAACGATTTTAATTAGTTGTGTTGAAATTACGTTTAGTGAGATGTCAGTACCTGCGGTACATGCCGTAAATGATTTCCTTATAAAATCGTCTGGTTCAAAAAACCCATACGAGGGGAACAGCAACTGAACCCGAAACAATTTTCGCCTCCCAGAGCGGATGAAAATTCAATTTTGGGCCAGAAAAAACATTAATCTTGGCCTCGTCAATATCGAAATGCCATTCAAATGAGCCACCGAGGGGTGATGATGTGCAGTCGGCATCCGGAGGTGTTTCCTTGACAAATGATGTGCGGTCTGTATTTTAATTTCGCGCAAATTCGCACTAACAGGCGAAAAAATCGCCTGTCATTAGCAAAAATTGGCAAATCGAGCAGTTGCTTGAGTGTGAGTTTCTTCAAAAATGTTACTTTATTGGACATGTGATCTTTCTCAGAATTTCTTTCAATCTGACTATGTGAAAGTTTGTAATCTCAATCTACGCAATAATCCTTTAGAGCACATTTTCTCACTTGATTGACCTAGCTGTGCAAATATTTTTATAGAGTTCAGATGCGATTCGATTAGCGACTTAATGCGGGAATTAAGGGATCCGAAGAGTGTAAGCCGCTTACTGCGGTCAGAAAGGGTGGGGAAAGTCATCCAGTTTCGTTGTCTACCTTTCTTTATTCCTGGGCTCGAACAACACAACAAAACAGAAGGATAAAGGATACAGGATAAGAAGTGTGGCCCGGGGCCTTTGTGAAGGTATAAATGGCCCAGGGTACCGTTATTGCTTTATCAGTCCTGTGTGCCTTTGTAAGAATTTCCTTGAGATATGGTCAGGACTCAGCGGGAAAGTCCTTCGTTCGTCATTATGTAATCGCAATCCGAGAAAAACTGCAAAAGAATTATCTTTTACATGGGAAGACTGTTTAACGACACAATTCAACAATTTATGTCCATTGCAATAATAAAACCCATAGTAAATGTTTTACAATGTGAAAACTTGTGATTGTTAATATCCGAAGTGCCCTTAGTGAGGTGGTATGCTCAGCTCAAGCTGTGTAGCGCACAATGATTTCACTGCAGGTCAAAACAGCACTGCCAACATTAAGAGCAACAACAAATCAGTTGTCAACAAACTTAAATTATGAAGGCCTGTAGCCAAGTTTTCTGACGAAGATGCTCAGAGAGATGGCCGCCTGCAGATAGCGGAACCGCAGAAGGTTGAGCAGATCCGTATCCACAAGCACCGAACGAGAAACGGCGGCAGTCTTTATAGAGAGTCGACTGCAAGTTTAGTGAATGAAAAGTTGCATTTAGGGGAAGTAAGAAAACTGAGATGGGATCTTTGGAGGCGGCGTTTTCACAGAGATTCGAAGCTGTGCGGGGAAATAATAATGAAAATATCAAGAATGCCTCGAAGACTCGCTGGGAAAACTCCTAAACACTGGGGCTTTGGGAAATCTTGCGACAAATGGGCTGCCATTTATCCTGGGACAAACTGTCTGGCAAACTATTGTCCTATTCGAAGTTACAAACCCAAACCCAAACCTTTTGCCGCTGAAAGACTGACAAATGTCGGGCAATTAGTTTGGCCTGACACCATTCCATCACAAAGCCATGGGTTGGCCAAACAAATGGCCGAAAACACGGTGCTGACAGGTGCGAAAGGTGTGCAGAGCCGTCTTGTGGACCGATCCTCTAGTCGTTCGTCAGTGTCTACTTATGTTTACTGATTGATTTGCGTTTTCCTTTACTATTGAGCAAATATCTCACGGATGCACCTTTTTCGTTGACTTTGCAGCATTCTGGAGCTGCGCAAGGAGAAGTCGCGGGACGCGGCGAGATCGCGGCGCGGAAAGGAGAACTACGAGTTCTACGAGCTGGCCAAGATGCTCCCCCTGCCGGCAGCCATCACCAGTCAGCTGGACAAGGCTTCCATCATAAGACTGACCATCAGCTACCTGAAGCTGAGAGACTTCTCCGGACACGGCGATCCGCCATGGACTCGGGAGGCCTCCAGCAGCAGTAAGCTTAAAAGTAAGTAGCACTATATTATATCTATAAATAAGCCACGAAGATAATCTTCAAGACGCAAGACTGTTCTTAGAGCACTTGGTTCTCCATATCTCAGCCAATGATTCAGCAAAGTTTCAAGAACAGTGATTTCCATATCGAAGCCATTGGAAGCCAATCAATCACTTTAATGGGGCCTTCTGAAATTCCACAAACTGTCACAATGACACACGCCGCTCACCCCTTACCCCTTTTCCCGCGAAATGGAGACCAAAATGGTCGCGCATGCGCAGCAAATAAAAATAAATTGCGCCTAATAACGATATTTTATGCAAATCCGGCAAAAGCCCAAAACGAAATCCAAAATACAGTTGACAAAGCCAACGAATACATTTGCTTTATTTCGTGCCAAGCTCGTAGCAAGACGTATTTTTAAGGTGCCTACGAGCATAATTTCAGTCATAGACAACCGACAACCCGGCAAAAAACGAACAGATTTGATTTCACTTAAGGCAAACAATGCTGCCCGCTCCTCACGAAATGTAGGCAAATGAGTTTCCTGCTTTCGGTTTTAATTGCCGCTTCCTCCATCTCTTTCTGGCCAATTCCGATCGCAAATGGCCGACAATATGGCGGAAGTCTTGCGTCAAATGCAAATGAGCCAGCGGAAATTTCTCTGCGATTGGTCACAAATAGATACTGAAAGTGATCGAGCCGAGTTTAATAATAATAATTCCAATGTTAAAAACCATTTTAAACTTCTGCCTAAGATCTTTTACATACATACTCTCAACATCCTAGTGTGCTACTTGTCTTTATTTACTGAACACACTCCCTTCGAGTTGCCGAGTCAGTCGACACTTAGCCTCGCATTAAAGCTTAACATTGAAAGCAGTTACACTCGAGGGGCAGTTCTCAATTCCTGAGCAGCAGAGTTATTGTCGGCAGTTGCAAGCCACTATATCTACCTGGCTGTATCCATCCATATCTATCCACCAAGCCATTCCTCAGCCATTCCCCAAGCCACGTCATGCTCCGGCGACGTTGACAATGCATTGTCACGTCAAGTGAAAAAGGCATTCCACGACGACGACGACGACAGCCCACGACTTCTTTGCCAGGTCTCAGCTCAGACAGTATTCAAAAGCTGCCAACTGGCAACGGTCGAGTGCACTCACAGAAAAAGTTAGGGGTTTTACATATTGATTAAAAAATGTTTCAAACAAAGCTATAAATTATAGTTCTCTTGTAAAATCAGATCATATGTATTACCGCCAACTTTAATTTCAATCTCTTTTGCTTATAAATAGCACAGCAGGGCAATTTCTATTCAATGACATAAATTAAACCATCATTTCATATGGTTGAATTGTGTTTCTTCTGTGTGCCAAGACAACTGGCAAAGTGGCAAAGTGGCAGAGTGGCAAAAGCAGAGCCAAAAGGCGAGGGCCATCGAGAAGCCAAAAAGGTAGTCAAGGCACTAAAAAATAATCCAAAATCAATGGGGCGTTATGTATGGAAGGCTGTGGAGTGGCCGTAACGCCTTCATCCATTCAATTGGATTATTATGCGAAACTAAACCCAGAAAGTCGTAGAAAACCCGGAGAAGGAGCTGTATACTATGTGCTGCTGGGAGGATGAGGAGCAACAAGCTGCGGGGCAATAAAAAGCACTTCAATTTGACCCACAGCCGCAAAAAATGGCAGAGGGAATATTTTCGGGGGGCGGGGCAGGGCGGTGTTCTTGGTTCTCGGGTGGGTGGTGCTCGAAGGTCATTAAGGCATGCCTTCAGCCACATATGGCCATGTCCGAGCGGAAGCGGAAACTGTTTGCCAACTTAGCGCGTCCAGTACTCGAAATCGCTGGGGATTTGAGGGGCAGGAATAAAGGGCGATTTGCACTTGTGCGAATTATGACTTGGCCGGTCGGTCGGCCGGTCGGTCGGTCGCCCATAATCGTAAAATTCTATAATTGAATTAAATAAATAAGCTTTGCAGGGCCTCAGCTGAGAAAATATTGAATGGCCACCCATATTTATGATGCCCTGCGGTTGTTGTTCTTGTCTATTCTGAGGGGCAAGGGTGCATCATTTATGAGTTGGCTCAAGAGCCAGGACAATAACTCAGGGACTCCCGAAACTCATGCGAGCCGCCTTGGCATTATATTACTAGTTATGATTATTTATTAAGATTTTTTTGGAACCGCTTTCCAAATGATCTATTGAACCCTCAACTCTAAGCGCCCACGAACTATTAACGTATTTCTTGAATTATCAATATTAGATCCTAAGGCACGCATTTGCATACTTTCCAGCCACTGACACTCCACTTCCCCTATTCTTTCTCCGCAGGTGCCGCCATTCGTCGCAGCCCCGCTGTTGATTTGTTCGAGCAACATCAGGGCACCCACATATTGCAGGTAAGATATGGTAGCGAAAGAGACGGCAGTAGGCCCGTAGAGGGGGAGCGCGATAGCCCGCAGCCATCTTGTGCATATGATTAAATTTACACCGAAAAAAACATGGCCTTTCGACTTAAAGACCATCAAAATAAATGCCACAATTTCTTATTGTTCGTTTTAATCTCCTCTCACTTAATACTTATAACTACTATATTTCCCATTTTAACTTCATTTTCTGCAGTCACTGGATGGTTTCGCCTTGGCAGTGGCAGCAGACGGACGCTTCCTGTACATTTCCGAGACGGTGTCCATCTATTTGGGGCTGTCGCAGGTGGAGATGACGGGCAGCAGCATCTTTGACTACATCCACCAGGCGGATCACTCGGAGATCGCCGAGCAGCTGGGCCTGAGCCTCACAAGCGGCGGCGGCGGAGGCGGTGGGAGCTCGAGCAGCGGCGGGGGAGGCGGCGGAGCGGGAGGTGGCATGGCCTCACCCACTTCCGGAGCCTCCGACGATGGAAGCGGCACACACGGTACGAACAATCCCGACGGTGAGTCAAGTCCGAGTTGTCGAAGGACCAGGTGGGGGAATGAATCCCTGGTGCGGGGTGGGATCCGAATGCATGTGCGTCGATTGCAATGACATACTAAGAAATGAAAGGGGCTGCTGATGAAGATCTCGGCACAAATGAATACCCAATTTAATCCCAAAACCTCTTTACTCCCACAGTTGCGGCCTCCATGACCCAAGCTTCGACCAGCGGCTACAAGGGATACGATCGGAGCTTCTGTGTTCGGATGAAGTCCACGCTGACTAAGCGCGGCTGTCACTTCAAATCCTCAGGCTATCGGGTGAGTTTCCACACTCCTTTTTGCTGCTATCCTTGAGAGAAACTATCCTTCCTTTGATTTCCCTTATGTTGTGTATTGCTCTTTTTGTTTGTGTTCCCTCTTGTAGTCACATTTCTAACCGAATAGTTTTGGGATTATGCATTGTGAATTATATGTTTTGTTTTTTGGTTTTGATTAATTTTTTCGTTGGCCCTAGGAGTTATTTCTAATGTAAGACTTCCGAGTAACAGTAAGACTAACCCACAGAAAAAGTTTTCGGTTGTGTTGTGTAACCTGCAATACCGCATTTTGTATTACGTATTACCATCCCATCCACTGCTTATCTACAGGCCAGCGATGCAACGAGCAATTGCAACAACGGTAACAATGCTAGTAACAATGCTAAAAACGTTAAGAATCCGGGCTCAAACTATTCGGTACGTATCAATTGAAATCAGTACGTTTGTATGCTAAAATGCAAGGCAAAATCAAAAACCTACTCAAAATTCTTTACTGAGGAATTCGCTTTTTAATTTCTTAATTTCCTACTATTTCGGCCATAATTTTTGTGTTTGCTAAAGAGAAAAAACAAAGGCAAAGCCACTGACTGATTTTAGATTGATCAGTATCGAATAACTAGTGCGGAGCTGCTTCAATCATCCATCGGAGAAATCACCACATGCTGCACACCATTCTTCAGTTTTGTAAATCATGAACTTAACGATATTACTCAGAATAATATATCATTAACAATAAGTTTATAATAAGATTCAGGCATTTGAACAGAAGATTTCCAAACCATACTTTTTAAGGAGGCTCACATCAATACAGAAAACACCTCCATTACCGATACTATGTTATATTTAGGAGTCCCTTAAAAGCTGGAATCTAGTTTATGGTTTTCTTCCAACATCATCAAATACACAGTTCTTAAGCACTTGAGTGGAGCATTTGCTCCGGAAATAGCATCAACTAACCAGGTTATGGCTTCACTTGGAACCTTTGCAGGTGGTTCTGTTGCTGTGCAAGCTGCGTCCCCAGTACACATTCTCCCACAGTCGCAAATCGCAGCCTCCGCTCCTCGGAATGGTTGCCCTGGCCATCGCACTGCCTCCGCCATCGGTGCACGAGATCCGGCTGGAATGCGACATGTTCGTCACCCGGGTGAACTTTGACCTGCGAGTAGCCCACTGCGAACCAAGGTAAACTGCACTGCCCCACCCCATTTATCGGTTCAAAGCTAATGGAACCATTTTCCAACCCAGGGTATCCGATCTGCTCGACTACTCCCCGGAGGACCTGGTCAACAAGAGCTTGTACTCACTGTGTCACGCCGAGGATGCCAATCGCCTGCGCAAGAGCCACTCAGACTGTAAGTACCCATCACATTCCTGCAAGTAATGAAAGAAAACTAAATAAGTACATTTGAAATGTAACATAAGGTTATATATATACAAGTATCAAGTCCCCGAATAACAAGCCTTCTCATCCCTTCCTTCAGTGATCGAGAAGGGTCAGGTGCTGACCGGTTACTACCGACTGATGAACAAGAGTGGAGGCTTCACCTGGCTCCAGACCTGCGCCACCGTCGTCTGCAGCACAAAGAACGCGGATGAGCAGAACATCATTTGCGTGAACTATGTGATCAGGTAAGTTGTAGGACAAGAACTGCCGAAAGTAGAACGACTAACTAAAACCCTCTTCCACCCTCAGCAACCGGGAGAACGAGAACATGATCCTGGACTGCTGCCAACTGGAACCCAGTCCGGATAGCATAAAGCACGAGGAGGGACTGGGCAACGACAAGAGCAGCGGGTCGCCAGGAGGAGATGCCAGTGGCGAGGGCAACTCGCACCTGAGTGCCGGAGACATGAAGCTCAACTCACCGAAAACCGATTCCGAGGGTCATTCCCATCGCGGCAGGGGACGCAATGCAGCCGCCTCGCACGGAAGTTCCCTGAACAGCCTCACCATGATCAAGGACAGCCCCACTCCGCTGGGCGTGGAAATCGATTCGGGAGTGCTGCCCACCACGGTGGCCACGCCAGTGCCAGCAGCCACTCCGCCAGTGCAATCCACCAAGCGAAAGCGCAAAACCAAGGCGTCGCAGCACGCGGAGGACCAAGGTCAGGAGCAGGTAATCCCCGAGCAGCCTCTGCCCAAGCTACCGACCATGGAGCAGCGCGATCACCAGCCACGCAGCCGCTTGCCCTCGATTGTGGATGAGCAGCCCTCGTCGGCAGCGGATTCCGCGGTCAAGGACCTGGAGCAGGCCATGTCCAAGCATCTGCCCTCGCCAGCGGCGGTGGTATCGGTGGCCCCGCCCAATACGGACTTCAGTGCCGACTCTCTGCTCAAGCAGCAGCAGCAGCAACAGCAGCTGGATCCCAACGAGAAGAGCAGCACCATTCAATGGATAGGCACGCCCTACCAACAGCCACCGGCGCCCATGCCAGCTACCGCCCTTCTCCGGCAGTTATACGCCAACCGGGAGAGCGTGATCCGGGCGACGGCCAGGCAAACACCAACTGGAGTGGGACCCGGAGTTTTCTACGGCGACCAGCAAACAGGTCCGCTGCCCACGCCGCCGGGCAGTGAGTCGTCCTACGAGAACCAATACCTGCAGCTGCACTCCGCCGCCTCCGGTGGACACCCCGTTGGCCAGAAGACGTCCGCTGATGCCTTCACTAATCTGGTGTCCACCTACGGGGGCTACCACAGCTCCATTGACTATCACAACGCCATGACCCCGCCCAGTTCAGTGTCTCCCAGGGACTCGAATCAGCCGGGTAAGGCGGCTCCTGTGCTGGCCTCCAACGGAGGCTACGACTATGCCCCCGATCCACTCCGAGGTCAATATGGCACTTCCTCCGGAGACGGCGTGCCCGCCGCGCTGCCTCTGAAGCCGCAGGCATCCTATACAGCCACAATGCATCCTTCGGGCACCACAACCACCGAGGGCGGAGTTACCTACAGTAATCTCGACCAGCCGCAGTACTTCGCTCCGCATTCGAGCTTCCACCTGTACCACAAGGGCAGCCCGGCCAGCGGCTGGTACTCCACGCCCTCCTAGGTGATAGACGACCAGGCGCAGGTCCCACCATCCTGCCAGGACCAGTACCCCCACCCCCACCACCACCACCACCACCATCATCAGGACGGATCTGCGGGATCCAGTGCAAACCAGGCGGGCGAACGATGGGACTTTGTGGGTGCGCTGGGCAAGGTGGCCAGGATGTTTTTCAGCGCCAGAAAGGGTAATCCGGGATAGAGGGACCATGTCCTAGGGCACTGAGGGATGTATGGAAAACCTCTGGAAGATTTTTATGACATCATAATTTGAGAACCTTATCGGTTTTCTTAAAAGACATCAAGGGGAAGCTAATGTTCTCCTCCAGATCCCTGTCAGCAATCCGTAAAAGTTAGACTAGACTTAGGCCAAACTAAAGCGTTAAAGAAAACA
Source organism: Drosophila teissieri (assembly GCF_016746235.2). NCBI lineage: Eukaryota > Metazoa > Arthropoda > Insecta > Diptera > Drosophilidae > Drosophila > Drosophila teissieri. Next base: position 379,526 of record NC_053031.1, on the reverse strand, counting down.
TTCAATGTTGTTAAATAATTCTTAAGTATGTAAATTATGAGACACACTCTGAGACCCAATGAAATTATAGGAAAAATACTCAAGACGCAATGAATTAAATCGAGAACTAACAAATTGTAAGGCTAATCGTAATTAAAGTTAATGATAAAGTAAGACTTGCATAGAGTGCCAAGGAATAGGAAACCGAACAAAAATGCGCTAAATAGAGAGCGAATCAAAACGGAAACACGGCTTAAACTAAACCCCCGCCCAACCAATTGTTATTAATTATTTAAATCAATTGTAATTTTACCAACACATAAACACGCATACATACATATATAAGATAAGCTCAGTATGATATGTACACATTAATATATATTTAAACATTTTTACAACATATCAAATGCTTCCTCCTTTAGCGTTAGGATTACCTTTAAACAACACTCGCTCTAGGATATTGATGTCGATTCGATCACCGGCAAGTCGACTCGATTATTACCTCTAAGAGTTCAGCTAACGTTTGTCTATTTCCGTTTCTCCCTATTGTATATTTAATGAAACCATCTAATTAAATCTAGTTAAAAATACAACAAACAAAAATGCCAAGGCAACAAAAGCAAAAAAGTGTAATTAAATTTTGTATAAACGCAAAGAAAGTTTCTCCCATTAAAGGCTTAAAATATTGAATATGGCAGTTTCGATGTCTTTTAATCATGGATTTAAGGAAAAAGTTCCAAAGTAGGCTGAAGAAAGAACTTCAAAACAACTTCCCAACGATACGGACCACCTACCAAATTTCGTCCTCTTCCATCGGACTCCGAATTTAAACCAATCCTTAATCCCATACTCGCCAGATGGGTATCGAAATCGTGAAGCAGCTGCTCTACGGAACGGCGCTACTGACTGCAATCATGGCGGCTCCTTTGGTCACGCTGGAGTTGGACGTGGTCGTGAACGAAAGTGACCAGCACCCTACGAAAGCTGGCTATTTGGGAATTTTGTTCTACGCAAGCGTTTCACTTGTCCTAACCGCCATGGCATTGATGCCCCACCAGGTGACCTCGGCGGGATGGCGAAAGCGGAATTCGATGAAGATTTTCCTGGCAATGCTTCCCTGGATGCTTCTGTGCTGCATTCAGTTCCTGATAAACGTGATGCTGCAGCTCAAGGAGATCTTCAACGTGGCGAGCGGGAGACGCCAAAAGAGCTTGGTCTACGCCCTGTGCTTCTACTGCGGCATTTTTGGCTTGGCTCTGGAGCAGATGCTCCACTGGAACGTCGTTTACCATTTGATGACCGACGGGATAACAACAAGCATCTCCCACATCCGACTGCCGTTAATGCTATGATATACAATCTTTCAAAAAATCGTTTCCCTTTGAAAACATACGTTAGATTATTCTAACCGAATTACAGTAGTTTGATCAATGCAATCATAAACTGTGAACATGCTGTGCTTTACAAAATGTTGGTTTGAGATTTGTAAATGTATTTCTGTTTTAAGCTGCTATATACACACTAAGGGAATGAAACTGGAGTTCAATTAATAAAGCCTTTACCAATTAACCTTTATATACATACTTATGTACAAAAACGGATTCTTAATTCTAGGGCAAACATATACAGGAATAGAAAAACGAAAAAGTCAAAAGAGTTATCTTCGGAGAATTCCGAAGTCCAGGATTTCACTTCAAGGAAAGCACAAAATCTCCAAGGGATTGGGTCTTCAAAAGATCCAATCCATCAAAACCATCATCCTTCCCAATTTGAAGTTACTTCCTGCGTTCTTAGGACTAATAACATTGGTACAATTTTGGTATAAAACTCGATAAAAACTAAGCGGCACTTTGTTCTCGCGCAACCTATCTTCTAAAATATGTACAGAAGGGAGGAACTCGTCCCTAGGAAGCCTGCAGGATATTCTCCTGATTTTTGACCACCTCCGTAGCCACTTTTGTACTGGAATGAGCGAGCACCAAGTTGCTCTCCACCTTGATCTGTGATTGTTTCGCCACTGGGACATCACCCTGGGATGGAGCTACAGTTTGATTGGCATTTCCGGCTTCATGCTTGGCCTGGTGAACCTGCAGCAGGCCCTGATTGATGCTGGTGAAGTTGCACTGGTCGCACTTGTAAATGATTGTGGACAGCTCCTGTTCAGGATGGCGCTTCTGAAGGTGTATCTGTTCAACGAGAGCACAAATCTATTAGAAACTGCAGTAATTACTAACACAAATCTATCGAACCCGAAAGGCGGTGCTCTGGATGGCTCGGAAGTCGCAGTGCGGGCAGGAGTAGCGTTTCCTCTCCTTGTGCGTGGCTAGGTGGCGCCGAAAGGCGTTGTGATCGCTGGTCTCGTGATCGCAGGTGTCGCAGCGGAAGCGCTTCTGGTCCTGATGGCTCCGTAGATGCAGTCTCAGACTGCTCTTGGAACCGAAACGGCGCTGGCACTCGGGACACTCCAGTTGTTCGTTTCGCTCTTTGCATAGGTGCTCCCTCAGGGTTTTTTTCTGCTTGAAGGCGGCGCCGCAATCCTCGCAGCGATGCATTACGACGGGATTGGCTTCTGGTCCGGCGAAAATCTGCTCATTCGACTGCTTTCCCATGCCCAATCCCTGCGTGCGATGCAAGCGACGGTGGTTCTTCAGTTGCTTGGTGTTCTTGAATCCCTTCCCGCACTGCTCGCACTTATAGTTTCGCTCCTCCGAGTGGATCTTAGCGTGGGTGTTCACGAGACGCGAATAGATGGGCGTCTTAAAGCTGCACAGCTGGCAGGAGTACAGCTCCATGTCGATCTGGTGGGTCCGCCAGAGGTGCGTATGCAGACAGTTCCAATTGCTGAAGTTGCTGGACTTGCATTCCGGACACACCATGGGTTGGTTTGAGCTGAGGGATCCATTGTGGCATCTGCCGTGATACTCCAAAGTTGCGGGCGATTTAAAGCGGAACATACACCCCTCCACCACGCACTTGCCTCCCTCTGGCACTTGATTGGGTCCCTGAGAGGGTTTCCTTTTGGCAGCTGCTCCTCCAGAGTGCTTGGCTCCGTAGGGACGGCCCCTGACCGAGGTGCCGCCTCCAAGCAGCGGTGGATCCACGGCGGTGGGAAGGAGATTATTGGCCACATAGATGCGGGCAGGCTTTTCGGTTGCAGGAGTCATCTCGGCTGCCAAGGGAACCAGCGGCGGAACCGGCAAACTACCCAAGGGCGCACTTTGAGCTACAGAGGTCGTCCCTCCCGAAGCTGTTACCGGTACTAGAGGTGGCACTGGCCCTCGTCCCCCGGCTGCAGTTGCTTCTTCTGCGTTTTGTGTGTCCTCCGGCGGTGCGGCGTACAACTGCGCGAAATCCTTAACCAGCAGATCCTCTGCAGTGTGAGACAAACCATCAAGTGGCGGAGCATCAGCCACTTCACTGGGTGTAGGCAGACCGATTCCAGCTTCTGGTACAGCATCTTCCATCCAGGGCCAGCACTCCAGATCCTCAGCTAGGTCATAGCCATCCTCGCTGGGCCAACTACCGCTAATAGATGGCTGGAATTCGCCAAGCGTTTGCGGTGGTCCCTTGAGCTGTGAGTTCATTTCCATAGGCTGCTGCTGCACGGGCGGAAGCTCCATCATGGTCATTGCCATCGGTTCCAGATTGGGCACGATTAAGTGCTCCACCTCGGTGCGGTTCATCAGGTTCAGTTCGTCCACAGTGCGCAGGTGCAAGGTGCCCCTCTGCGGTGCCTTCAATATGTCCACGTTTTTGATGAAAATCTTTTGCTTGGTGGTGATGGGAGCCGTTGGCGGCAAGTAGTGCTCCAGCTGGACAGGTTGTGGTTCCATTATGGTCAGTGGATCATTGAGAGGTGGCGGCGGAGTTGCCTCTTCCGAAACAAAATCCACGCCAAAATCTAGGTCCAAGGCACTAAAACGCGTGTTTTCCAGATTGGAGGCAGCCGCTCCATTGCCATTCAGCACAGAATCAAACGGAAATGCATCGTTACACATCTGTGCCAGCGGGGCGAGACTGGGCTCGAATCCTGGGAGCTGGCACGTGGGCGTGAGTAGTGTCTCCGCCTGGAAGACATCACCGTCCGCTCCTCCTACAGGTAGTACACTTTGTCCGGGGTCTGTTGTCGACGGCATGCTGCTATTGAATCCCAGGCCGGGCAGAGCAGATGGCAGAACCATCGGTTCCTTGAGGATGTCCACATTGCGGATATAAATCTTCGGCTGACGCGGCTTCTCCGGCTCCCCGCCCACATCAGGAACTTCAAGGAGACTGTTGTCCGTGATGAGCGAATGATTCTGCAGCTGGAAGTCGAACGGCAGCAAGGCGGGCTCCCTGAGCACGTCCACGCTCTTGATGGAGATCTTCTGGCTGGGCTTTGGCGGCGGAGCGGGTAAATTCGCTGCAGGTGCTGGTGGCATAGTCTGTTCGGTCGGCGATGCACCCACCGCCACACCTTCGAGCAGATCTAGAATGTTAGCGGTGGACCCGCTATCCGGCATTAGGGGCGAGAAATCCGGGAGAGGCTCCCTCAGGCAGTCCACGCTCTTTATAAAGATGCGACTCTTGGGTCGGGTTTGGCTCTGCGACATCTGTGTCTGCTTCTTGGTCTGTGCTTCCGTGACTTTTCCGCTCACCAGAGTGAGAGTCTCATTGTCCTCCATTTGATGGTCCAAGCTGAGGTGCAAGCTGAGCGCATCGCTGGAGTAGAAGATGTTTGAGCAGCCTGTCAAGGAACACGTGAAAAGTGAATGCGAATGGGATAAGACATCCGAGCAGAGCACGCTTATTGAAGGCGCACTGTGCCTCACCTGGACACTGTTTCCTGTGCTGCTCCATATAGCAGTTGCCCTGGTTAAGATGCTGTTGGAGGCGCACCTGGCAGAGGCTTAAGAATGGACAATTGGGACAGCGCAGGATAAGAGGCGGGCCTTCCTGAACCATTGCCTTGCCCTCCACGCTGGCGCAGCTGGAATTCCGAGTTGGTGGCGTTGGCGTGGCATTCAGACGATCCTTGGCCGCCGCTTCCGCAAGTTCCGACTTGATCAGTTCCTCCGACTTGATCTCCGCCGTGCGCCGGCGGAAGGCATTGCGGTAGCTCTTCTCCGGTTGCTGCAAGTCGGTGGTGTGGATCTGGACAAAGGGAATACCCTGATTGGGCTGGGATTCCACCGACACCTCGGGAGGTGATCGGTTCCCGCCATCGGGCAGCCACAATGCAGTTCCGGAAGCGATGGCATTTGCAGCAGACGCGGAGTTGATTCCGGATCCCGATCCGATGACCAGCTCGTCGTCGAAGAATCCGCAAAAGTTGGAGTCCTGCTCCAAGGAGTGTACCGGCGTGGAAAGCGACAGGTCCTGGTGCGGATGTGAAGGATGCGGATGCGACAGCGGGAGCAAATGCAGCTGGAAGACACACGGCGTGTTTTTCTGGCCAGAGGTAGTCGCTGGATGCTCACCTGGTTGCCGCCGTAATATCCCGGATAGGTCGCATCGTTCATCGTGGGTCCTTGGCCGTCCTTGGTCCAGTCGATTCCAGGTGCCGGATTCCGGTTACCGGTCTTCCGCTTTCTGGGCACAAGCCTTTTAATTCCGCATCACAATTTACATTACGCAGATAAAAACTTTTGGTCACAAAAAAACTGATAGCGAACAGCTGTTGCTGTGCAAAGTGTGGCAGCACTGTTTCCACACCCATATTCGGCCACACTACCGCCGTATGTTTTGACGTGTGTAGGAGCCTTAATCAAATCCACAAATTTAAATTGCGGACTTTTAAAACCGAAATAAAATCGGCCGGTATACAAAGAGCTTTCTAAAAATAAAACTATTTATTTTTTTAACTAAGCTATCATAATTTAACGAGCGTTGAACTAGAGTAAACTACCATAGAAATATACCAAAACGTGCTGTAGTTATCGCTGTTATCGAAGAGTAACCATCTCTAGCGGCTACTGCAAGAAAAGTAGCGGAGTTTCGTGGACTCGAGTGAAAATTTTAAAAATCCATTATATCCGCGGGAAGAGTGAACATAAAGCCCCAAAATGCCGCGAATAATGATCAAGGGGGGCGTGTGGCGCAACACGGAGGTAATTATCCCAATAGTATGTCTGTTAATCACATGGCTTAAATGGGCTACCGGTTTGATTTTCGCAGGATGAAATCCTCAAAGCTGCGGTCATGAAATATGGCAAGAACCAGTGGAGTCGTATTGCCTCCCTGCTGCACAGGAAGTCCGCCAAGCAGTGCAAGGCCAGGTGGTACGAGTGGCTGGATCCCAGCATCAAGAAGACCGAGTGGTCCCGCGAGGAGGACGAGAAGCTGCTCCACTTGGCCAAGCTGATGCCGACGCAGTGGCGCACCATAGCCCCGATCATCGGACGGACGGCAGCCCAGTGCCTGGAGCGCTACGAATACTTGCTGTAAGTCCAAAGCGCAAAATACCAAGTAGAACATTCCTAATCGCTTTCCTGCCGCACAGAGACCAGGCCCAACGCAAAGAGGATGGCGAGGACACCATGGACGATCCACGCAAGCTGAAGCCCGGAGAGATCGACCCCAATCCGGAGACCAAGCCGGCGCGACCCGATCCCAAGGACATGGACGAGGACGAGCTGGAAATGCTGTCCGAGGCTCGCGCCCGCTTGGCCAACACGCAGGGCAAGAAGGCCAAGCGCAAGGCTCGCGAGAAGCAACTGGAGGAAGCCCGCCGCCTGGCCACTCTCCAGAAGCGTCGCGAGCTCCGTGCCGCCGGCATTGGCAGCGGAAATCGCAAGCGAATCAAGGGAATCGACTACAACGCCGAGATTCCCTTCGAAAAGCGTCCTGCCCTCGGATTCTACGACACGTCCGAGGAGCATTTACAGAAGAATGAACCCGACTTCAACAAGATGCGGCAGCAGGACCTAGATGGAGAACTCCGCTCAGAGAAGGAGGAACGCGAACGCAAGCGGGACAAGCAGAAGCTGAAGCAGCGCAAGGAGAACGAAGTGCCCACCGCCATGCTGCAAAACGTGGAGCCCGAGCGGAAGCGCTCCAAACTGGTGCTGCCCACGCCGCAGATCTCCGACATGGAGCTGCAGCAGGTGGTCAAGCTGGGACGAGCCAGTGAGATGGCGAAGGAAATTGCCGGCGAGAGCGGCATAGAGACGACGGATGCTTTGCTAGCCGACTACTCTATCACACCCCAGGTGGCAGCCACTCCACGAACTCCGGCTCCGTACACCGATCGCATCATGCAGGAGGCCCAAAACATGATGGCCCTCACCCACACAGAGACGCCGCTCAAAGGCGGCCTAAACACTCCGCTGCACGAGTCGGACTTCTCTGGCGTGCTGCCCAAGGCGGCCTCCATCGCCACGCCCAACACCGTGATTGCAACGCCGTTTAGAACCCAGCGCGAAGGCGGTGCAGCTACGCCCGGAGGATTCCTAACGCCCTCCTCCGGCGCCCTAGTTCCAGTTAAGGGAGCTGGAGGAGCTACGGGTGCCGTCAACACACCTGCCTACGTAAGGGACAAGCTAAGCATCAATCCTGAGGAGAGTATGGGCGTCACCGAGACCCCAGCCCATTACAAAAACTACCAGAAGCAACTAAAGTCCACGCTGCGTGACGGTTTATCCACACTGCCCGCTCCGCGGAATGACTACGAGATCGTGGTGCCCGAGCAGGAGGAAAGCGAAGGCGTCGAAACCAGGTCAGAGCCCGCCGTCGAAGATCAAGCGGATGTCGACGCCAGGATACTGGCAGAACAAGAGGCGCGGCGAAAGCGGGAACTAGAGAAGCGCTCCCAGGTTATTCAGCGTAGTCTCCCGCGACCCACTGAGGTGAACACCAAGATTCTGCGACCGCAGTCCGAGAAACAGAACCTTACGGAACAGCAGCAGGCCGAAGAGCTGATTAAACATGAAATGATCACCATGCAGCGTGAGTAAACCTAAAGTTTCCATTTCAACCCCAGTAATTAATGTTATTTTTTCCCGCAGTGTACGACTCGGTGAAGGATCCCGTGCCGGGTCAGTCGCAGCACAAGCTGGAACAGCTACAAAGCTACTTTAAGGCCAATCCCTACGAGGACATCTCGCAGCAAGAGCTGGCCAAGGCCAGGCAAATGCTCACCGAGGAAATGGAGGTGGTGAAGGAGCGCATGGCGCATGGCGAACTGCCCCTGGACGTTTATGCCCAGGTGTGGCAAGAGTGCCTCGGCCAGGTACTTTACCTGCCCTCCCAACATCGCTACACACGCGCCAATCTGGCCAGCAAGAAGGATCGCTTAGAGTCTGCCGAGAAGCGGCTGGAGACAAACCGCCGCCACATGGCTAAGGAAGCCAAGCGCTGCGGCAAGATCGAGAAGAAGTTGAAGATTCTCACCGGCGGCTACCAGGCGCGCGCACAGGTGCTGATTAAGCAGCTCCAGGACACGTACGGCCAGATAGAGCAGAACTCGGTTTCACTCTCGACATTCCGCTTCTTGGGCGAACAGGAGGCCATCGCTGTGCCGCGGCGCCTGGAATCGCTGCAAGAGGACGTGCGTCGCCAGATGGATCGCGAGAAGGAGCTGCAACAGAAGTACGCTAGTTTAGTAGAAGAGCGCGATTCGCTCTACTCACAAATCGAACAAATAACTGGCGTTAGGCCCACGGCCCAGCAGCTCCTGCCCGACCAGGAAGCGTAATCCTTTTCGTGGGAACCCAAGTCAACTCTAATTTAAATTACATTCAACACATGCCAGTACACAGATGTCACCGCCCCCTGCCCCGATCCATGTCCATATCCCTCGCTAGTGGCCGTACTTCTGGTACACCCACTCCTTGTTGTCCAGCGGGCAGACGAGGCGCGTCTTCAGCCAGCGCGCGATGCAGTGGTAGTGGAAAGCGTGGTTGCACTCGCCCCAAGCCACAGTGCACTCGTCCTGGTTTGCATTCGGGTCCGCCTGGCACTCGATGCACAGGTTCATGATGTGGTTACGGCAGATGGCACAGTTGTCCACCGCTACATCCCATCCCCACATGGCGTGCGCCACCCACTTCTTCACCACAAAGCGCTCCGTCCTGGCTTGGCCAGCTGCTCCACTACAGGATGGCTCTTCGTCATTGAAGTCCATGTCGTGGAAGTCCTCCGTCTCCTCAACCTCCATCTCCTCGGCCATGGTGTGAAATTACTGAATTTTTCTTTTTCAAAATAAGATTGTCGTTTCGTATTCGAATTTGATTTGATCTAGTGTAGATTCCATATGTTTCTAACGTGACATATATTAAAAAGAGTGACGACTAAAGATTTAACTACCAAATCACATCGGCGAATAAATTAAAAATATTAAATATGCGCAGAAAATGTTTATAAAAATAAAAAATACAGGAACAAACTTGTTATGATATTAAATGGGGGTCATGAAAGCTTATCATCGGTAAATTAATCAAATTTAGAAGATCCTCGACTATCAGGTACCCTTATACCTCCATTCTACTTCTTACATCATTTTCCACAAATGTAGTATTCCCTTTTTACTCTACGAGTAAAGGGTATAAAAAACGTTTATTGTTGAACAACAAAAGGACGAGTTGACTCCACTTTACATATGTCATTGTTATTAAGGAAGTTACTAGCTCAAGATAGTTAATCAATGACACTACTAATTGGAAGTCATGGCTTGGGGTACATCAAATAAATTCTTTACGTGCTCTTCTCAGTTTGCGGAAGGTTTTTTACCCTCTTCAGGTGCTTCTTGCCAATGAAGTGCTGTTGCAAGGTGGTCACATGGTTCATCATCATGTTGCAGGGCTGGCAGTAGTACTGACCCATTGGAGTGCGATACAAGGCCAGTTGGTCGGCATCTAATTTCTCTGCTACGGGGAGCGGCGCCTCTGAAAGACGGACATCTACCGACTGATTCTGATCCTGGCCAACAGTCCTCAAGTTCTTTTGGTGTCTGGCTCCAGCCAAGTGGACCTGCATTTGGGGAGCAGAGGTGACTACTATTTTGCACAGGTTGCAGGTGCGCTCATTATCGTCCGACTTGATCGGGCTGTTCTCCGATAGCATCTCCTCCGTTGGGGCATCTTTGGTTGAACTCTCCGTCTTGAGTAACAGACTCCCTATTCCGTGACGACCAGCCGACGTAGACACTCCCTCCGCCGCGGACTTACTGCCGGATGCATCGTAGTGCCTGGCTCCGTAGGGCTTCGAGATGCCCTGTTCCACACGCTTGTGCTTCCGACCCAAGTAGTGCTGGCGGGCGTGCATCGAGGAGGTGAGGTCCAGGTGGCACAGGTCGCAGTGAAAGGCGTTTGGACCGGTGGGTCCTTGCTTGGCCAGTCGCTTCACTGGAGGCGCCTGCAGACCCACCTCCGTGTAGTTCTTGGCCAGCCAGGCGCTGATGTGTCGGTCGTGGGCCTTCGATTCGTAGTGATCCCGGGCGCACTTCCTAGAGGTCACCTGCACCTTGCACAGCTGACAGTTCAGTGGTTCAATCAGCCGGTTCAGCTCATCCGGATAGCTCTCGTCGCGTCCGGGAAACAGGACCAATTCGCCATCAGCCTGCAATGAATCCTGCTCCATGCACTTAGCCTTCCGTTTCATGTGGGGCCTGGTGGAGTCAGTATCTGGGTTGCCCGTTCGTTTACCAGGTGCCACCAGCCTGTTACTGGTGGAAGTTTCCGGCGCTGCCGAAGATTCGTTCGTGGCTCTATCCACTCCAATACTGAGAGTCTCTCCCGGTGCCAGGTGCGGAATGTGGAAGCCACTGAGGAACCCGGGGGAACTCATGTCCCGACTAAAATCTATAAGCCAATGCAAAGCTAGAGATGGACCAGAGATCAGACGCATGCGTCAAAAGCTCCCAACCTTCAAACACATATCTTACGTTATTGTAATATTAATCGTTGAATGTTTGCTATGCTATTTCGTACGTCACCAAATAATTGTAATTCGCTAAGTAATTACATGTGTGCCCTCCTATTTTCCACAAAATAATACTTTTTCTTACGAGTTAACATCAAACGATATCTTATAGCTTTCAAATATAACATCTCTAGGCCAAGTCGGGTTTTGGCGCCGTCTTTGGCTAAGATGATAATTCGAATTATGTACGAAAAAAACTGCTTGTATCAACACAGAAGACTGCCCACTAAAGATATACAAGGCTCGTTTTTTAATTATACATTTTATTGGATTTTTGTTCAGCATAAATACATTTATGAATTGATTTGGTGCTAAAATACTAACAGTTTTATCTTCTCATGTCTATCAGTGTATAAGGTTCGCGTTCTCGGTAGCTGTTTGCGTATTGTTCTCGACCGCCAATTGTGGGTGGCGTGTAGCGTTGGATGGGTGTAAATATATTGCCATTTCTTTCGCTTTGTATACTTCGATTAGGTAGTTGGTTCACTTCGTTAACCGTTCCGTGGTGGCTTTGTAAATTTAGAATCGTTCCTTGCAGCACTTTGGAGAGATAATGTATAAGTAAGTGTGTATTTAGGGGTACCTTATGAACGGAGTTGATAATACAATATACGGGTTTGTAAGAGTAATGATATACAATCAGTTTTAAACATATGTCTGTCTACGGGACCTAAAAATTAGATAGATTTAGACAAAGTTTCGTATAGAATAAGAAAAACGTGGGGCGTGTAAGCGGAAGATTGTAGATTGCGTAGCTGGATGGTCCTGCCCCTAATCCTCGTCGTCGTTAATGGCCGCACTGCTGCGTGAGATCTTCATGTAGGCGGCGCAGATGCACTCGCACACGAAGCGGTACTGGCTCTGGAATTTAAGATCGTGATCATCAGAAAGCCACAAGTAAATTCTCTCCAGCTGTACTCACCACATTCTGAACCATGCAGGCACGTTGATCGCGCATGGTGCGCACAATGTCCAACGGATACACTGGCTCTCGAGCCTCCATCAAAGCCAACGCTGTGTCCATCAGTATGAGCACTCCAGTACGTCCTATTCCCGCCGAGCAGTGGACAATCACAGGTGGATTGGCTGCACTGATGCACCTGAAGATTAATAAGTTGGAATATTGGATTAATTATATCCATCACGCATCCGAATTCGTAGCCTTTTAACTCACTGATGCACGCTTGTCGAGACCGGCGTCTCGTCCTCCGGAGTGGCTCCGTTGCTGGCCGCGCACTTGCGTTCGCGCATCAGTCCGCCGTTCTCGTCGGCATCCGCATCGGCATCTATCAGGCGCACCTGCTTCAGACTCTCCTCGATCTCCTGAAGGAGCGTGCGGTTTCGAGCGGCGCGCACCCGCTCCGTAAACTCTAGGAAAAGGTTGGGATCGGAGGGCACACAGTGATCTGGCCAGGCCAAGTACTGCATGTGGTGGATGTGACGCTGCTCGTGCTTGTCTTTCAGAACGAACTCGCGGAAGACGAAGCTACCGGTCTCGTCCGGTTTCTCGCTAAGGCAGCGCACCGAGAAACCTTCCGCCAGTTGAAGCTCCTCCCCGGTCACCGGCCAATACTGGTGGCATTTCTGGCGACCCGACTCCATTACGGTCGTTAGCATCACCAGGAGATGGCTGCTCTCCTGCTGCACCATGCGCCAAAAGTCCGTCGTGGTGCTGGCCAGAGGTCCCTGGGTGGCGATATATCGGTTCACCGCTCCGCCGGGAATCTCCATGTTTACGTAGTTGGCATTGATGTAATCGCCTGTGAGCGAGTTGACCAGAGATACCCGGGTGCAGTCATCTGAAATAGTATTTCCATGTAAAAATGCCTTGATTTAGTAACTTTTAACCTACATGGCGATATGTCTCGATATCGGTTCTTGGGGGCGTTCGCCGGCTTCCGAGCTTCAGTGATGGCCAGATCCGGGTTCTTCCTGTACATGAGCTCGTACTGCGCCAAAAGGGCGCCCGAGGCCAAGCCATCGCTGAGCAGCAGCAGGCTCTGGGTAAACAAGGCATCCCCATCGAGCAGGTTAGAGTGTGATCCGATCTCGTCGCTCTCCGGGACGTACTGGTACAACGGCTCCTCCTCAAGGAGTAGAGGAGCCGAGCGCTGGGGCCGCACCGTCAGAAGCAATTCGCCGCTGGCTTGATGACGACAATCCCGAATCATGGCCACCACCTGCTCGTGACGCAGGCCGTGCACATCCCGGCCATTAATCATCAGTACCTCGTCGCCCTCGCAGACACGCGGAGTGCAACGATCGGCGGGCGTATGGGGTACGACTTTGGACACCTGAACGGGCAGGCTCAAATCCACTCCACCCTTCACATTGAAACCATAGCGTCCCTGCTCGTCGGCCTGCAAACGAATGGTGATGAGGTCGCTGCCACTATCCGGCTGCTGATGACCCACGGCGTCCGCGATGGTTGTTGGCAGTAGGAGTGGGCTGTGCTGGCCGGAGCTGTAGGCGGGCGGCATGGGCGACGGGGAGGCAGACTCGAAGCGTCGGGTGCACTGTTCAATGAAACCCACGTCGCTGTAAATAAAAAAACAAGTAGCGTATATAACCGAAACTCATGAAACTGTTTTCAAAACCATTTCAACTTACAGCTGAATGTCATACTCGTCGCTCTGCTGTTCCCAGGCCTTGCGCGGCATGGAATCGGCCTCTTTGGAGGTGACCTTGTTATCGTGCGGGCGGCTTGTCTTGGTAATGGTCAGAATGGTTCCTGCGCCGGCTGGCTTTCCGTTGTTGTGGGAGTTGGCGCTCTCGGAGCCGCTGTGCTGCTGCATGGGAGTACCGCCCGAGGAGCCCGATGTTCCCATACCGCCGGTGGCCCCCAGAAGCCGCTTGCTGGGCGAGCGTACAAATACCTTGTGGATGCGGCCGCGCTGCTTGGACTCCTGCACCGCCTGAAGCTCTGTGCGTCCGGAGTAGTAAAACTTGCTACCCAAACTGATATTGAGGAACCGCGAGAGGCGGTGCGGTCGCTTTAGGCGGAAGAAGCTGTGGTGCTCCACGCAGGATTTCCACAGCGCCTTGGCATGCTTGTGGCTGCTCATCCCAAAGCCCAGCAAAGTGTCGTAGTTCTCGCTGGGCTCGCGGCGCAGCTGGATGAAGAAGTCCTTACGCTTGAACGACACCTTGACCATCTTGCTCCACGAGAAGGTGTTCACGCGCAACGAATGCTGGAAGACGAGCAGTCCGATGGCCGATACGCCCAGCTGCAGCTCCTTGCCGTTGGAATCGGTGGCCCTGTGCAGGTCAATTCCGTATAGCTCCAATCGCTTTGCGTGCTCCAGGTAGTTGTACTCCGCGTCCGCCGGCAGCTGCCCACGGTGCAGCTTGTGCAGTTCTCCAACCTTCCGCTCCGCCTCGGGTGTCTGGTCGCAGAGCAGCTGCATCCCGCTCAAATAGCCCGGCTGGTGTTCTGACGCATTAAAGTCTCCCAACTCGGCTGTAAAATGGATGGTTTTAGTGTTTGTCACATTAGAGAGAGCATGAAATTACATTGCACGGTGTAGCTGGCAAGCAGGCACTGGGTGTTGCTGGAGCACGGCAGCTTGCCCAGCAGAATGTGGCGCTTGATCTGCAGATAGAACTGGTAGCGTGTGAACTCCTCCTGCAGTCGGCTGGGGTCGCTTACAAAAAACTGAACAAAAAGAGAGTAAAGTTTTTTTGGAAAAGGAAATGGAGAGCAGTGTTGTAATACCTTAACCCTAAACTCTAATAATGGTACGGCATCGTTGTCGAGGGAAACGCTGCTGCATTGCTTCTTGAACTGCTTCTGGGCATCAACCCATCTCTGAGAAGAAAACACGTGTCAAATAATTACAAACGTTTTGGGAGGAATGGAAAACTTACCACGACGTCACCCGGCTTCTGTGGAAATAGTAAACCAAAATAGTCCCTTTCGGATAACTCGAGATATTGAAAGACCTGATCCAGGAGCTCAGAGCCTTTCGCACGTTTCTAAACGGTGAACAATTGGTTAGGTGAGCTTTTAGAATAAAGATTCATTTATTTCCTAAGTCAACTGGAAGCAATATAAACCAGTTAATATTTCGGTTTCTTGTTTGCTTTGCCTTTATAGCAATTACAATAATTAAGCGGTTGCAATTTGGTAGGCTACTATAATCTTTATCTGCGGCAACCACACACACTACTCGATCATCGAGGTGAAAGAAAGTGAAACCGCGACTGGAGATTGGAAAACAATGCGGACAAGTGCGTGTCTGGAGATGATAGTCGAGAAGAAAGTGAGCACTGATTGCACAGCCGCCAAAAATGAACAGATAAAATTGAATAAATGAATAGTGATGATTATGAAGACCTGGAAACTTTCTTTGTTTTGACTACGATTCGCATACCGCATAGTTATGCGCGGAGTCGCGGACATAAGGGTGCTAACCTATATGCAATAGCAAGTGTAACTTTAAACACACGCTGTATAATAATGAATATACGGCTTAGGGGTTGTAACTATGCTAAATCTTAGGGGGCGGGTGTTACCTCGATCCGAAAGGTGTGCGTGATGTCATCTAGGAACAGGACGGTGACGCATTGCTGCCGTTGCGGGTTCTTCTTGTCGCGCGCCAGTTCTGGGCCGCCTCCTCGCAGGCGAAAGGTTCTGGTCAGGTTGTTCAGTCGGAAGCGCTCAAACATGACCGAGTTCCATGAACTCCATGATTCGGGTCGCGTTCGAGGGGTGCAAAACTTCGTGTATCACGTTGGAGGGCGCAGATGGCGGAGGAGGAGCTCCTTGTTTGTTGGGGCTGCCTCTCCTGGCTCGGCTTCTTGTTTATTCGATAAATTGGCAAGAGTGTTTATATTTGTTTGTTTAGTATGCTGGCTGGATGTTTTGTTTCCAGTTAACTTGACTGCTTCCCTCGGCTCCTTTTCATGTGGATGGATCTCTGATTGACTGCAAAACAAGAGTGGGTGAGAACGGGGCTCATATGAATACCAACTTACGGCTTGTTGAAAGCAATGAAAAGCGCTCACGCCTTCTCTTCCGCTGCAGTTGTTTATTTTCTTAGTTGTTATTTTATGACCAACACACAACATCACTACCTAACAATCGAGGCCTTGGGCTTTCCTGCCTCTCACTCCCATATCCCCCGCGGGATTGGATGGTGCATACTTCCACGTAGTTGCTCTGCACAGACAAGCGCAATCGACGTCGATGACAGTCGCCAAGTGCTTGGTGACTAATAGTTAGTCTTTGAGGCCTTTCTTTGCCTCTCACACTGCAGCGCGTAGCTTTTTCTTACTCGTACGCCGCAGAAAGCCCAGAATAACCATTGTCAAACTTGAAGATAAGGTAAAGTCTGCCATTATATAGGGGGCAGTACTAATACCGCTCGTTTTCTATTCGTACACTCAGGAAAACTTATTTGAGTCATAGGAATCGTTACTAAAAGTGAACCTCAGAATCATCGGATCAGAACTTGCACAAAATATACAAATATAATATAAATAAACAAATATACATTTTGAATAATAATCTAAAGAACCTGTATTGTAATGAATTTAAATAACACCTTAAGCAGCTCAAAGCTCGTCGCAGTTGTTTCAGTGCAGTTGCCCTAAGCCTCAAATCGTCTGCTAATGATTGATGTGCCGTGTAATTGGCTTAAATGCTCTCAACTAATATACGCAGACCCAAGTATCTTTGTGTGCGTAATTGTAAGCACTATCCAGCTATTTTACCTTTCAACCTTATTTTCTGCAGACGTCGACCGTTCTCCAAAACTGGGTTAAACCCGCTTTTGTTGAACTGCGCAAGGCGGACATGGCGCGAATTGAGAAGGGCCAAGAATTCAGATACTGAGCTTTTTCCTATAGTTACCATGTAGTTGCTAGTAATTATCGATCGTGGTCTAACTAGCGAATTTCCTTGAGTCAGTGACCACTTTTACACAGATATCGGAAGAGTGAGGCGCTTTATCGCTAAAAATGTGAGACAGAGGTTACTTTCCTGAATCGCCTCTACGAAAACCCACGTATTCCGTTTTTCCCTTGGCAGGGAGAGAGCGCAATTGTAAGTAAAAATATCTCGCTATCGGAAAGATATTTTTGTAAGTTGTCAAGCGACGGGCAAAACTGAGAGATCAGGAAGCACAACTAGTGCCAGATCGAGCATTTAACTAGAATAGAATGACAGGCATTAAATGTTTGTGGAAATCACTAATCGGCAACACATGAAAACTATTCCTAACGATCGAAAAAAAATGGAACAGACAACGGGTCCTATCTCATTATCAGTAGGTGAAAATCAATTGCTCGATCACGACGTCAAGGGTAAGGGACTCTATACAAGGTTTATCTGCAAAAATCAAAGCTGTACAAATTTCTAAATAATACTTCCCGGAAAACCGCCATTTTAAGTTTTTGGAATTCTAAATAATTTTTTGTTTAAATACTATTAAAATTCCCGAAGTATCAAGTTGCAATTAGCAGTGGACCACTGTGCTTGGCTGGGTTATCAACAGGTTGGCGAAAGAGAACAACGCTCGAAAATAGGAAAATTATTAAAAACAAACAATTGGATGGTTTGCGTCATTCTCTGACGCCCACGAGACCCGGCTACGATACTAGGTGAATGAAATGGGAAGCGGGACCCGACGGACGACGGACAGTGCCCCACGCTGCGCGCCATATTTCCCCGGAAGCCAGTTAAGTTCGGTGTCCATTTAGGGCAGGTTGTCAATGGCCAGGCCAGCCAGCCGCTTTGACTTTTCATTATGAAATCGAAATCAAAATGGACAACGCCTATGAGGTGGCCCACTGGGATTGTCCATTGTTCGACTGCTGTTTCTCGGTTTTCGGTTCGTTGACCGACTTTTTGTGCGAAATTATCATCTGGACACATATTTATTTGTTTACCCGGCAATGTTTCTCCATCCCGCTGACCGAATAACGGTATGGGGCCAGTCTTAGTTTGCCTTCACTTCTGCGGCTCTCTCTTGGTTGCTGAACTGCTGGCGAAGCACTTTCGTAGAGCATCTCCCCCTTGACCTGCGCCTCTCGACCAGTACTTGTGATCTCGTCTTGGGATTGTTGAGTGCTCATCACTCGGGGTGGCTCAATCAACGAAACCATTCCGGAGACAAGGGCAGCGGGTACAATGGATCCATGTGAGGTAATGGAAACCGCAGATGTGGTACTTCCAAGGAAGCGAAATTTGAGTAACGCCAGCCACAAGAAAAACAACAAAGCCTAGGCCAAACAAAGCGTGTGTTCAGCTAAACTTTTCCAGGGGTTCTAAGGAGCGTGGCAGTCGCTACACAGAAAACAGCCCGATGTCACTCACATCAATTACCCGCGACTTTCGAGCTGATTTCCTTTCGGACGAGCTGGTTTTGACGCCTGGCAACCCAAATCAAAGTCAAATCCTAATGGGCCAGCATCCTAGATTTAGGTTGTACGAATATTTCAAGAACCTATCCTATTCACCATTCGTTCGTCATATTTAATGTTATAAAATCAAATGCATGAAATTGAAATTTCAGCTTGGCGACACCAATTCCCTGTGCAAAAATAGAATTGGGCGGCGCTGAAAGCAAAAGCTCGGTCTAAATAGATTTCCCCTTTTCGAGGAGTTGTGGTCCACCCTCCGGGAAATGGCTTTTAAAACGGAACATGGAACACGGAGCCCTGTGGAAAAACAGGTTATGCTCCCCCGATTGATTTTTTCTCGTGCCACCGACGCATCAATTACGCTGGCCTGGCATTAATTATCGGCTGGCGTATGCATTTGCTGGGCTTACCTTATGCCCGTTATGCCTCAGGGTTGCCAGTTGCCATGTGTTCGCCGTGGAAGGGGTGGAAGGGGTGGCGACCCCAGGAAGGGATGGGGCCATCATCCAAAGCGGGGTTGGGACCGCTTATCGTTGTTTGCCTTTTAATTTTTATTGCTTTTGGCGTGCAGCAGCGGCAGGGGGAGCAGGGAGCGAGGAGCACACCCCACAACTGTTTGTTCAACGCTCAACATTCTGAATATGCTATTTTCGTGTTCATATTCCACATGCATCACAGTGCCCGGATAAAGACCCGGGCGACACTCATACACACCCAGAAGCACTGACAAAAACTGGGAAATATCTGCATTATTGTCAAACTATGACAGCACTTTACGATGATCCGTTTTACTAATTTAACATTACGAAATGACAAACTAATTTAAAAGATGTGACTTTATATTATAATTCCTTAATTTCGACATGAATTCTTACAGTGTAGAACTGCAGCTGATTTGTACTTCCTCTTCTTCTACTTGTATTCGTTTACCACTCATACGATTAGGTCAAATAAATTTGCTGTTCTTTAAGACGACTAGATGGGCGAATAAAAGGGGGTATTGGCATTTACGGTTAATTGACGATTTTGTAAACAAATAATCAACGAATAATTACAGTGCATCTTGGCTATCTTCCCTTCTGCTTCATTCCCCCTTATCTACGCTATTGCCACTTCCTTCGTTGCACTGCATCCGTGCGGCTTTCGAGATTTGTGTGCGTGTAATGATTCTCTCTAACTCTATTTCTCTCCCTTTCCCGCCTGCATGGAACTCCGGAAGAGGTAGTGAGCAAGAGGAAGAATAACAATAATAATTACAAACACTGCAGCCGATAGAAGTTGCAACACAAAAGGGAAAGCAGAAGTGCGGACTCTTACCTCTCTCTTCTTGGGCTGCTGTACTTGCACCAACTAGATTTTTTATTCAACAAACGCCGAATATGTTTCTAACGCATTCGGAAAGAGACGACAAACACTGCACAGCCACTGACACTGACACTCACACACACATTCGCACTCAGACTGCCGCTTTGAAGAAAGGACAACAAAAGTAGAACAAAAATTCGCACAGTCCGGTTAATAATCAGGATAAATGCGTGAACTTGGCTTAATGTCCTTTGTCCTTTAGCTAGGGGTTTTCACGGAAACGGAAGAAACGAAAAACAAACCGAAATAAACTGAACCGACACAATGAAAAAATGGACTGGCTAGTGATGGATGCTAGCCTCGCACGATAGTATCGATATCACGTGCAGTTGTAACTGATAGGCGCAATCGAGGTTTTAGTTTCGATAAGATTATACGATATCGAGTATAATACTATTATTACAATTCCATATAAAAAACAACTCTTATCAGCTGACCCTAAGTATTTTTCACCTGACTGGAGCGCATCGCAAAGTGTTTAAACTGATACGCGCCGTGGAATTAGGGTATCAGAACTGACTATCGATTTCAACGTGATTGGTAAATCCGATGTCAAAAACAATGTTGAAAATAAAAGTAAATAATAACATTGAAACCAATGTAGCTAAAACAAAAAAAAATAATGCCATTCCAAAAACTAAATAACGAGAAACTACTTCATTGGCGCCTGCAACACCACCGATTGTGGCTGCAGATCGTCGGCAAAGAAATTCCAAGTGCCGCGGCTATTTCCTCCGACGCAATAGCATTTAGTGCGCGCACATTTATGTATGTTAAAGCATTAGAATAACAAGATGCGTAACGCCCTACATTGGCTTTGCACTATGAAGCCACTTTTTTGCTGGTCGACTTTCGCAGTATGCGTACGAAACAGCTGCTGGCTCTCTCGCTCTCTGGCTCTTGTGCAAAAATTCGATAGCATCATACAAAATCTAAAGTCTGCACAGAAACATCGCATGGCATTACTCATCACCCAGTCATTCTTTGCACGTATAAGTTTTGCAGAAAAATTATAAACTTTAATGATCGAGCTCCACCCGAAACCCAACCACTCCATTTGAAAATAGCCGTTATACACTGATCGTGAAGCATAAAACCGTAAATATTTCTTATAAATGAGACTCCCTGTCGTGGAAATAAATACCAAGCACACCAAACTGAGAGTTAAACCGGGGAGTGATGATTCACGTTCATATCAAGTCATCACGTTCATTACATTCGTACATTATTGTACGAATTTAATTTTTGGCATAGCGCTCACATGATAAAGTCTCATAAAATATCATAACCCCATAAAAATTGTGATATTTAAATAAACATTTGTGTATATATGTACATCATACGATTAGTTTAGAAACATGATAATTATAAAAAGAATCGAGCAAAATTATTGGATTAAAACAAATTATTATAATTAATTTACTATTATTTTAACAAATCTTGTCTAATATTATGTTGGTTAAGCAGCTTGGAAGCCCAAGGCATTGGAGAAACCAACCAAGCTTTAAGTGGTTTGTGATCAAATATCCACACCGCCAATTTTGTAGATAGAATCATCAGGAAGGTGAAAATGAGCCAAATGAAAATCGAATCATCACAGAATGCAGCCCTAGCTAAAAATGAGTCTTCCATAGCTACTCGGTGGACACTGCTTGAAGCTAAAGCTATAGGAAAACCACCAAACTTTTGCAACAAATGTATGTATGTACATATTAACCTCATCCAGCTTGGCAAACATGACAAAAGTATGTGGACTATCTTTATTTTGTCAATTACAATTCGCTTCTCATTTCTCATTTGTACAATATCACCATAATATTTAAGTCCTTTTTGGTTTTTGGTATTTGGTATAAACGGGCCAACTATGGCAAAAACATCTTGGCAATGGCGTCCTTACTTGGGTGTTTTTCAGATAAATGCAACTTTTTGGGGTTAAACGGCTTCTGTGGATATCAACTGTCCTAGTTACTTTGCTGCTTCTGCAAAAAACAAATGCAGACATTCCCGACTGCAATTATTACGACACTGTCGATATTTCGGCAGCTCAAAAGCTACCGAATGGATCGTACTTATACGAGGGGTTGCTCGTTCCGGCCAACTTGACGGCAGAATATGAGTTCAGGATCCTACCGGACGACTCAAAGCAGAAGGTGGACAAACACATAAGAGGATGTGTGTGCAAGCTGAAGCCATGTGTCAGATTTTGCTGCCCCCACAACCACATAATGGATATGAACGTTTGCGCCGGCGAAATGACCGAAGAGGAGCTGGAAGTACTCGATCCTTTTCTTAACGTCACTCTGGACGACGGGTCGGTGGTCAGCAGGCATTTTAAACAAGAACTAATCGTCCAGTGGGACCTACCGATGTCGTGTGACGGAATGTTCTCTCTAGACAACCGGGAAAAAACGGATCAATACACGTTGTTTGAGGTTTATTTGCTTAATGTAGACTTCATGAATTTGCCTGAATTATTAGGAATTTTTTATTCTAGAACGGAAATTTCTTTCGCCACCTTGACCGCGTCACCCTCAACAAGCGGGAGTACTGCCTTCAACATCTTACCTTCGCAGATGGCAATGAATCGTCTATTCGAATTGCACCTCACAACTGCCTAATAAAGCCATTCAGAATGGGTCAGACGGTTGGTAAGCTATACCATAATAGCAGCTGATTTCCTGGTGATTATACCCATTCTCCCCACAGTGATGATCACTTCGCTGGTATGCATGGTTCTAACGATCACCGTTTACCTTTTCGTTAAGAAACTGCAAAACTTGCACGGAAAATGCTTCATGTGCTACATGGTGTGTCTCTTCATTGCCTATCTTTTGCTTTTGCTCAATCTGTGGCAGATGTCGCAAGACTTTTGCAGAACAGCAGGTTAGATCATAACGATTATTCGGCAAGGGACATGGTAAATAACGTTTTTTTTTAGGTTTTCTGGGCTACTTTTTTGTCATGGCCGCATTCTTATGGCTTTCCGTCATCAGTCTGCACCTTTGGAACACGTTCAGCGGCTCCACCCACAATGCGAATCGCTTCTTATCTGAGCATCGGTTTCTGGCCTACAATACCTATGTCTGGGGCATGGCGGTGGTCCTGACTGGAATCACCTATCTGGCCGATAGAGTCGTGGAAAACGAAGATTGGAATCCTCGTATAGGCTTCGCCGGTCACTGTTGGATTTGTAGTGGGTACCGACGTCCAACTGGAATAGTATACATACATGGTATTAAGCTATTAAACCTATTAAGCTTTCTTCTCTATCATCAATAGCTCAAAGCTGGGCAGCCATGCTCTACTTTTACGGCCCGATGGTACTTCTTATTGCATTTAACATAACCATGTTCATCCTGACGGCTAAGCGTATAATAGGAGTGAAGAAGGATATTCAGAAGTTTGCCCACAGGCAAGAGAGGAAGGAGAAGCTGAACTCGGACAAACAGACGCAAGTTACACAACTTTCTTAAAGATAGGCTCTCTTCATGATTCCATTACAGTTACACCTTCTTCCTACGGCTCTTCATTATAATGGGATTGACGTGGAGCTTGGAGATAGGCTCCTACATTTCGCAATTTAACCAAACTTGGGCCAACGTCTTTCTAGTGGGTGACTACTTAAATTGGTCTCAGGGAATCATCATATTTATACTGTTTGTTCTGAAGCGCAGCACGTTGAGACTCTTGAAGGAGAGGTAAGCATTCTGCAAATCTGCAATAATTTCGTTTAATCAGGTCCAATTATTATCCCTGCCTGAGCAGAATTAGGGGTGAGGGTGAGGAGGTCAACGACAGCGAAGAAGAGATTTCGCTCGAGAACACGAAGTTTGATCGAAATGTCCTGTAATAGGTAATCCGAAGAGAACTCTTTCTTGGTCATTTGGTGTTGCGATTGTTTGTTCTACTAATAACCAACCTGATCTTGCATGCAAGATCAAAAGCACTAATTTGGTATTTCAATCCTGTGGTCTCAGTTTTGGGTCACTTGCTTATGTGGATGTGTTGCTCACTTTTAAATCTCTGCTTACTATCAGCATGGTGTTTGTTTATCTATTTATTATTGCACTTTTAGTTTTAAGTTATGTCCTTATGTTTTGTCATTATTCTAATTCGCATCTGTTTGCCAGGAACCATCCAAAATACACATGGACTGTTATTTCTAATAGATCCACGACAAATCGGAATACCGTGGAACAAATCTCAACAAAATAAAGCACAGAACACGATTTTCATATAAAAGCTGTATTAAGTAATTCTGTACACATATGTATGTATAAATCCATACTCTCGTCTGACGTATCAAAAATAACGTATGTATAGATAACTCTTACTATATCTTTTCCACCAAAGGAGGATGGTTGTTTTAAGCATTCATTTAACATATAATGTTTTTTAACTTTTGAAAATAAAAAAAAATACTGCATTAATATTTCGTGAACATTTTTTGTCGAGAAATTAATCTTCTGTGGCCTTACGACGTGAGTATAAATCTGTTTTTCCTCTTTTCAAATAAATATGGATGTTGAAATACCAATACATTCCCAATTGGTCAAGTAAAGTGGTACCTACCCCCAGTTCTACACTGCGAGGGATGGAAATCACAACATGACCCCGAGTCGCGCCAAGCACTTGCTGAGTCCTAATCGATTAAATAGAGCTGATCAAGTCATGTTTGGCCACTGAGCAGCTGATCCGCTAACTTACTAGTTAAGCTTCAAGCCGGTAAAGTGCGAATGGCCTTATCAAATGGTGAAAGTATCCGCTGGCGTTTGAAAGCTTTCCATGAAATTGGTGCAGCTTTTCGCCACAGCATTTTGCCCGAAATGTGGCGCTTTGGGGAATTCCGGCAGAAGTGGAGCATCGCAGACGATTGGCTTCAGTCGCAGCGAATTCGACCGACGAAGAAGTTCACTTGCGGTTCAATCGGGTAACTTATCGCTTGGGATATATCTCAGTTGGACCGGCTAGTTGTGCTTATCTATCCCCAAGTTGGGTCCAGTAAGCACATCTCTAAACAGTAATTTTTAAAGCAAATTTGTAGAGCCCGCAGCCAAATATAAATGAATCCGGTGCAAACATTGTGATTTAAACTATGTGCTGCTTGGTGCAAGCAAGTGAAATCATTGTAGTGCTAATTATGAAACTCTTAGGAAATTAAAGATCGCTCTTTGGAATGTTTCTCGTTCAAGGCCTCGGTGCTCGGGAATCCGCGCCTCGTCGAGTTACGACACCAGAGGAGCTTTGCCGGATGCCTGTGATGTATAATGCGACTTTAATGTCTCGCCTCGGCCCACAACAAACAGTCGCGTTGTCTCTTCATGTATCGCCAATTATTTCGTACCGATTTTCATGTTCAATGCTAAAACCAGTTTCTTTTTTTCAAGTTCGCTGAAATGAAGGCAAGCAATTTTAGGGAACACCGCAGAAGCACCTAGAGTCTTTCAAGGCTCGCCCGGAATCAGTTGTTCTTGGTGTAAAGCAGATTCAGTGCTTAACAGTATATTTGTATATTATTAATGTTTGTAATGCTCGTATCTGTTGCTTTTATCCAAGAAAGGTTTGGGGACCGGACCAGCGTAATGGCTGTACTTGGCCTGTTCAAATACAGCTGATTTCGCACACGAGCTGTGTTTTACTTAAACTAATTATCCATACAGTACGTGCTAATGATCGGTTTCCCACTTTGGAGACGTGGGATGTGGCTTCCTTTTAATGGCTCACATTTGCCGTTGCATTTATGTGGTCAACTGAATTAAGTAACACATAAAGATGTAAAACGATAAGTGTTTTAGATCTATTGTGCTGTTATTCATTATTGCTGATTTGTCGTGTATATTTTCAGTTTATTGTAAAAGCTCTTCTTTTCATGGTCCAAGGTCAACTGCGATTCATTAATTACGGTCGCACGCTTTATCAGCACATAAGCTCAGCTTAGTCCCCCAGCAAAGAACTAAACATTATCACCTTACCAAGAGTACGGTACGTTCTGCTATCAAGCAGGCGATCGGCGAGAAATTGTCCAGATCAAAACAAAGAACAAATCTCTTTTACTCTTGCTGAAGGCGGGAGAACTCACACAGTAGATTACGCTGGCGCCCTGCTAATTAATTTGTAAGTTCAGCAATTTGAGTCAGCTCCCGTGCTTCGCCCGGGGCCACTATTCCACTCAAGAAGTCCATTCATCGTCCGTAATTGTTTTGTTTGCCCACAGACACAATCGAGCCTCTGTTGGCACTCGATCAAATTTCGCATTGTTCGACGATTCGGCACTTTGTTTTGCCTGCCTTTCAATAAGCGAAGCGGTCGGCAAGGCACTCGGCTAACAGACCTTTAACATGGCTCTGGTATATGCCTGCTAAATATCTGATAGCTCCTCAGTTCGCTTCAAAACGTCGCTGGTCGTGGGTGCGCTGCTCCGTCGGAACTGCAACTGGGAAAACTCCATCGAATAACCTGCTAATGATAGCATATCGGACCGCGAATTAAGAATGCCAATGTTAATTAATTCGTCAGCTAGCGTGTGATTTCGCCGGTACCTGGAAACCCGAACAATCGTAACCGGTTCGCTGCCCGATCGCGCACTCACACCCACCTTCCAGGGAATTCCCCATAGCGAGTGTGTTTCGAAAAATATTGAGAAAGAGACGCGTTTTATACTTATTATGGATATGAGGATCTGTTGATTTCTTGAGAAACTTTTATGTGGTTACCCGCCTTGAGCCACAGTCTCTTCCCAGTTCCAATTTGCATAAGTAAACCGGCTAAAAAAAAAACACACACAACTCGTAACGCAGGTCGAACCTAAAACCGAAACCATGTTTCGTTAAAGCCTTTTCGCAAGGCGACAAAAAACCCGTAAACCCCAAACGACTCTCACAGAGGTCCGACTGTTTTTGTTTACCCATCAATACCCGGCCAGTGTTTTCAGGTACTGATACTGACGTTCGTAAAGTTCCCCACTGATCTAAAACTGGAAAGAGCGCGAACTGGCACAACAACAACAGGAAGAACTCTGTAGCTCAGCAAACCACTTTAAGTTGCCCACACCATTCATCACCTGAACTGGGTAAGTGCATGCCGACTGCCGAGATCGCTCATATAATGGCTCTTAGCACTTCATTTTACAAATTAAATTGGACCTGTGAGGATTGTTCTGGCGAAGGTGTCTGACTCAGCTGCAAAGACTCGCATTTGTAAGAACGTGTACGATTTCAATCAATTGGATTAGGAATCAGAGCTTAAAACTACTAATTTCATGACAAATACTGACTGTTAATAGCTGTTTACCCAACTGCTTCCACCCGATGCAATTTTATTGAGTCACTGGGAAAATGGGTTATTATAGTGAAATGGCTGGCCACCCCCCAAAGGCCGCACCCTGGGCATCCAATCGGTCCGAAGAGTTTCTTTCGATTCAGAATTCGAATTTGTTAAATGTTGTTTACACTTTCGCACATTTGGCTGGGAATTGTTGTTGAAACATCTTGCAATATTGTTTATTGTTTGCTTTGAGGTTTGTTTATTTCACTACAATTTTCCCTGGCTTCTGAGTATTAAATTAAAATATATCATGCACCCCGGAGTATTATATAAACATATATAATACATGTCCAGTGTTTAAGCAACGAATATTAGCGAAGTATATGTATGTGTACACACATATTCTAGGTCACTTTACAAGTGCACTTGCGACTAAAGTTTCATTCAATTGCTAGTATGTATCATGACATTAGAGATTCGGGTGGGGCCATTGCGTTTCCCGCTGTGCATTTATTTCCATGATAAGCCAAGTGCATGTACCAATTAATTAGTGGAATGATTTTTTAGTTACCAAACTGTTTTCCCCAATGGGTCTTCTATCGCTACTTTTGTCTTGCCAAGAGATCTCACTTACAAAATGATAACACATTAATCTCCAGGGGTTTATGTGAACATTTCCCTTAATGTCGTGTATCCAACTATTTAGCACTCCATAAACTAAGTAATGTTTATACGATACGCAGAAAAGTCTAAAAATATGAATTGAGCAACCACTAGCAGAGATTTCTCTTCACAAATGCGATTTAGATGGAGCATGCCAAGACAACTAATGGGATCCATTAATTAGTTAATTCGCTTTGAAAACCATCATCGATTCGTTAGGACGGAGCTTTTAACAGAAACACAATACAATAAAAACTTATTCGGGGATCCCATTTATTGGCCGTTTTAAATTGACCTTTGACCAATCTTTCATCAATACGGAGGAGTGCTAACAGACACCCATGCTGATGGCCATTTATCTTACCGGGTCTCGAATTCCCGAACGGGATCTGTTGACTGTCGAGCCTTTCTCCCCCTTGAAAAAGTCGGGTGTCAGTGGAATAATATTTGGCGAACTTGCCACCCGCCCACTCTAATGGCAATCAATTGATAGAACCGCCCGCCTTTGTTTACAATCCACGGACAGCAGAGGCATCAGCATCGGGGGTCTAAAAATACTCCAATTGGAATTTTCTCACCAAATATTCGAGCATGGGGCAGAGCCCCAACAGCAAGCCCGTCAATGGATTGGCCGGCTATTAAAAATTATTTTGTTAAGTGTTTGTTTTGTGGGGAAAAAAGAACACTGGACCCTGTAGCCTGCGCTTATCTAGAGAAGCGATAACCCACCGTTGCTCACCTCAGTTCAACTTTGGTGTGGTGACTTCAAATTATGGATTTCACACACGGCAGTGTCTCCTGCCTTTGATGATTAGTTTCGCTTCTCATACGGACTGAAAACCGCGTAACCCTCGGCAAGATAATGGACATACAAATAAGAAATATTTCCAGTGACTTTGTGGCATACGTGATAAGCAGTAAAGTGGTTGAATAAAAACATCAACGAAAAAACCCCAAAAAGAAGACAGTTAGCATAAAAACTGAATGCGGACAAAAAAAACGCGCAGATTATTATTTATGTGAGTTCAGTTCACTTGAGTTTAAATTCGTTTCCGTGTAGTTTACAACGCACATACATATATGGTTATTGTTTGATTCGGTCATTTTCGATTTTAATATGTGAATGGTGTCGCAGTTTGCTTAAATTGCGTATACGCCTTGTGACTCCGGGCCGATAAATTTCCAGTGCGTTCTATGCCCAGGGTTTCGATAAAATTAATTGGATATTAATGGCGTTCAGGAGGGCTTAGAGCCACTGGATGACTCAGGGCCCAGTTACTCCGCCACATCCTGACCATGGACAATTCGCAAACTGTCATAATCAACCAGATAATAAGCGAGTCCAAAGCCAAAAACCTAAGGAGTCGCATAGCCGGTCATCTGTAAGTAAATGGTTCACTTATTTCACTGGAAGTGGGGATTCGGTACGATAAGTTACTCGCAGAACAGTCTGCATATACAAATAAACAAGAAAGTCATACTCCTTTGTCAGATATTAGCAGGCGTCGTTGGCGAATTGACTTTATCTTATCGGTTACCGACCACATATAAGAAATTTTATACGAGTCGCCTACGAAATCGAAAACATATCTCAAGTTCCCCATTGTACTACGATTAAAGTTCTTACCCATCAGACATGAGAACAGCAAAATCAAAGCAAAGAATACAAATAACAGTGTTAAATGTTTTTTCTTTAGTAGGGCGGGTTCTGAGTTTTCCCCTATTTCGCACTCCCCTACGATCGAATTTAAAATAATCTGATAATCTGATTATAAGGATTGCATGCAGCGCTGTTTTGGATTCCCAGAATCCTTTTCCAAACGTCATCACTCAGCATAGTAAGCTCCGAAAGGAAGATTTAATCATTCGTGCATAAATAGATATTTTGACTTATCTTGATTTGTAACTCTTCGGGTGAGAATTGATTCAAACAATTCAGAAAGAGTAATTGTTTGGCAATAAAATAATAGATAAACAAAACACCTTAGAGCTACAAAATTGTATTTAGAAGAAAAATTGCTTTTATCAAATAAGTTTGGAGCACTCCCAGGGCCAGGAAATTTTCGAAAATCCGTTTATTGGCAAAGATCGCCGGCTATAATTCAATTTTATGGCCAATTGTTTTCATGATTTTAATGTTCCGCATGTTTTGATTATTTTTCAAACATCCGCAGCACTCTTTCGCACAATAAATGTGCGCAGATATATACGATTGAATTTGGTCTGCTGAAATTTCCCAAGTGCAGTTTCCCATGTGCTCAGCGATTAATTATGCTAATTTTCCATCGCAAGATAAGTTCTCTATCTCTCCCTCCCACTGCCAGTATTTATTTACCCCATTAGCTCGCTGTGCGAAGTTTAATGTGTTTGTCCTTCTCCAACCGTTCGCCTCCCATAAATTCTGACTAATTTAGTGGCCCACACGCCCGTCAATGTCGCAGGTTACCCCTCCCCCTTCTGCTCCTTCCCCAAAGGCAAACAATCAGCGGATCAATGAATTAGTTGGTCCCCAAAGGCTAATGATGCAAGATAAGATAGTGAGCGGTATAACTTTTCGCAGTGGTAGTGAATTTGTGAACGGGCTCATTAGCAGCGCTTCAAAAGTGGGCAGATCGGGATTGGAGTGGAGTTTGGGGAGAATGTCACCTCTATTGACAGACGATGGCAGTTACTATCAATTTAACACGAGTCCATAAATGTTTGTTCAGTCTGCACTCCCTGCGTGGCTGAGCTTATGATTGATGTCCCGGGGAGTGTATCTTCGAGGTCGCCTAGTTCCTCCCCATGGGACGCGTTGGCTGCTAATTGCTTGTGACGCTATCCTGTTTCGCCTCCTTAATTTTTTTCGACAACCTGTTGTCCGCGTAGATTGTTCACTGGGCCCATAGACTAAGTTCTATTGTCCAAATTAGTGAACTCGCTTAGATAAACATTAAACGACTAACTAATCGACAAATATGACTTAATTGGTGGCTTCGCTTGCTAAGGGTTAATTGCTGAGTGTTGCGACTGATGTAACTTATGACTAACTATTATTACTATATTTAACTGAATATATACGCAAAATGTGCGACCTAAAAAGTGATATATATTCGTTTTTTGTTACAACTAACTATATTATATATTTTGTGTTTACTCAGTTCCCGTTCATAACATTTTTTAATTAAAAGAATGTTAAAATTCTTTGTCAGTAATCTAATATTTGGTGGTTTTTAAACACGGCATTTCCATTTCCAGAACCGCCATTATGCCGAAGAAAATCCAGCAGCCAGGCGGATCCCTCTATTGCGGAGTTACATTGCTGGGCATCTTGTGCTTAGTCGTGTTCCGTCTGATTCCGGGGATTCCCTTCGGCACCTACGTGATGGCCGAGAAAGACCACTACCACACCATAGACGATCCAAATGTGCCCTGTAACTTCTACGATACGGTCAATCTGACGGGTCATAAGGTCTTTTCGAACGGAAGCTATGATTACTACGGCACAATAGTTCCTGCCGAATTGGTCGGAACATACGACTACATACACAGTTCGCTAACGGAGCGTATAGAGGTTCGGGAGCACGTGAGGGGATGCGTCTGCAAGTTCAAGTCCTGCCTGAATATCTGCTGCCCGTGGCGACAGGTCTTTAACTCTGAAGTAGACGGATGCATAATTGACCACTCGGACAACCGAACGTGGCCAGATCCGCCCATGCTCAATATAACCTTCCGCAACGATTCCACGATATTGGTCAACATGTTTGCGCAGTTTGCAATCCAAAGCTTTCGACCCTGCCCCAAGATGTTTTCCCTGCAGCCAGAGACCAGCAATTGGGATGATTACCTACTTTTTGAGAACGGATCCATGCTCCGTGTGGACGACCAACAGCTAATCAGGAAGAACGAGTTCTGCATGGTTCCGACATACGTCAACGAATCGGACATGTTCTACACCATTCATCCGGCCAACTGTGACATGCAGGACGATAATAGCACGGTGAAGATTATCAATGCCTATGGTGAGTGGAACGATCAACTTAAATTTTTTCAAAATGCTTTGTATTAATCCGACCCTAATCCTTTGCACCAGCCATGATGTTCTCCATTCCCTTCATGATGCTGACCATAGCCGTTTACCTACTGATTCCCGAGCTTCGCAACCAGCACGGCAAGAGCTTGGTCTGCTATTTAGTGGGTCTCACCGTGGGGTACACCTCGCTGTGCTACGTGCAACTCTATCAGGTTGATGCCACAGGTGACGCATGCAAAGTGTTTGGATACACAGCCTATTTCTTCTTCATGGGAGCCTACATGTGGCTAAGTGTCATCAGCTTCGACTTGTGGCACAATTTCCGAGGGACGAGAGGCATTAACCGATTCCAGGAGAAGAAACGCTTTCTTTTCTATTCGCTGTACTCCTGGGGTATTGCGGTAGTTTTCCTGGCCTTCACCTATAGCGCCCAGGAATTAACCAACTTGCCAGCAAACCTTAAGCCAGGTATTGGGGATGGCGTATACTGCTGGCTGGATATGAGCAACTGGGCAGCCATGATCTACTTCTACGGTCCCATCCTGGTGATCGTTGTCGCCAACACCATCATGTTCATCATGACGGCGATCAAGATTCACGGCGTGCAGCGCGAGATGGCCCGGATAATTGCGAGTGAGAACAGCACCAAGAACCTACGGACCGAGAAGGACAAGTGAGTGCCGCCTCTTTAGTTTTATCATATCCACTTTCCCCCTAAGACGGTTTACTCGTGTTTGGTCCAACCTTAGGTTCGGCTTGTTCCTGCGCCTCTTCCTCATTATGGGCATCACCTGGCTCACGGAACTCATCTCCTACTTCGTGGGCAACGACAAGGGGTGGTCTAAGCTCTTCTATATCTCGGATCTGGCCAATGCGATGCAGGGTTTTCTCATCTTTATGTTGTTTGTGATGAAGAAGAAGGTCAAGCACTTGATAACTAACAGGTAAGCTTTGCTCCTCATTTTAATTCCATGTTTTGTCCTGTCCTGCCCCACTGGGCGATTGTCCAGTCACACGAATCGTGACTTCCTCTTGTGTGTCGTGTCCTACTCTGTCCACCATCAAATCTGTAACCCCGACTATTCTCAGAACGATACGTGTGCGCAGTCTGCGGCAGACTGAGAGCGTAACGATGGGGCCGACTTCGTTCTCCATGAAGCAGCGGTTTATGGACGCCTCCAACCAGATCCGCAAGCTGGTGGTGATCCGCAACGCCTTTGCCAATGGATCTACCAGTAATATTCATTCGCACGACGTCTGAATCGAATTCCTCGATTGCAGTAAGCAGGACCTATTTTTCGCGGTTGCTCGTTTGTTGTGGCCTATGCTAACCCGCGCTTAAGTCGAGAATATAGGCCATTTTCGGACTTAGTATACACATTTTTTTCCTTATTCCACGTTTCTTAAATCTCTTGCACTAAGATGGAAAAACCGTGGGAGATTATGGGAATACGAATGCACTTCGAGATCTGATAGCGCGCAATCTCAGATTATTCTATACCTTATATGTTGTACTTATCTCGTTGTCAGAACGCTTTCGATATTGCTTAAGTGCAAGCTCAACACCAACAGACACTGCCAGCAAACTAACTCTAAACCAAACACTGACAGCCACAAACAACACAGCCCAGAATCTCCAGCCGCCTAGCTCGTTGACTCATTTCGGTCGCGTTTTTGTAGCTACTAAACCGAAATACAATTCATAAGTGCCCTGATCTAAACACAACCTTATGTTTGCATCTACAATGTGTGTCCATATGTGCATGTGTCTCAACATCAATGTGATCATCATCGATCGCTATCCACTGAAGACTCCTGGAGAAAAAGCCCTCGAATGGCTTGAGCTCGACGACAACCTCGACTTCCATCGCTTCTGACACGAATGTGCAACCGAGAAAGCTGCACCTTAAGGCTGTTGACAAGGCCGCTAGCAATGCCACCGATCCGAGTCCGACCCCAAAGATAGACATCTAATCAAACTGGTCACAGGTAATCCTCCGGAAGTGGAGAAGTAGACAGTGTAGTTAACCCCAGTTGAATGCGAACATTAGATAACCCGGATAACACCTAACCTCTAACCCCTCAAGAACTAATCGTAATGACTATCCACTTTTGTGTCTTGGTGAAGGTAATCTGTTTTGATCCTATAGGATCGCTTTATGTGTTTGCTTTTCCCTAACTAAAAATCCAAACACTCAATCGAACCAATTCTAATCAGATTTACCGCCATTGTCTATTCCACGCTGCCCACGCAATGGACGTCATAACCACTCCACCACTTGACACGACCACAGATGCTCGAGTGTTCGCGATGGCAGCAACCAACGTCAGAGCCAGTACTCCACCAAGACCACGTCGAGCAGTGTGGCCAATCTGTCGCTGCACGACAAGCCATCGGTGGAGAAACCGCTAGTAATCAGCTCGAGCGTGGATCCGCAGAAAACCACCATCTTCCGCTGAACACAGCACACCCAGTTGCCATAGGCCGAGCATTGAATACACTGGAAAGTAAGCAGATCAGGAAGGACTAATCGCACCAATATTCATCTTGATCGTCCTCGGATTATTGCGAACACTTCGTTCCTTTCTGTAGATAAAGATCACTTATTCATTTTTTAGGACCACCTATTCCTATCATGAGATTATTCTGTAATCACCATTTAAAGTCGATATCTACTTTATGAAAGACACTACTATAAGAGAAAGTCCCCATCCCCCAGAACTACCACGAAAGCCCTTACCCACCCCATTCTCTTTCTTTTTTAAATGCCATGTGACCACGAACAACCTGATTAGTTGTATAAGAAAGTTATGCAGAGCCATGTTTAGTATTTATGCAATCAAAATTATAAGATTCTCCATACACCTGCAGAGAAATCAAATTTGTAATTCACCATTAGCCTAAGTACAAGGTAAACACCCAGCATATATACATACATACGTAACATATAGATGTGCCTTGCTAAAAATGAGATATGTAATAATTGATAACTGTATACCTCTCTTTGCACATGCGTACCATTCTCCATATCTGCATTACCTTTACTAATGTAATACAAAATACAAGAATTATAATTGTATTTCAAGCTTAATAAAGCCAAAGATAAAATTGAACAAAACTGTTTCTGATTGACAAATGTCAATAACAAATTGTTTCGTATATTCTTGAAGATCGTAAACGATATTTAGCAAGTTCACACACCTCCAGGTAGCCAAACTCTGTACAGCCTGGAAATGCACCTGAATTTTTAAGACCCAAAGCTTCGGTAAAGTCGTTCGGTACATTTGGATTGTCGGTTCGAAATTTGATTATCTGCACGGTCTTAAAGACCAAAAAATCCGTATAGAACTACTTTTTAGACTTCTATTCAACTTTTATATCTATCTCAAGATAATTCTGGTAGTGCCTAGAATAGCTTATATGCATGCTTAAGGTATGAATGTGCAAGTGGCGAGCTAGTTGAGATTCCACGACGGTTTCTAGGAGGAGGGGCGGGACAGGTTGTGAGTCTCCCCAATCGCTCTTTTTGCCGGCTGCTTGTGGTCGCGTCTGGTTTTGGGAACGGCTAATCAGTCGGTTTTTTATTCTTGGCCAGCATGGAGCTCCGTTGCGGTTGCCGGTTTGTCGTTTAGAGAGAGGCAAGAGTAGCTGGGAGAGACTCTCCACCAGACTTTTATGTTTATGGTTGTTCTTTTTGGTGTTGTCGTTGTCGCAATCGCAGCCGTTTTTAGACCCGCGTCACATTCGTTGTCAATTTTGGGTTTCCATTGTTGTTGGTTTAGATTTGTGACTCGCCGAGTGTGCGTGCATTGCTCAAAGCGATCGGTGATCGGTGATCGCTTCTCATATTTGTTTACTTAATTATCGAGCTGATCAGGCTGTGACGTCAGGTCGCCTAACGAATCCACCGAAAATCCAACAAGCGTGGATCAGTTGGCCATGGTTTCGCCTTGGAACATTCTTTTCGTTATTTGGCTCTCCGTGGGCGTAAAATCTCTGGAGATCGCCAGTATCAACCATCCCTGTGCCTACGCCCACACGGTCAACATTACGGATGGGTTGCGGTTGAAGGATGGCTCCTACACATATGCTGGCGTAGTGGTCCCGCCGCATCTGCTGGCGGAGTACTCCTTTAAGGTGATCGATGGAGTGGAGTACCGGGCCAAGAAGCATCTACGCGGTTGCGTCTGCCTGCTGAAGCCCTGCATCAGTTTCTGTTGTCCGGAGAACCTCATCTTTGATGCCAAGCACTGGAACTGCACAAAGCCACACCAAGTCCGGGAGTCCACTCACGTGGAGCTCACTTACGCCAATAGGTCAGTGGAACAAGTTCGCATTCGCGATCGTTTTGTGGTGCGCACAGAGCTGGGTTGCCGGAACAAATTCGTGGACAAAAAGCACGAGAACTTCTGGCAATGGGACCTCTTCGAGAATGGAACGCTTCAGCGGGACGATCGCCTGTGGTCGACGGATGAGTATTGCTTTAGTCCGTTGGAGCACAAACCTGAGCAGTGGGAGCTCACTCCGCTCAACTGCGAACGCTTTCAAACGGGCTACCGGGTTTGGATTTACGCTATTTGTAAGTGGTTATGTTTTGAATACGTTCCAAAATACGCTAATCGTCATTTCCTTCTAGGCAGTATTATAGCCATCATTATAAACATCTTCACACTCTCTCTCCTTGGCTCTGTGAGGGATGCCCGGAAAAGCCACTATGGCCAGCTAATCATCTACTACCTGCTTTCCATGATCGTGGGCTACTCCCTGCTGGTCTACTTGGCTTTGAAGAATCCCATGAAGCTCTCGCATGTGGCTTGCAGAAACATAGGTTGAGAAATTTTGACCTAATTTTGAGTAACTGGATGACTTATTTTGTTATACCCCAAAGGATTTCTGGCCTACTTCTGCATCATGCTCTCCTTCGTTTTTTTGGCCATTTGCAGTCTTGACTTCCTGCTCAAATTTAAACAAAAGTCTGTTAAGAGCTCGGTGCGTCAATTGGGCTATGCTCTGGCAGTCCTGGCGGTTGTTGGTCTTCGTTTCCTGGTGTCCTTTGCTCAGGACTCCAAGCTGCCCAAGCACTTTAAGCCAGGCATGGGCGAAGATTACTGCTGGTTTGATGGTAGGTTACACAAAAAAGAAAGTACAAAGTGGAGTAGAATCGAATTATCTCTGCATTTTCAGTTCGCACCTGGGGCATTTTGATATACTACTACGGACCCATTGCGCTTCTTCTGATATTCAGCATTGTATGCTGTCTCAAGGCCTACTTTTCCATCTATGAACTGCCACCAGATACTCAGTACATATTGGGCACTCAACTGAAAATCGTCAAGACCCAGTAAGACCCCTAAAATCTGTTTTTATTATACACATATTTATCTCTTATTTGCCTTCAGCTTCTATGCCTTTAGCGCCTATATAGTGGGCGTGTTTGCCGTCTGGATTCGGGAAATAGTCGTATATATAATGGCCAGAGTGAGAGAGCATTTCTTCATCATTGACTTCTGGAGTGGAATTTGCATTCTGGGCCTGGCCATAGCTGGTTTCATTCTGCTACTTGGCAAGAATTTACACGTCAAATCCTGGTGGGCCATCAATGTGTAAGTAATAATATTCGAAATAAAGAGGCAATTTGTTAATTTGCCGGATTGCTTTTACAGGGAATCAAGTCAGACAGATCTGAGTATTATTAATGCTCGCGTATACAAGTTCGACGAGAAAGGCGATTTAAAATCTTCAGGTTGGTGTTCATCTTATTGCTTCACTTAATCTACTTTTAACATTGATCTTTTCCTTCACAGATTCTCCCTATAAGCCGACAGTGACATCACTTTAACCGGAACTGAGATTATTGCTTATCTGTGAACTCTGGTATTCATGTAGCTTATGAATCATTAAGTCTGTCGCACACGGAAAAGTATATATCTAATTAATAGTGCCTCAGTACTCTAGCTCTAAGAAATACATTTATGACGACGATATAAATCATTAAGTTTAACCCCCACTTCCAAGTACTTTCATATTTACAAAGTGCCAAAATAAATATTGAAATTTACTTTGCTTGGAAAAAAAATTCGGACTTTCTTTTAAAGTACAGATTTTTCTTTCGCATCCCCGAAAACAGATAAATGACTTGGATGGGCATGGATTATTCGCAAGCTACATAAGTGGCACGCAACAAGTGCGCATGGCAACAATGCTTTCGGTGGAGTCCACCTAGAACGATCGTTTTGAGAAGTCCAAGATTTTAAAATGAAATCCACGGAATCCATTGTATCGAATGTATCTACAATATATCGATGATATCGAACGAGAACAGAAACGAGAAACTCCAAGCCCTCGCACTTTTTTATCGAAGCAAAGGTCACACTTAATTATTGTATATATAATTCCCCAAACTTTATATTTATCGTATATATAATCGCGGATTATAAGTTTGCGGCGCAAAATGGTCAAACTTACACACACTCCTTCAAAAATAAACACAATTACAAACTGTGTAAAACCACGTATTTCAGAAAATGTCCTTTAATTGATTCGAACGTTTTAAAAATGTGCTGACTCAAAATCTATCACCTGTTATTGACCCTTTAACGTAATTAATACAGATTAATTAATCATTGAGTATAACAATTTTTTAATGTGTGATATAAAAATGATTACAAACCCCATTAATAATTTTTAATACCATTTAAATAAAGGTATAAATGTACTCACCTGCAAAAGTAACTTTTAGGACTCTTATGCGATTCCCCTGCAATAAAAAATTTTAACTATTAATCATTTGGTTTTATAAATTAACATTTGTATAGGAAACATATCAGTCTGGGAATATTTATAAAAATTTGTCTTATAAACCAAATTTCTGGTTACATTAACTTTGCGGAATATGGATAAAAGTTAGTAGTTAAATGCCAAATAATCTATTGTTAAAAATAAATATATATTTGAAACTAATTACAACACTATTAGGTTATAAGAAAAAATCAATAGCACATAACTTGGCGCAACGTTAAATGCTCCAGAATAAAATGGCGGCTCAAGAATTCTTAAACTTGCCTCTCATTCTCATTCCTTACTACCGAAACATACAATGGTCGGTTTGATAGCATGAAGGAAATGGAAGTCGTTGCAATACCAACAAAAAAGTTCATATCGGAAAGGTGAGTGGGAAGAGAAAACAAACGATCACAAGGACAAACTTGCTGGGTAGACCAATTTCCGAAAAAAGAAAGCAAAAACGCCAATAGAATGAAATAAAGGATAAAAGCAGCGGGCTAAGACGAAGATAAACATTGTTTGTACGGATATCTACCTTTGTTTTTCACCACACATGTTATTTTTTAATTTTTTATGATTTTCTCGCTCGCTTTATTTACGTTTCCCTAATATTCACTGGAAATTTTAAACGTAGCAAACACACACACTTGCACTTTAAAAAAAAATGGCGACGTTGAAAGAGAAGCAAGAAAAGCCGTTTCACTGACCGTTACTTCCTTTCTTTTCGTGCCTCAAACTTTTAAAACCCGAAGAACTAAACAAACATTGCTTGCTTTTTTTTAAGCTATACCCCATTTACGTGGGTGCTTTTTATACGGGCATCACTGATTTTAATTATTTTTTATTTTTCCGCTTGCTTTATTAATATTTCCCTAATATTCACTGGAAATTTTAAGCGTAGCATACACACACACACTTGCACTTTCAAAAAAAATGGCGAGGTTGAAAGAGGAGAAAGAGAGCAAAAAGACGTTGCCATTACCGTTACTTCCATTCTTTTCATGCCTCAAACTTTGAAAACCGAAAGAACTGAACAAAAAAATGCTAACCCTATCTACGTGGGTGCTCCTTGTACGTGCATCACTGAATTCACTTAGCCCGCTGCACATTTACTAGTTAACCGCGCCAAAAAATTTGTTTTACTTAGCACAGATCGTGCCCCAAGTCTAAAAAGCGCGAACTGTTAATTCGATAAAATTAAAGTGTGACCTTTGCTTGGTTCAGAAGTTATCGATACCCATTTCTCCCTTTTGGTATATACCAATAAATTTATCTCTATTTTATTTTTCCTTCGTAGCTCATGTAAATGCCCTAAAGGCCTAGCTCTGATTAATGACATTGCTAGTGGATATCTTAACAGTCAATCAGAAAATCAAATATTTAAATATATCATAATATTAGACTGGTACAATGACAAAAACCATCTCAGAAACTATTTCATGCGATAGTTGAGCTTAACGCCTTTTCTTCGTCTGGTCACACAGTGGAGATCTAAAAACGTAAACATTCATAATTAAAGCCATTCTTAGCTTTTGCTCAATAAACTTATTGCAGTAATGCCAATTATAGTCCTTCACCGGTCGCCGAAAGTGTTCGTCTGCTAAAATGCACAGTCACGGCGCCAGCAAAGTTGTTGCTACTCTCCGCGCGGACGGCCATGTCTACCCCATGGAAAACTCCAATTCCAACCTGATGCACTACGAGATCGTAAGATTCGCAGTAACCCCGCTTATAAGCCAAGCTAAACTAGCCAACGACCACTTTACAGCGCACCGAAGGGGATGTCCAGCAAAAGAAGGGGAACCTGCTGGGGCCGGCCACATGCGTGGACCTGGGCAAACAGCTGCTCCAGTGCGCCAGGGACAGCGATGTGGCGGGGGTCAAGGCGGCGCTGGCGCATGGAGCGCCTTTCGCCTCCGACTGGCTCGGTATGTCGGCACTTCACTTTGCCGCCATGAACAATCAGCTGGAGATTTGCGAAATCCTTCTGCAGGGCGGCATTAACATGGACGCCAAGACCAAGGTGGACCGAACGCCGCTGCACCTGGCCTGCTACTACGGGCACGAGCGGGTTGTCAGTTTGCTGCTAGCTCTAAAGTGCAGCGTCAACTCCCGCGACATGGTAAGAACACATGAAAGGTGTTTCAATAACAAGTGGCCCAACATGACGAACCAACATTCCCTTTTCAGCTTCGCATGACCCCGCTGCACTGGGCGGTTGAGAAAAGGCACAAGGGAATTGTGCGCTTGCTGCTCAAGTGCCAGGCAGATGTCGCCTTGGTTTCCAAATTCGGCAAGACGCCGATCGGACTTGCCGTGTACACGGAACAAGCGGATGTGCTGGCGGAGCTGGAAGCGGCACGGCAGGCGCAGGCCAGTAAAAAGTTCAACGAGGAATCGGAGGTGAGTGAGCTCGCAGGATTTCGCTGAAGTCCGATATTTGTTACTTAATATGTGGTTTTACTCACGTT
Source organism: Drosophila teissieri (assembly GCF_016746235.2). Lineage (NCBI taxonomy): Eukaryota > Metazoa > Arthropoda > Insecta > Diptera > Drosophilidae > Drosophila > Drosophila teissieri. The sequence goes on along the minus strand of NC_053031.1, from coordinate 338,725 downwards.
TTGTTTGGCTGTCCCTTATTTACCACGCTGCGCTTATCAATCTTCAGCAACAAACGCATAAGACAAGAGTATGTACTTGCGACCACTTGTATTTGGTTGCCATAAATAACTTCTAACATTCCCAATTTTGGACTGCAAATCCTGATACCTACAAACCAATTGTGAATCCACTATTGATTTGCAGAAGGACAAATTATTACCTATAACCTAAATTCTCATCCTCGTACTGCTGATGCCCACAGAAACAATGAAATTGATCATTTATTCCCTCTCGATTTGCAGAAGGAAACCAGTGAAGCTGTCAGCTCAATAATGGATGAGCCGGAAATAATTAAAAACATAGACGACCGAGAAATGTCGGTGGAAGAACGAATGGATGTCCTGGAAAACCTGCGGGGCCGTAAGTTACTCAATTATATGACATCAAAGGAATGAACACCTATTTTTGCTTTAAGATGCAAACGTGCTGCGGAACACTGCGCTCAACATGCTAAAGACGCACGGAATCGCAGACATGGTGCAGGACAACGATGACGAGGCCTCGAAAGAAATGCTGAACACCGCGTTGCAGAACGGACGCCAGCTTGTCCTCTCGGAAGGTGGACGCATGCTGCTGCACGAAACAAAATCGGGCGTCAGCGGCAAGCAATCCATGAACGGAAATGGCCGGCCATCGGTCGTTGCTCTCCGCACAAATGTTAATAACCCTCATCCCAAGATTCGCATGAATGTCATCAAGCAGAAGGATCTTTCCTCGCCGGCGGGGGTTGCCAAGAACAAGGTATAAGGTTTTCATTGTCTTGTTTTGCCAATTCCTATAATGAAGAATATTTGAGGGCAGAATATACGCATAATCTCGTTGACTGATTTTAAGAAACTCTACGGATCGGACAACCAGCCAAAGTCCCTACAGAAAATACCCGCATCGTTGGCAAGGTACGTTGATTGCTGCATATCTCACAGAAATATAATAGATCTTGACTTATTGACAGCTCTGGAATGGTGCGGCAGCTTCCCGATGGCACAAAGCTAGTCAACATGCGCCAGTTGCAGGCTCGACAGGTAAATACTAGGTGGATTACAAAGAAACAACTTAAACGCTGCTAACACTTTCCCTATATTTAGTTAAAGCTCCCTTCTCTGCAAAGACCTTTGGAGCCCACTTTGCTAGAAGACTCACACAGCCTAAACGAAGCCGCCATCCCAGCTCCACTGCCTTCAAACCATCCCGCGTCCGGCAGTTCGCTTCGGGGACAAGTGGGCACCGTCCAGACCATTCAGCTGCGACCTTCACTCTCGGCAGGATCCGGGCAATGTACAGCAAACAACGGGGCGGCACCCAGCAAGGCAATCGTCAATGCGACGAAGCAGCCGACGGCGAAGTCTCCGAACGTGATGCCGCTGCTCACTTCCTCGGAGATTTGTCGACAGCTCCACGAGCTGCGGCGTCAGAACGAAGAACTGCGGCGGCGAGCAGACTCCTTTCAGCGGGAAAAGGAGGAGATGCTGAGGCGCATAGACCGCCTGGAGCAGATGGTGCTGGTGCAGGAGTCGGAGGCGGACTTGGATTTTGGAGAGGACGTTTAGTTAGTGCTAAGATAGGTTTGATGTAAGTATATTAAGGTATTGTTAGGATAGTGAGCCAAGTGCATTTGTAAATCATTCAGCAAAATGACTATTTCATACCATTTCTTTATCGGAACCAAATTAACTTGATTGCTAAGAGAAATTCAACAAATTCGGATGTAGATACAAATATATTGTGCTAAAAATTCATGTTTAATCCATCACTTGGAACAGACGTTGCATTTATTTAATAAATTTTGATATCACTATGCGTCTATATGCGTTTTGAAGCAATGCAAATCAAAGCTATTAAGAATTAAAATTATGAATTCAAATAACAGTTACATTATCCATTCTGCACTGCCGTATTTTGAGCGGATAAACTTGTGGCGTTAGTCGATTTTAAATATAGCGGTGTGGCCCACTCTATGGAGTTATCGATAGTAGGGAATAGTCATCGATTTTGCACGTGTTGTGTTTATTCAAAACAAATAAAAAAATGGTAAGAAAGTGTTCTTGAATTCCCTAGCTTTCAATAAATACTTCGCATTGGCAGCGTAAAAAGCAGGCGGATGAAATACCAGGGTTTCCCTCACTGGACAACGATGGGGGCACCAGCGACCGCGGCGCCGACATTCTCAAGTCCAAGTCAAAGAAGAACAAGAGTGGCGGATTCCAGTCCATGGGCCTGGGTTTCGAGCTGATAAAGGGCATAACCAAGCGGGGCTACAAGGTGCCCACGCCCATCCAGCGAAAGACAATCCCCCTGATCCTGGAGGGACGCGATGTGGTGGCTATGGCCAAGACCGGCTCCGGCAAGACGGCATGCTTTCTGATTCCTCTGTTTGAAAAGCTGCAGAGGCGCGAGCCCACAAAGGGAGCCCGTGCCCTGGTCCTGTCTCCCACGCGAGAGCTGGCTGTGCAGACGTACAAGTTCATCAAGGAGCTGGGCCGCTTTATGGAGCTGAAGACCATTTTGGTGCTGGGAGGCGACTCCATGGACTCGCAGTTCTCGGCCATCCATACGTGTCCAGATGTAATTGTCGCAACGCCCGGCCGTTTTCTCCACTTGTGTGTGGAAATGGACCTGAAGCTCAACTCCATAGGTGAGTTGTAAATTCCGGAGCGTGAGAGCAGTAAATCATTTTGTTGTTTACCTAGAGTACGTGGTGTTTGATGAAGCCGATCGACTCTTTGAGATGGGCTTCGGCGAGCAACTGAACGAAACGCTGCACAGACTGCCGTCCTCCCGGCAGACGGTCATGTTCTCGGCCACGCTGCCTAAGCTGCTAGTGGAGTTCGCGCGTGCCGGACTGAACGACCCCGTCCTTATTCGTTTAGACGTCGAGTCCAAGCTGCCGGATGCACTGGCTCTAAAGTTTCTCTACTGTCGACCAGACGACCGCTACACAGCACTGGTGGTTCTCCTGAAATATGTCATTCCGGTGGAGTCGCAAACCGTGGTGTTCGCCGGTACGCAGCACCATGTGGAACTCATTTCGTACATACTTACCGAGGCTGGAATCTCCAACGCGTCCGTCTACTCGAGCCTGGATCCAGCTGCTCGCAAAATAAACACCGCCAAGTTTGTGAACAAGAAGGTGTCCGTGTTGATCGTCACGGACGTGGCCGCGCGTGGTATTGACATTCCCAGTCTGGACTTTGTGGTGAACCTGCACTTCCCGGGTAAACCGAAACTGTTTGTGCACCGGGTAGGTCGCTGCGCTCGCGCTGGTCGCACAGGAACCGCATACTCCATTGTATCCACGGACGACACGGCACATCTACTGGATCTGCACTTGTTCTTGAACAGGCCCTTCAATATACACGACAGCTCGGCGTTGGGGACCATTCCGCAAGACTTGCTCGAGGAAGAGCACCTCACAGTGACGGATATAAAGAAAAGCCACCATATTGTAAGTTTGAATTCTAATGCACTGCAGATTTCAAGTTCTAAAGTCTCGCATATTTGTATTTCTGCAGGCCGGAGTATTGCGCACCAGCGAAAACGCCTACAAAAAGTACTTGAGTTCCCGGCCAGTAGCCTCCACGGATGCGAATGCGCGCGTAAAGAAAATCAAATTCTTTGCGCTCAAGCCACTGGAGGATTTCTTCAACGCTGCGCCTGCTCTCGCCAAGGCTGCTGAAGCTAGTGGACAGTCAGCAGAGTCGCAGGCCAAGGTGTCTGCCACGGAGCGCAAGTTGCAGGAGGCAAAGCACGATATACTGGTCAAGATGCGTAGTTTCCGACCTGGCGGTGTGAGTTTATCAACAGTTTTGCGATCACATTTCCGCTCTCTTACAAGTAATTGTGCGCTTTTCAGACCGTTTTTGAACTGAACACCACGCAGAAATCGACGCAGTTCGTCGTAATGAAGGAAAAACGATTGCAGCATGCGGAGGTAATTAGCAAGTTCAGGCAGCAGCGCGCCGAAGAGGACATCGACGAGGAAAAGAAGACGACCGAGGCGCTAAACCCGAGCTCAGACAGAATGCCCACCGCCGACGAGGAAGCTATCAGTAGCACTTTCAACAAAGTCGTTGCACCCAAGAGGTTGCAGAACATGGACGCCCTTTACAAGGATAAGCCAAAGAAGAAGAAGCGCAAGATAAACAGCAAGGACGAGGACCACTATGTGCCCTACCAGTCGGCGGACAAGCACACAGAGGATGGTCTGGCCATCAACAACTTTGAGCGGCAGGCGCAGAATGCCGAGTTCTCGGTGTCGGACCACAACCCATCCCAGGACGTGAAGCACAAGCCTGGGCTCAAGAAGTGGGACCGAATTAAGAAGAAAATGGTCTCTGTACAGGATCCGCGAGCCAACAAAATTCGGACCGAGTCCGGTGCTTGGATTCCTGCCTCCTTCAAAACAGGTCGCTACGCCGAGTGGAAGGAGAAGTCTAAGATCGAGGACCAGCTGCAGCGCGAGAATGCGGCCAGTGATGACGAGAACGCCAATCCATTGAGCCACGCCCAGCGCTACCCAGTCAGTCGCCACGCACGGCACAACTTGAAACTAGAGCTTAAGAAACGGCTGACCGGCAACGACAAGGAGATGCGTCGCCCCGAGCAAATTGTCAAGTCCCGAATGCGACTGGAGTTCATCAAGAAGCGCAACGAGGATAACGCGGAGCGGAAAAGCGAAAACCGCAAGCGCAGCATGCGGAAAACCCAGCGCCCCAAAGCTCAATCAACGGGTGGCTCCAGGAAAAGGAAGTAGGAAGTAGTTTCTACGCAGGTTAGTGCCATTTTACACGTTACATGTTATTTCTCAGTGTGGGCAATTAATTAAATTGTTCCTAACCAAAGCGGTAGAATGTGCTGGTAGCAGCCTAGCCAATTGTAAAGTCAAAAGTGAAACGTGCTGTTCAGAGGTCCTACCTAAGTCCTCCGTTCAAACGTGACCCAAATAGAACAGGGCGAAGTATGTGCGTGCCGAGAGCTGTGCCACACACCATGGGTGTGTTCGCCCTGCGCAGGTCAAGCGAGGGCCTACCTACTGCGGCTCGGGTTCGGATTCGGGTGCGCCTGTCTGATGACACGCATATCCTGTGCGTGTGCCCCCCACCCGAGCTCTGCGCTCTGCCTGCGCCCACGAAGTGGAAAGAGAAACAGCTGCCAGCACTTAGGCATCTCGGTGTTTACGGATCTGCTCTCAACAGCTCCGTGCCTGCATCAATTGCAATATCACACTGCCGCCGCTTCCCGCAGATACGTAGATAGTCACGTTATTGACTGGCTCCCTGCTACTTTAAACATAAATAAATGCACATAATCGAAATTGAATTGCGTAGGCCAGCATTGCCGCGACTGATTTGTTCCTTTTTTCAATCCACAGAAACATTGGGACCGTTTAGCCAACTGGCGCATGGGTAGTTTTCTGACAAGTCGCCTTCCCCGAAGGAAACACTCCCCATATTTGTTTACTGGATGGATGTAGAGTGTTTTTACAATAGTACACAATAAACGATGAACTACACTTTTTAGACTTGGGTGTGGCGACAATGACATCCAATCATCTAGCACCAAATCGAACTCAATTGAACGAAGGAAACCTCCCTTTTCGCTGGTTTCGTGTTTTCCAAAAATACTTTGAGAGCGCATATGGTTCCATTTACAACGCGCGATTCCCCCTGGACCAGTTCGCACTCTCCCAGTCGCCGTCGATTAAACTAGTGGTAGAAGCCACATGCCACACGCCCCACGTCACATGCCACATGCGCTTGGGACAGGATCACCTCCTGCTCACTCATTCTGCAGTTGAGGGACGCACAAAATAGGCCCATGTGTCACGAGATGTTTCTAAGTACTTGCTTAGGAGCATTTCCCGGACGTACTTACGGAGTATGTTTCTCGAAACCCGGGTTTCTTTAGTGTCACTGAAATCTGATTTCGGAAAATTCGGTTGGTAGATTAATAGAGATATCCGTTGCACCCAGATACAAGCCATTCGGGTAGAGAAAGATAGTCGTCTTCCAGTGCAATTAATGTAAGATAAATTGAGATTCCAATACAGATGGCGGACTTAAGGGAAGTGAAATGGAAAACCAAACCCGAGCTGTCCGTCCGCATCCCAGCCAAACATTTCGAGCGGACGATCATATCCGAGGAGAGCCAATTCAAGTCAATCAAATGAATGTGGCTTGCGCCAGGCGAAGGGGATGGAGGAGGGGATGGGGAAGGGGAAGAAGACCAATCGCAGTGGCCTGCAGCACAATTTACATTGCAACGACCAATTTAGAGATTGTTGAACTCACGCAGAACCAGGCTGTGGCTGTCCGGTCGGAAAAACGTAATCTACGCCTTGAGATCTGAACATGTGGGCTTGTGGGCTTGTGTGCTATTAAATGACTATGCCTGAAGGCGGCCAATGGCTTATCATGCATTTTCTAATTTGGGACGCTCAGACAATTGCACAATTTGCCGAGGAATGCTTCTAAGCGTCACTTAAGAACAAATTATTTAATTCATGCCGTCACCAGATGGAACGAAAACGGAGCAGAGTAGGGTGATAGGTTTCACACCAGAAATGTGGAGTGCATGCGCTTTAAAGAAAGATATTTTCAGCAGAAGAAAGAGATACTTTCAAAAACGAAAAGTTCGCTAGTTTCAAAGTTTCGAATCGGTTACTGAAACCGATTAAATACCGTTCAACGAATCTGGTATATCCGCTTGCTCTACGAGTAACGGGTTAACCGATTCACTCAACGAGTAACGGGTATATTCATTGAACTTAAGTGGTCGTTGTACAGTGTGACCGTAGGTTCAGGCAGAATGACGCGCTAGGGATTACTCGCGACAGCGCCGAGTGCCCACAAACTCGCCGAGCAACGCGTCATTCGAAGAAAAAAGTCGATTGCTTTGGACGTGTGTAGAGACGTCCGGTCGTCGCGTAATTTGTTTTTGTAGTGGAACACAAAGAGAGCAGAAGTGGATTACCGATCGTTTAGCAGTGCTGCAGCTGTGCATAATAAGGTGATAAACACAGGCCAAAGGATTACGCGGCGCCTCACTTGTGCATCCTTGTGCATTGACGATGTATACATACTATGGGCGCGTCTCTTTTTGTTCCTTCGCGCGTGTGTTTGTGTGTGTGTATGTCTGACGTCGCTCTGCCTGTGCGTCTGTGTGTGTGTCTCGCCCCTCGGTCGAAGCGAGCAGAGCAGAGCAGCCCGCAACCCGCAGCCCTCTCGCCCACCTCTTAAAGTCAGTGTACAACTTGTTTATATTTAAGATTTGAGATTTGAGATCGACCCGCGACCGAGACTGGCAAGGCAAGGCAAAGCAAGGAAGCACGCAGAATGCTGCTGAATTATTGAAACAAGTGTCGTCGAATTGTGATTTCTCGTCGGGTGAATTTTCGCACGCACACCAAGCCAGCGTTGCTCGCAAACACACGCACACTAGCGAAACGAGATTTTGCAAGTCGCGTACGCGCTGGTAGTGGTGCCCTCTCGTAGTGTTGTAGTTGTAACCGTGTCTGTGTGGGTGCCTGTGTTGGTGCTTGTGCAACTTAAAAATTCAATTGTTTATTGCTGGGCAAAACTGGTACCGTGTACCGTGTACAGTATACCGCGTACCGTGTCCGCGTGCCGCTCACCTGGAAAACAACATTTAAAACGAGCGCAAGGCACATCGCGAGCAAGTGAGCAACAATAAGGTGTCGCGGCGGCGCCTTCCCATTTCCACGGTGATAATAATCATCGGCATAGGGCTGCGACGCGAAAGCCACAAGTGAAAGTGGAATGCTCTGCCTATTCGCGTTAGTTGGCATAGTCTTCAATACCCAGCAAATTGCATCGCTCCACTCTCCACTCTCCACTCTCCACTCTCCGCTCTCCACTCTCTGGTCTCTGCACCGACTGGATATGAAGACACTGTGAGTACTCCTACTCTGGAATCAATGAAATGAAATGGAATGAAGTGGTGTGCCTGGTCGTTGATAAGGCCGCTATCGCCACTACGTTCATATCCGGATGCGAGCCCGCCCTTGTTGATTGTTTTCAGTTTCTTGCGCATCGGGGATTGCCGTGGTATCTCGGCGAAATGCGGGTAAAAGAATGCTCGGGCAGAGGGAAGAAGGGGAACGGGAGCGGGAGCGGGAACACGGAAACCTGACCTTTCGTTTAAATGCCTGGGTTTATCTTTAGCCGCATTCAGCCTTTCGAACAGGCGTGTTTGATCTCTTCTACTTTTGGGACGGTTCATTGACTCGCACCCAGTTCAGCAATGAAGTGACCACAAGTGCACCAGTGCAGCCATCGATTTCGAGACTAAGCTGCGTCTAACATAGGGCCACCGAGGTCTCCAACGTGCTCGAGTCGTTGAACCCTCCGCAGAACAGTGGTAGTTCCACGCATGGTAGTTGGTGGCGAGTACCGAATACCGAAGTGTGGACAGGAAGACATACGGCAACAAAGAGCAGAGCACAAAGGGGAGCCCGATCTCCTGCCCCGCAAATCTCCTCTTAGCCAAGCTTAGCAAGGCTTGACTTCGATTCGGGGCTTTCCGAATCGCACAACCAAGATTGCTGGTCGCCCAGCTGGAAGACTTTGGAGAGTCTTTCTTCGGGAATAGCTCCAGTGAGCGGTGGATTGTAATTAAACTGTAATTACTCTTTCGAGTGGCGATAACTTTGACATAAGAGTTGCAACCGCCGCCTGTTGAGTGGCTACACGCTTGCCAAATAGTTAAGTAAGCAACTGGTGAGTTGAAACTTCCGAAACGGGAATTTTCAAAGCAAGAGGCAACGAGTTTGGATTGGTTTCCGATCACTAGATCCACTAATCATGCCAAAAGCGCGAAGTCAGGTTCGTCAGCGCAGGCCAAACTTAAAACTGAAAACTGAACAGTGAACACTGAACACTGAAAACTAGTTGTGGTCAGAGTCGCTATTTTTGTTTCTCAACTTGCTTTCGTGGCTGCTTTTGCTTTGTTTGCGTAGCAAACGGAAGCTACAAATTATAAATTATATATTGGCACACAAAGACGACTTGTCGAATTGTCTCGCCGATGGCACATTTTCCGGCATCCAGATTCCGATCGTAGGCTATGAGGCAAGATAGGTTGCACACATTTTCGCTTTCCGCGACAATATCAGTATTAATACTTTTGTATACAAATAAATATTTATTTTCAAAATGCTACCTTCTAACAATCCAACAAATACTTTCAATTGAAGTCTGATTTTTCACTACTTGCCTTCAGCTTTGCCTTCCTTTCCTTCTGAAAAAGGAGAGTGCAAAAAGAGCTGAATGTGTTATGTATATTTTCATTGAATGCTACTCTCTACTTGCACCTGCCGCGTCCCGGTGGAGGACGCTTGTCGTAGATGGGGCGACGCACTGCACCACGACCTTTCTGGCCATGCCGATAACGGCGCAGTAATCGGCGGCGTCGTTTATTCCTTCTCCTGCGAGCCACACGGGCCAAGATTCGCTGCGAATGGGGAGCAATAATGGGGAGTCAATGGAATGATGTGGATGTGCCTTACTTCTGGTTTGAATAACCTCCTCTTGGCATCGCTGAGTGCGTTCCAACGGACGAGGCCCACCTGGAGCAGGCGGCGCAGGTCAGTCCTGCGGAAGAAGTTCCGCTTCAGGAAGCGAAGGAAGTTGAGGTACGGCAGCGAGGCCACCAGATCCGGGTCGTCCACGACCAAGGCGGCACGGATCACTTTCGACTGGGAACGCGCCATATGGCGTGCAGCAGGACAATTTGGATGAGCTGAAGAAGCGGTCTTTTGATACAACCGCAAAGTAATAGCCAAACTAGAAAGCCAAGTTGAATTGTCATGATCAATGAAGGTTGCTTTGATTTCAACTTCCTCTCCAATGAGCCAGCCAACTGAGGCTGAAGAATTCTAGGACTCAGCTTCTGAGCGTGACTTTATGGTAGTCATACTCCTCTCCCAGTAACTTTCGCTGAACGGAGAACTTTCGTAATGGCTTTTGTGGGATGTCTTAGTTTGAATAACTTTCGATTTTTAATTGGTGAATATAATAAAGAAATAATATCTCGCTAGGAATTGATGTGGAATAGAGTGGAACCGTGTAATGGGCGGCGCCAGCCCTGCGTTTTCGCCCCCAAGCCATGCACTCGTTGTGTAACCCAACTTTCCCTCGGATGAAGATGAAAAACGATCATTAGGCTTTTCCTCGAGCACCGCGGCTGATTAGCTGTCCAGCTGTCCCCTCTGAAGTGCAACGGAAAATTGATGTTGTGTGAAAAGGGCCCTTATAATGTCCAACTTTCGGATGTCTGTGAGGGATTTTAATCAATTATTTAATGGCATCGATCTATCGGCTTGGTTCTGCAGGCGCTTTGATCGTGTATTGAGTATTTTGAGTATTTTAAAAGTTACTCAACTATGTAGATACTTGCGAGCGTGTGTGTTCGCCGACTGGCCCGTTTGATTGGGCTGACCTTGATAGCGGCGTTTGGCGTTCACACAATCCGACACGTTGCATATATGTATGTACATACGGCATATTGTATCTTAGGGAGTCTGCTTTGCGCAGCGGCAAAAGTATCTGCGCCTAACTGCGTTGTCTCGAAGTCTCGAACAGTTTGCGGTTTATTAACCGCACAGAAGCGGAATGTGAAACTCTAGATTCGCTGTTGCAACCGAGCGCGAGCGTCGTGGCGTTTGTTGCGAATGCTGGTGGCACTGCTGCCTCTGAGTTCCAAATGGGTTTTTTTTTGCTTTTTACTGTGACATACTAGTATGTATTTGCTTGGACGCTGATAAACCAAGTTGATGGTTCCAAACGAGTGCGTTGCTGAGCGTGGGGAAAGCCGAATCGATGAGTTGGAGATAGGGAAGCTCCCAGTAAGTGATTTTGCGTTGATCTAAGCTCTTTTCAAAGCAGCGAATGAAACGCAACAATTGGCGATACAGTCCGCCTCCAAGCAGAAATATGCTGAGAATGCGAACAACCACCTGAAAGATTCGCGACTTAACTGCAGGTGCAGCAACAAAAGGTTTACTGTGCAGTTAATTAACGTATCAGTACCCGTCGTTAGCTCTCAAAGGTCTAGCTCCATGGCAGCTCTCGGTTTAAGTGCAACGTGCACTTAGAGTTTGTCGAAAAAGTCAGAGAGCACATTGCTAAGCTGCCAAACCTCTGCAGCAGCACAGCTGTTCAAGAAACTTAATCCACTGGCATGCAGCTGCAGCTGCAACTGCAGCCGGAATCGGAGTCACTGAACGAAGCACATGGCTTAAAAAATGTTCGTGGAACAGCTTGGTCTTCGTTGCGAGCTTTCATCTTGTTCATCTCGTTCCGAGAACGAAACACGGCCAGAGAAGCGTGGATTCAAAGGTCCCAGTTGGAATGCTCGGGCCGAATAGCTGCTCCAAGCCAAGTTAGACCTCTGTTGGCCGACGTACGAAGGCCAAAAGCGAGCCAGAACCATTTCAGTATGGAGTAATAGAGTGTTGTTTCAGTGCTGATCACAAATCAGTTACTGATTACAAGAGTGTAACTCACCTGCGAGCAACACCATTAGGCAGACAATTAACGGCAGCACCAGTTAACGGACGAGCGATTGAGTCAGTGCAGATGATGGCTAACACACATAATTGGGGTCAGGTCACAAACTCATTAAATTTTCATTTCCCAATGAACGAGCGGGCGAGGATGCAGGGCGATGTGGCCGACCAAGATAAGACGACTAAGGCGACTAAGCCGAGGGGCAGAAGCAGCTAAAGTGGCAGCTCTCTTCCATTTGACACTGGGAAACAAAAGAATATTGTATTAGGCGTCGATATACATACCAAAAAATAAGGCTCGGCGTTTGTTCGTGACACCATGATTAAATGGGTCAAGGCGGCGTACAATTAAATACTTTAAAAGGCTATTCCCCATCTCCGCATCTTCGATTCTAATACTCTACCTATTGCATGTGTATGCGTGTGCGTATACATTTTAATTAAGTTGAAATAGAGCAATTTCTGGAATCGTTTTTGTTCGGGAAAAGGAAGACGTGCGCTCCCAAGAGACTATGATACTGTGTATTATGATAAAATTACATTACGTTTGGCTGAATGTGAAACACAGATTGGGATAAGGGGCATTAAATTGATCGAACATTACTAATTGACACCAATTTCTTTATCTTTCTAGAGGTTCGATGGGTGAAAAGCGACTGTAGCAGCTACTATAAAAAGGACGATCTGATATGAGTGCCACATATTCCGCGCCAATGAGCGGAGACGACAGGGCAATTAGATGAGAAAGACCCCGATGACCCAGAGCAAACCATTTCACTCAAAAACTCATAGTTGAGCGATGGAACCAACAAGCAATTCCGAGGTTGTGCCAGAAAGAAATGCTTACGTCGCCAATTAAGCACACTCAATAGCAATTAGAAGCCAAACTTGAAATCTGCCCGCAACACTATCCGACTATCCGCATTCAAATCAAAATGAACTCCGTTATATCTGCATTTAAGGGTAAAAAGAATAGCAATGCGACCTGCACTTCTCCCATGGGAGCGGCGAATGGCACTGCTCCGGTGGAGACGAAGCAAAATGCTGGCGGAGGACTCGTTGGCGTGGGCATCAGTATAGCCAGCGTGGGCAGCGGCGTGGCCAAGAAGAAGCCTGTGGGCCAAAACAGTGGCTACCCGCACCTGCGCCACATCCGCGAAATCGATGCAAACAACAAGCTCCTTTCCTCCGTCGTCGTTGTGGCAGAGGAAAGGCCAGTCAGCAAGCCCGGTTCGCCCTCGACAGTGGCGACAATGGCCACAATGGCCACAATGGCCAGCGGAGTCGATGTCGTGGATCACTGCCTGCCCACGACGGTGCGATTGTCCGTGACAGACGCGCTGTCCGACATGAACATGAACGGAAAAGCCGTCGATGCCGTGAGCCCGTGCACTCCGATTGGCGACAATGCCAACCTGGAGGTGGCAGAAACATGGGCGTGTCCACAGCCACCGCCAGCGCCACCAGCGACGGATGACGAGGACATTTCCGAGCACTCGACTGCCGCCTGCACCAGCACCAGTAGCTCCAGCGAACACAGCAACAGCACCGTGGTGCACAGTCCCACTGTGGCGGACAGCACCTGTGACTCCGTTTCCGTCTCCGCCTCGGCAAGCCATCCAAGTCCCAGCGGGAGTCAGCACAACACATCGTCCGCCACCTGTAGGATGAGCAGCCCGCACAGCCAGTCGTCGCTCTCCATAGCCTGCGAGCCGCACTCGGCCTCCACCACCACGCTCTCCTCGCTGGGATCGGACCTGGGCAACGGAAACGGCAGTACCGTGCCCGCGTTTTTAATGGCCGCCCCCGTCACGCTGCCCATCGGAGGCCAGATGCCGACGATAAAGTGCCTCCCGGGAGCCAGCTCAGCGGCCAGCACGCCCAAGCACTCGCGCTACTCCAAGCCACGACTCAGCCTGAGCCGCGTGTTTAACCACTCCATGCCCTCCGTGCACGGCCGACCAAATCTCAGTTTGGCGCCATCTGCAGCTCCGGGAAGTGCGAATCCGCCGAAACGTATTTCCACGCACCAAAGAAACTTAAGCTTGGACTTTAGGTGAGTTATGTTTCGTCACTCCCTTGCTGTTGTAGAGTTTTTAGAGGTTTGGGATGGATATTTATTACCCAGCATTAATAAGAGGTTCTTTGTTAAATTGCTAAAGCTGCGCACCACACGTCAGTCGGTTGCATGCAGGCAAAATCTTTTCCTATCGAACCAGTACTTTATCAGCTTTTTATTGAACTACAGCCCGTTTGTTAAATTCCCATGTGGGTAGCCCAGCTCTATTGCGATAGGAATAATTTCGTAGAACATTTCAAATGATTTCTCGCGCCCAATGCCAAAAGTTTGCTTTACTAAAACCCAGTTGAGCCATTGAAGTCCTATCTTCTGCTCTGCGGCCGCGCTGTGTGTATGTACACGAGTTGCCTGGCAGATGACGTGCCACACCCTGTCTTTGTTAAGTGCGTGCGCCGGCAAAGCGCTCCTGTGCGGCTACACACCCACCCGTAACCCGTACATGGATGCGGAGCTGACCCACCCCGAAGCTCCTTGGCCTAGGACGCTCTCGATCCCGTGCCGCCAATTTTGCGGTTCGGGCCTGTTCCCGCTGATGATCTATGTACTGTATAAATCGTCATATATCTAGCAACTCCTTTGATTTGAAGGAATTGAGACGTAAGCATGGGCAGATCCGCACCCAACGCGAAGGCAAGCCCCTGTGCGAGCGTTCAAGGCATCGAAAGCTCGGTAAATTAATGCATAAGCGTAAATAGTTGACACAACGAGACAACTTAAGTGGCTTGGAATGCTCGGAATGCGCCCATCGCCGAGTGTTGTGAAACAAATAACACGTATGAAAAATAAGAGAAACCGAGCGCGAATGTTGGTAGGACACCAGGCAGTTGATCCCATGGGCTGTCCCGTATTCAAATATCATTTCCGGGATGGCCGCACAATGGGAGTGCTCCGCTTTTCAGCAGCGGAAAAGCCCTTTCGGTTTTTATACGGAACGACCCGTAGGCAGTTTGCTGTTGCCTTGCGTCACGCAGCCAGGGATTGTTGAACCTGTGGCCAAGCGCACCTCCATTCCCGCCGAAGGTCGTGGTCTGTATCTTGCAGAGTTCCGTAAGGGCAAGGCGGGCCTTTCGGTAAGCAATGTACCGCGCGCTTATCGCACTGGCATTGCTTATCTGGTGTTCGCGTAATAGGGTACTCCTGTCCGCCTGCAGCGCGATAAGCCTGCTGGAAAATACCTGAACTACGTGAGGCAGTGAGCTAGTGACTTTCGGATCCACCCTCGTTCTGCACACTTTTGACTATCTGGAAGCTTTCGACGACGTCATCGTTGCTCCGTACTCTCCGTACTCCGAGTGGCCAGGAGCTTTGGCTCAAGCCCGCGAGCTTCAGCAGCGACCAGCTGTCAACAAAGGCTGCGAAAGTTACTCGATTAGTCAGTCGTCGTGGGTCGAGCAATCGCCAAGCTTTTGGCCGTCTAGTCTCTGGTTCTTGCCCTCCTCCCCACCCCCTATACATATATTCACTTCTCAGTGCTCTCGGTTTTGGGCTTCTTTATGTTTCACGCGCGTTGTTCTGGGCCCTACGCGTATTTTCCTGGCCGAGAGTGCAGCTAATTGAATTTAACAGATATCACTCGACCTCTGGCTGGGCTTTGTTGTCCAGACAAATCGCTCGCAGCGAAGTGTGATAACTCACTTATCATAACTGCGACTGAGTGAGTTTTCAATGAGTGCTTTTTGCATACTGTGTTACCGCAACAGATGCATTGATTTTTTCACAATTTAATCCGAATTCTCGCTCTTTCCTTGCAGATCCATGGGCATACTGCTTCCGCCCGTCTCGCAGGTGACCAACAATCACAGCAATCACACCCAGCACCACCGCAATCGCAGCCTCGACAGTGCCTTGCAACGCATTCCGGAGGTTAGTAGTGTACCACTGTCCACCGACCAAGATGATTCCCAGGCAAAGGCCCAAGACCCAGCCGTCAGCCTTCACCCCGTTTGCCTTGTTGGCCGCGGGTGCACACACGAACATTTGAAACCCACACCTGCATTTAGAGCTGTAAAACCTGGAAAGTTTCTAAGTGTCTAACTGAGCGTGTGGCTGTGTGCGACAAGCTGTTTATTTATATTTTTATCATTGCGTTGCTGTCATTGTTATTCAATTTGCACACACATACAGCAGTGCTAAATATTTGTGTGTGTTTTCAGTTATCGAATCCAGTCAATAACAGCATGCCGCTTTAAACTATAACAAAGGCAGGGACAGGGTTTCGATGTTCTCCGGCAAAGGCTATCCATAAACTGGTCTAAAAGACTCTTATCTGTCTCCCGTTTAGGTCGAAGTGTCATCACCTAATGCTGAAAGCGAAAACACGTTCTGCTCACCGTCCATTCTCGGTGCGACTATGTGCTCAAAAATTGCCACGACAGCGGCAAGTGTAACGTCAGCCCTCTCCCCACCAGGCACGCCCACGCCGGCTCTGATGTCGACGGCGTGCACGCCCACGATTGGAGCCACAAAGGGCAACGTGCAACATCCTGTGCCGCAGCATGAGCAATCGATTTCCTTGGCAGCCGCTTGCAGGTCCAGTGCCGTCGGTAAGATTCACAATTCTTCCCGTTCATGCAGTTCCCTAACGCCATACGGTTCGATTACAGTGGAGTCCTGTCCAACGTTACGAATGCGGCCAAAATCCAGCGAGTCGGTTGCGGCCAGTGGCCCAGAGATGATCGGCGTCATTGTCGGCAGCACAGGCAACGGCAGTAGCAGCAGTAACAATAGCTGCAGTAGCGCTGGTAGCACCAAGAAGCGAGAGGATCTTACCAGTCTTGGATCGGATGATTCTGGTGAGTGCGAGAAAACTTTTGTCTAATCAGTCGTGCCTTTTGATTTCCTGTTTTCTGTATGATCATGTAAAAATCACTCATTCCTACACTAATCCTTCCTGCAGGCATCATCTGTGGCTCAGAGTCGGACCAAATATCTCTGAATCGCATATGCCACTCACATGAGTCGCTGGATTCGGGTGAGATGGACGCGGATGCCGATGCCGAAGAGGAGTGCGTTGATCTAATGGAAACAACATCCATCGACGAGGAGTACAACATTATGCAACCGGACCATCTCTGCATCTATCCCCCACATGCCGCTTCCACCGAATTGGACTGCCGCACCCTGCGTCCGTCCCGGAAGCAAAAGCGACAGCAGCAGCAGGTCCTGGAGCGGAGCAACGTACCGTCCCAAAACGAGATCGATAACGAAGACACAGTGGATGCTGGCGTCGATGCCCGAACTCGCTATCGCGTCATGAACATGTCGCAGGCAGCTATCAATGTTGAACTCGGAACAGCTCCCAATGAAATCGATCCGGATGCCAACCACAGAGAATCTCACCAAGACCACATCGCCGATGCACATTCCCTGTCCACGCCAAGTGTAACGTCAACGGCGTCAGCCACGCCATCGGCGACTCCAACACCGATTGCCACTCCGACACCAACGGAGAGCACCAAGAACGACCAAGTGCTGTTTAAGAACTTCTTTGGCGCCACCAAGAACGCCATATTCCGCACAGCCCAGAGCATTATTGAGAACCATGAGAAGAAAAACGCCGCTAAGCAGAAAGAGCAGCCCGATCACTCTGCGACGGTCAGCGTAGTAAGTGTGCCAAATGGAGGAAGCAGTGTGCCACAAGACGTGGTGAAGTCACCTACAGACATTTCCAAAAAGAAGGAATTCTTTAGTTTGCTCACGTCTAGTTCTAGCAAAAAGGCAGCGGCTGCAGCTGCAGCAAACTCGGCTGTTAGCACGCCTCCTGTCACGCCTACGGAAACGCTAGCTGCAAATTCAAATGCAAAGCTTCAACTGCCTTTCGATCCATCTGCCGATTTAAAAGTAAAGGAACGTACTCTCAACTTGCGCCTACCTGGAGATAGTGAAGGCAGTGAAGGAACATTGACAAAGTGTTCATCAATCAACTCGATACACAAACTTAAGCTTCCTGTTCCTGGCGTCGTCAAGTATTTCATCAGTGAAAAAGCACCCGTGTCAGATGTGCTCCAGAAGCCAGAGAAAGGCCAAAGCGGTCTTTTGCGTTTCTTTGAGTCGCCAGTGTTCAACATACACTTTGCTGTGCATTACCTCTTTTACTCGAAGGAACCGGGAGTTCTCAGCTTTATCGGCAACAAGATCTTCAGTTTTCCCGACCAGGAGGTTGATCTGTACATACCACAATTGGTTGTTATGTACATTCAGATGGATGAGCTAGCTGAGGTGCTAGATCCATATCTTACCATTCGGTGTCGCAAGTCTGTTGACTTCTCGCTGAAGTGTCTCTGGCTCTTGGAGGCCTACAACTATCAAGTGGACTCGCTGGGGAACTCGCACAGCAGTTCTCGGAAATCTAAGCTGGCGCTCATGAAGGAGATATTCTCGAAAAGGGAGCATAAGCAGGCTCAGAACGACCTCAAGTCCGCCGGCACTGGAGCTGTTGGAGAGCCGAGGTCGGTGGTCGCCCTTGCCAAGAAGACACACCACCGTTCGCAATCTGATGCCACTGTGCTCCTAGCCGACTTCCGCTCGCCCCACACACTAAGTATATCGCACCGTATGTACCAGCAGCCACCCTATACCACACAAACACTTCCCACTACTCCCGCCAAACTGTGCCTCGGTGACTTAACTTCCGGACACGCCTTTGATAACGGGTGCACCTGCTTCGAGACGGTTCGAGGCCAAGTGAATGGTCTGCTTGGGCAGAGGACGCTGTGCAGCTGTGGAGCTCCAAAGACGTCACCGCAGAAGGAGTTTATGAAGGCTTTGATGAACGTTGGTAAAAATCTCACCTCATGGCCTTCCAAAGCGGAGAAGACTTCGGCGCTGCGGATGTCCCTCAACTTGATTAACAAAAACCTGCCCGCTAGAGTCTGGCTACCTCTGTACTCGGACATTCCACACCATGTCGTTCGTATTACTGAGGAGAAGACCGCAGTACTGAACTCGAAGGATAAAACCCCCTATATCATATACGTAGAAGTTGTTGAGATTCCTGACATATATACTTCTCCCCTGATTCCAAAAATGATGCCTTCACTGCGGCACACCAAGAGCGAAGAGCACCTCGATGGCTCCTGCCTGAACTCCCACCAACATCTGAGCTGCAGTCGCACTTCCAGCTGCAGTAGTAGTCAGCAGGGTACAAGCTGCCGCCGGAAAAAAGGACCAGAAGCTGATGGCGGATGCGGGGATGCTGGCCCACACAACAGCTGCAGCAATGTTCATTCGTTGGGTGGACTTCAGTTCCAGGAAGATGACGTGTGGTCGCAAGAGGAGGACGAAATAACAGCGCAGTACCTTAACATGCGGAAGGTGAGCGAGCGGGACGCCATTTCACAAATATCTCTAGATTCCTGCGATTCACGAGACCAAGGTAACAGAACATCCAATTCAATGGTAAACGTGTCTAAGCAATGCACTTAACTTTTTTAACAGGGCCACCAATCGTTTTCAATATTGGCGACGTGCGCTTGCGTCACTGCAGCAATTTGAGCTGCGAAAACACCAAGTCCTTCAGTAACGACCCGGAAGATCCTTCGGCGGCAGCTTTAAAGGTGAGTGGGTTCAATTCTTAAATGGAATTTTATGTGTAATCATTGCTTCCTATAGGAACCTTGGCACGAAAAGGAAAAGCTCATCCGCGAGTCCTCGCCATACGGCCATCTATCAAACTGGCGGTTGCTTTCCGCCATCGTAAAGTGCGGCGATGATTTACGCCAAGAACTAATGGCTACCCAACTGTTACAGGTATACACCAATTTGATTATCCAAGAGAAAATTTTATCTCACAACGTAAAATATATTTCGCAGATGTTCAAAATTATTTGGCAAGAAGAGCAAGTGGATTTGTGGGTGCGCCCGTACAAAATAGTCTGCCTGTCGAATGATAGTGGTCTTATTGAGCCGATCCTTAACACTGTTTCCCTGCACCAAATTAAGAAGAACTCCAACAAATCATTGAAAGAGTATTTCATCGATGAATACGGCTCGCCAAACGGAGAAAGTTTTCGGCGCGCACAGAAAAATTTCGTCCAAAGCTGTGCGGCCTACTGTCTAATTTCATATTTGCTGCAAGTCAAGGACAGGTACGCTAAATAGTTCTGTTGTTAACTTGTTTTTCTTACCGACTTTTATCCAATTACTCTAGGCATAATGGCAACATTCTCTTCCATTCGGATGGGCATATTATACACATTGACTTTGGATTTATTTTAAGTATATCACCTAAAAACTTAGGTAGGTATTCGGCAGATCATGCTCATAGCTCATAACTTAATTTCAATTTAATTTGCCCGTTTGCAGGATTCGAACAGTCGCCCTTTAAGCTAACGCCAGAATTTGTTGAGGTGATGGGTGGCACGAGCTCGGAGCACTGGCGTGAATTTAATAAGCTCTTGTTAGTTGGAATGATGTCTGCTCGAAAGCATATGGATCGTATTATAAACTTTGTGGAAATTATGCGCAGCAGTAAGTTCGAGAGAAAAAAACGTAAAAAATAAGATTTCCCTAATAATAACATTATTTAACAGATGCCCATTTGCCGTGCTTCAAGAATGGGTGCTCTGGAACCGTACAGAATCTCCGAAAACGCTTTCATATGAATTTAACCGAACAAGAGATGGAGCGAAAGGTTGAACAGCTTGTACAGGACTCGTTGAAAAGTCTGTCAACCAAATTGTACGACGGTTATCAATACTATACGAATGGCATATTGTGAGAACGGTTTTTTATGAAGATCTAAATGGATAATCATAATAGCGGATAGAAATTGCCAAGCTGGTAACCAACATAATGGACTGACTCTTTTGTAAAGGAATTATTGTATATTATATAATATGTTATTATCACCGAAAAAAAACAAAAAGAATGAAATTGTACCAAACCTTAATCTGTTATTGTAGTTTAAATCGTTCGTTGTATGCGTTTTCATTGTTGAATTAGCGTAAGGTGTATGTTGTCTAGCTTTTAAGAGAAGAAAGTGTAAATGCTGAATGTAATTTTAGTTTGCCTGTGAGAGATCGCGAGACACTCGCTATTCCATTTTGAAATTCATAATTTACCTGTACATATATGCACATTTCTACTAACCAGCCTTACGTTTCGATAACTTGTTTATCTATTCATCCCTTTCTAAACTTAAACTTATGTAATTCATAACTATATCTGTAAAAGCGTCTAATTCCAATATATAGTCATAAGTATAAGGGTATATGCTTAATACTGCTGCAGCATAGAATTTTAATACAGCAATATAATCTTTAAGAAGATCTATTAAATACAAAATTTAGATATCTTTAACAAGTATATAGATAAATAATTGAAATGTTTGAGTCGCTGTCAGCTGTGTTTGTATTTGCATATTTAACTAAGTAAAAGAAAATTTTTAAATCCCAATTATTTTCTAACTTAATATACTTCTAAGCTATTGCGAAAGAGATACAAAATAAATCCATTGGAAAGGGTACTAAAACCAATAGCTAGGCACTGAAAGTGCACAATTTCAAGCCTATAAAAGTGAGCAGCACTATTCAAAGTACATACTTGTATGTATATTTAAGTAAACTTTCATGCAAAAATTAGCTACAAGTATTTAAGAGTGTAAATTAATATTTCTACAAATTATCAAATAATGTCACTAAAATAAATGAGCGTATTAATATACAAGAAAATACTTAATGGTGTTTTGTTGGGTTTCCGGTAAATACTTTCAGAAAGATGTTGCTAACCGAAGAATACCGACATCCCTCTATTTGTGAGCCCTCTTTAAAATGAATGACAATGGGAAGACATTATTAACATGGATAAATATATATATATTTATTTGGCATATGGGGCATATTTGTAGTTGCTAAGTTTATATGAATCGTTATGTGTTCTCTCATCCGATTAAGCTTAAGAGTGTTCGCTCTACATACAAATTTTTCATCTGCTTTATTGGCATATGTTTTCATGAAACGTTTTCGTGTTTTATGTTTTTATATATTTTTATTATGAAGTTTGCCTGTTTAAAACTTAACAAACTGGTTGCGGGTTAGAAGTGCTCAAAACGTAAATAAGCCCAAGCGATAAATCCAAGCCAACTATTTGGTCTTTTTGGAATTATAAAGATTCTTGAGCTATTTACAAAGTTGATTTGTTTGGTTTTATTCCAGGTATGGGTATTGTGTAGAATTTAGTTTTGTTAATTTTTTCCTATACATTTAAAAAAGAAATATTTAGCAAACACCAATGCGTTTCGTTTTGCAAAATCTATTAAATAGTAAATTGCTTTTTAAATTTTTCAATCACCTCATTAGACAATAAAATAATTCTTGCCAACAGATTGGCCAGATACTAAAATACTACTAAGATACATTCGTGATTCTCTTAGAAAAAATTAAATTCGCTCAATTGTTCGGATGCATTTTTTGCTTGTTTTGTATTGTATAGTTAACAATTGCTAATTCGCAGGATTTCAAATTGACTATCAACCAATTTTTTTTATAGAACAAATATGTTTCATATGCAATAACCTAGATTCTTTATTTATAAGTGTATTAATTTGTGTCGTTCAGTTGTAATTTAGTTTTGTATCTTTAACTTTGAAGACGTATCATTGTGGATTAGCCCAACAAATAATTAACAAATAACACGGGTACTATCCTGATTTAATGCACGTTAAAAACAAAGATACGTTGTCTTTGTTTATCATGTTAAAATTTGACATACATATGTAAGTAGCAAACTTTTCCAGACGTGTTTAAATTAAATATCGGCTTTATGGGTAGTTTTCGTTTCAGCTTGGAACTTACGAACGCGAACAGAAAAATTGAATTAACTTTCGGGTATTTATTATCGAATTATCACGTAACCTAAAATTACAAGTATGGACAGGATTTTAGACTAGCAGTCAGCGACATTTTTATATAAAACTGCATTGAAATGCCAGAAGTATACAATATTTTCATTTTTATTGTAAATCTAAAACTCTTATTATCGCAATATTAATTGCAAATTATGACTCCACTTTAAGAATATACACTATTAAATAGAAACACAATCATACTTTTGTATTGAACAAAAACCCAATGGTAACTAACGAAAGATCTACAAAATGTAACACTGGTCAACTACATGTTACTATAATTTAAGACAATTTAATATTATTGTAACAAATATTTTATATCGTGTATTCTACCACGAGTTTATGTTTGCTTTACGGTGTCTGTATTTGCTTTGCGATTCCACACAAAGCTGTCCCTAGTATTTACGCAGAGGAGCTGTCCGTTGGCACTAGAGCAGCCGCTGCTTCAGCCAATTCCATGGCAGCAACCCGGGCTTCCGTAAGCGTGGCGTCTGCGTCGAAGCTCGGCTTATGCGTCGGCGACTGACTGGGAGTGCAGTTGGCGCTCTTGGGCTTGCGGAACCAGTTGCCAAAATGTCGCCTTCCCAGCGAACCTGTAGATGTGGTGGAGACTATTTGAGAGCTTTCAGCGCTGGATATTCCGTCCCTGGACTGCGATTTTTTTGGCAATGTCTCACACAGGCGAGACGTAGACTTGGCCGGCGACTCCGGCAGTGAGCTCTCACCACTGGTGACTACTGTTGGTAATTCAAAATCTTGTGCATCGTAATCTGATTGGTCTGAGTAATCGCCCGGCCGCTCCTCGTAATTGTACTCGAATCCAGTCATCTCTGATACATACAGAGCCTTACCACCAAATTGGCGCTCCAGAGCGAGAGTGCTTAGGAAGCGATGCTTGCGGTTCGCCGAACGGAAGCTAAAGTCGTACCATTTGTCCCGGGACTCGCTATAGATGCGTAGGGAGTTCTTAATGGTGTGCCCAAACATTTTTCCGTCCCTCACGTTTACCACGCGACAGCGATCCAGGAAAATGCGTCCTTTGTAGATGAAGTGGCTCCGCTTAATAATATCTCGTTTGCAGTACACCAGCTGGTTATCAAAAAGGAACAGAGTGTAGCTGCTGTTCCACAGATTCTGTTTCTGTCGCGTGGCATCGACTTGCAGGAAGAAGCGAGCACTGTGCAAGTGCAGCGGGGGTCCCTTAAAGTTTTGGAAGCTGGCTTGATGCCTGGCAATCGTCTCGCTGTGGCGTTTGCCCTCATTGACTGCTTCCGTGATGCCGCGCATCGCTTCCAGCGCCAAATTGACAGTGTCCTGAGTGTCGGGTATGTCCAGTTCATTGACATCAAGTTGCTCATAGTCAGTTGTCTTGGCAGCTGACCTCGCGCCGTCTACAGCATTCTCTTCCTTGACTCCCTTTTCCAATGCCGACTTGATAATCTCGTTGAGGTGCAGGGGATAGCGGCAGATTCGTTGCACCGGTGCCAGCAGGTGAGCAGAGAGGGGAAGCTCGGCCAGGTTTTGGGATTCGCGGCAGCTAAAAGTGTTTTTATTAGTTAGCTGCCAAGTTGACTTTTTACAATCCAACTACTCACTTCTCAAGAATTGTACGGGCGTCTTTTACGCGATCGTAGGTCTCAAGTTCTAATAGGGCTCGAGGGTACGCGTTGCAATAGGTGGAGTAGCATAGGAAACCTTTGTGCTGCAGAAGAAATGGTATATTTCAAACGGCTGTCTCCCATGGACTTTAGCTAATTTCTTACCATTTTGAGGAAAACTTTGGCAATCTGGTTCTGCTCGATTCCACGTCGTAAGGCTTCAAGAAACTTTCGCTGAAACTTGTAAATGGCCGTTATGTTGGAAAAGATTAGCCGAATACTGTTTGGCGAGAATATATCGATGCGCTTGCTCATGGCTGGCAGGTACCTGAAATGGGTCACAAATTAAAAATGTGCTGATGATTGGTCAGGTCTCGATCTCTTACCCATCACAAATGGCTGCCAGCAGTTTTACATAATTGACCTCCGTATCAAGCAGTTCGCGAACGGCACTGCGGCGTATGATCGTGCTGTGATCCGGTTGGGCAACGAAGTCCACACTGGGTGCACTCGGAGTTGATGGTGATTCAATGACAATGAGGGTCACGTTGCTTTGGTCTGTGGTCACGGTAACATCTGTGTCCTCGGCAAATGCCGCAACGGGAACAGGAACAGATCCTTCCTCTGCACGAGCTGTTGCTTCCTCAGCCTCCGCCTCTTCAGCCGCAGCCCTGTGCGCCAAAAAGAAATTGTCTGTCTCTGGGCAGTGTATGATGCGCACAAACTCCTTGGGGAACCAGCCCAGCTCAGGACCCAAAATGTCTTCCACGAGATTGGTTTCCTCCTTCTTGATGCGGCCGAACCACCAGGGTCCAACTTCCTTGCGCAGTATCTCTATAAGCATTCCTCGCTCCAGCCCCAGTTCTTGAGGACCGCCCGCCGTGAAGTTGTAGAGTACCTCCGCATAGATGGTTGGGTAGAAGCTCACAGCTGTGGGCCAAAAATAACCATTTTAGTAAAAGTGTGCATTGCATTTGCAGCTTTAGACCTACCTTCCTCGTTCGACGCGACACTGTCGCTGTCGCTATCCTCAAGATCGGGACGACCCATGCCGTAGGACTCCAGGCCGTTCGGTTGACTAAGCGACCGCGTGGGCAGAGACTCGGGCGCCTTGCGCTCAGCTTTTTCTGACTCTCCAATGTTTAAATGCTTGGCTATTTTGGTTTTAACAATAAAGGGGCCAAGGAGGTTGCTCGCCTTTGCAGAGTTGGTGCGTCGTATGGCTCGCATTTTGGAGAGCGCGGCACCATTGGTTAAGACAAAAGCGCGGGGCTCATCCTGGCGGCCCACAGCCATCGCTCGGGAGTACTGCTCATCCTGTTCCAGCTCAATCTGAATGCCCGAGTCACCAGAATTGCACTTGTCGCGTCGGTTGTACTTCGTCTTACGGCGTTCTTTGGAGGTGCGCCAAATGAGGGGCCCAAATCGGTATTTACCAGAGCTCGTGTCGCCGCCCTCTGACCCAGGATCGCCAGTCGTGGTCGTCGTGGCCGGAGGTGCTATGGTTACGGTCGGTGTTGTTGGCGATGTCTTGGTCTTTGGGTGATTGCTTCCTACTGCCGCTGGCGATAACGGAGAGATGTGCATCTGATTTTTGTTGTTAAAGTTGTTTAAGGTGCGCTTGAATTTCTGCAATACGCCCAGGCCTCCACTTCCGCCGCTGCTGCCTGCGATAGCCACTTCCGTACTCTCAACTGCTTTCTGTGGCTGCTCCTCTAAGCACGGCTCGGACAGCGTGGGACTGGAGACCGCCTTTATCTGCTGCGACTGCAAGTAAGAGAAAACAAGTGGCATTATTGACCTGCTTGCAGTTTATGACTAGATATTGATTGACAATCCACCGTGGCTGCAGCATTGGGTGCTGTGACTTCAGCGGAACTCGCCTTCTCACGCGAAACCACAAGTATCTTATCACTTCGCAGCATTGTTTATCCCTTCGTATCAACAACGATGATATCACAAACAGCAATCGTCATAACTATGTCGCAGGAAAATCTCCCAAAATTGTGTTAAGGTAACTACGACGAAACACTAATGAAGCTAATAAAGTTCTGGGGTCCAGGTAGCCGTGGCAAGTATGCTTCAAATAATTACTGCCAGATTTTAGGAGTCCTACTTCGAATGAGCGTTTGCATGCAACAAAAGGCAAGCAAGCTAACATTTAACTGCCCTGGGGAACTCACACATGACGCTCACACATAGGCAATTGGTTGACATTTTTATCGGGTTTCGTTTTTCGTTTGGCAATACTACTGATATGTGTGTTCTCAGCCAGAATCAGGGTTGTGCTTACAGGGTGCTGGCGGGGAATGGCTGAAATATCATTACCTTATCAGGGCACCACTCTCAAAACCACCAATTAATGATAATAGTAAATAGAGTAGAATAATTCGTGCAGCAAGACCCGACCTGAAGCAGACGAGACTTCCATTTGTAGCGCTCGCCAGGCATGAAGTTGCCCTCGGGCACGCTTAGGTCCACTCTCCCTCTGGTGGACAGCGATGCACTCGCAGGGGCGCCCGAATCGAAGTCCCAGAACTTGATCAGCCCATAGGTGTCCATGAGCGTGGGTATTATCAGCTTCTTCATAGCGCCTTCTGCCTTCTGGCAGCGGGACTTCCGCAAACAGCACTGGCAAGTGTAACCGGGCAAAGCGATAACCAATAACTGATAGACCGCAAATGCCGGCAACGCGGCCTGCACATGAGAACCGAGAGTGCTGACGAGTGTTGATGTCGTCGCCCGGCGTATAAGTGTGTGGAGACCCCTTGTAGTTTGGCTCTGGCATTATGGGGGACATAAAGCCTTTGAGATCAACTCTATCTGCGAGGCCTATTGTCAGGAGTCTGGCTGGAAGTGGCTTGATTAGATTAAGGCAAGAATGGCATAGCACGAGCCGCGGCCACTTGTCTCAAATGTCTGCCTTTGTTGCACAGGCTGTGCTGGGTCAACTTATTGTCTGCGACCTCGGCTACAGACTGATACTGATGGCTTGACCAATGACAGCCTGATGATGACTGTTTCCATGTTTTGTCTTGCGTGATTAGTTTTTGCTTCTACATCACCTCATTGGAACAATGGAAGGATGCCCAGAGGCAAAATGCAATTGAAATGATGGGTGGCATTCATTGAGCTATTCAGTTAATGACGAGTTGCACTTAATCCGCTTCAAGATGGTGGTCACAAAACTAAAACGACCCGAGCACCTCTTACGGAGATCATATTTCGGGTTCATTTATGGCGTCAGATAAACCTACAAGGGCTTTAGTAGCATCTATTCAACCATGACACCCTCCTCTTCTCGGATGCGGTTGCCATGAAAAAATTCCAAAGAGTGTAGTGCCCAGTGTATTGAGCGGGAGAGTAGCAAGAAAGTCCCTATTGTTATGTACGGTGATGTGTTTTGCGGTTGCAACGACGCTTATAGCTTTTTTCCAACCCCAGTCATTGGATAATTTCTTATATAAATATCTTGGGCAGAAATGTGATCTGTCTATTGAACTCTCTGCCACCTTACTGCCGGTTAATATTGCTAATGCAGCTCAGAGAAAGTTTGGTCTTGGCTCAAGATTTCCTACACTGTACATTATACCGGCCATAGCATTAATTAGTCCAAGTTGAATGACTTCCCCGCTACTGATGCATTTCATTATGAGCATACTCCTTATGCTTGTCCTGTAGCTGCTCAATGGATTGTAGTACTTACCAAACTCGCAGCACAGTCACTGGCTGTCCCCATTTCATTGCTTCCAGGTTTTGGGATTCTGAAAAATATAGAAGAACACATTTTGTTTAGTGGAAGAAGTCGTGGCCATGAGAATCTAAACGGAAGTATTCGGTGTAGTATGTAAAATCTTTATGACAGCACATTATTTGGCGGAAAAGGGTTCAGCCTGTAAATCAAACTATAGATTTCCTAGAAATCTTTCCTAAGGTTACGCCATTCGCCACAAGGGCTGCGTGTGAGAATGTGGCAGCGAGGGTACTGAATTGTTGTCGCAGGTATAGTTTACAACACAAACAAAAAAAAAAGTGGCTCGAAAAGGAAAAAAAAGGATTTTCTCTATCCGAATCCTATGTAAACTTCGCGAATTCCATTTCCGTATGCTTATTGAAGGCAAAGAACAAGTATTTTGGGAACCGGCACAAACAAAGAAAACAAACACACCGAGACAGGACCCTAAATGCTGGGAAAGGACCGTGGTAATCTGGGGTGGGGAATTAGGAATCAACAGGACATCCTCTCGCACAACGAAAGCGGGAGGCGAAGGTTGTGCGCCCTGGGATATCTCACTGGAATATCTTTTTATTTTTCTTTACCTATAGGCCGCTCCTCACTCGATTTTTCTTTAAACGAACTGCAGAGCAACAGCAGGCCATGAATACTTTGCGTGCGCGTTACAAAAACCATTTATGTTTGGGATACGTGAAGGAATGCAGTTTTGTCTTTGATCCCCAGAACACGGTCCCTACATCAGACAGATGCAGTTTCTTTGACGTTCCGTCCAGGGAGTGAGCTGAAGCCTAGTTCAAGGAATGTAATGAAGCCTTGTTCAAGAAGTGTGATGAAGCCTAGTTCAAAGAGTTTGAGGAAGCCTTGTACAAGAACCGAGGAGATGAAGCCTAGTTCATCAATGACACATTTCCACCACAGCAGCTTACCGTTGCAAGGTCATGTTTCGTTGATCCCTCATGCCAGGCATGGATCGGTTTCTTGGAGCGATGCCCCTATATAGTTGTGCTGATTTCACACTCATACTTTTATTCGGACTGTTTCTGTTCATATTCGACTTGTTGGCTTCTTTTCGCGCTTTGCTGCACTTTGCAGTTGTGGCACTTGGCGCTTCGAGCTGTGGCACACTAAACTGAGTTAGGCTTGACCGAAAGTGATATGTGACCATGCTCAGACTGTTTCACTGTTAAACGGAATCAATGTCGCGATGTCGTGTCCCGACTTCCGATGAGCGCATGCGTACGGTTCGTTGTTCTGGCTCAGACTGATCCTGGATCAACCCTCAACCCTCAGCTGCTACCCAGCTGCTCATCTTGCGATGCACTCAATCTTGCTTATTGTTATTGTTGCGCCGCTTCATAGCATAGGGGAAGGACTTTGAGTGAGTTTGGAGTGCATATAGCAATGATGCAGTTCTCATGGTGCTACGGACTGCATATAGATCCCCTAACAACCAGTTTTTCCCAAACTACGTTTAATCTCAAACATTTACACACTTCTTTTATGAAATTGTAACATTTGAAATTAAAAATGTTGTTTTTGTAGCCGACAGGTTTATACCTATACTTTGCCCATTTTCGAAGCTATCTTCCCGTTTCTGAAGTAAGGGCTCTTTTTCAGCTGCCACTTTTCTTTCCGGACTTCCTCGCTATTCCAAAAAAAGAACTCAAGTGCGGCATTTCCACTCAAGAAGGATAACGCTGAGTCATTGAAGAGGAAGCTATGAAACATCTGCCGCTGGAACCGGTTTTACTCCTGCCAGCTCTTCAGTCGTGCTCTGTCCCGCTCTCAAATGGCGTGTGGTTAACAATTTTAAGTTTTAATGAGCACGTGATCTATCAGCTGGCTATGGGAGTCAATCTCAGTCATAGGCTTGGAAAACGATTGTATTGGAAGGCTCTTCTAAGCACTGCCGACTAGAATGCCACATGTTATAATACAGCTGAAAACTAAACGTCGAGATCCTGAATTTGAATCTGAAATACGAACGTCGCCTCTTAAAGGAACAAAACAGGAAGTCCATCTGCTTCGCTAGGGTCTGTCTGTTTTTTCTTGTTGTAAACAGGCAGGTGCTCAGTAATGTAAATATATTTTTAAAGTATGGGGAAGGCAATACTCGATTTTTTGAGCGAAGCTAGACTTGTTCCATTTTTTTTAACGAATCTCAAGGTTGTTGATATCGCCTGAATTGGTACGAGGACTTTTTGAGGGATTTCCACAAAGACCAGGAGTTTAAATGTACTGCTCAAAGTGCACGGTGTAATGCATAGGCAGATGCAGATGCAGTATCTGAAACTGCAACTCAAATCAAACCGGTTTTTGCAACTCAGACCAGCGAATGTGATGCAGTGGCAGGTAGGTTCGCCCCTATTTGCTACCTGGTATGCGCAAAATTCCCATCGCAATAAGACCGAGCTGTGTGGGCCTTACCACTTACACTTTTAAGAACACTGCTCGATGAGTCTAAGCATTCTGGTCTACTAAGTTACAGTTAACCAACGCGTTGTTCTAGAGACGTGCCACTCCCACTCTAACGCCGAAATCTGTCACGCCTACAATCTTGAAAAGTTCCTATACATATGCAAAAATGTGCTAATTTCGACCACCCACGCCCACTGGGTAAATAAGGGGTATCTGGTAGTCAAGAAAATGGACTTCAGCGCTGTCTCTTCTTTGTTTTCTTTTGTATGTTATGGGGAGAAAAGGCTGTCGAGAATGACTAGCGCCCCACTTTATTAAATACAATTTACAACTAAGCCCATACACATGATCATCACATCAAGCCTACCATGGTTATGATTCTGAAGTGGGTTTTAAGTACAATTTGTGAATGCATAATTAAAGTAACGAATCGAGCTTGGTAAGAGTAGGAGGAAGTAGTATAAGTATGTGTCTGCCATTCGAGGTGCGCATGCAATTCCCACTCCGACACGCACTCTTTGCCGAAAGTTTACACCTTTCTTTTTTAAGATATGTTCTCATAAATTCATCACAAATAAAATGGTATACAGACTGTTAAATTGGGCTAGTAAAGCCTTGTATAATATGATGTTTCAAGTAGTCCATGTCTTGACGGTAATCACCATTATTTAACATATTTATATTAATATAGTTAAAAGCTTTTTATAAGTTTACGAACATACATAATTCCATCATATTTTTCTGGTTATTTGATTAGAGCTCATAAAATAAGAGATTGTTTAGTGAGTCCGCACTTTGAGGCTTGGACTTGTTGTGACTTGCGCACATTCATATTAAATGACGTTGTGGGTACTTCGCCTCATTATGAATAACATATTGACGTGTATTGGTATTAGAGAGAGTGTGTAATTACAGCTTTCGCTGCAATTTGCGTAAAGATAGACACATATCTTCCGGAATTTAAGTCCCAACCAAAGTAAGAAGAAGTAAAGTAAAGTTTATCGATCCGGATGCGCAAATATAGAGCTGGTTTCCATTTGATATTTCTCGGTTGAAATAATATAAAGTTGCCTAAAAAATACAAGCTGCTATTTCCATCAAAATGCCCAGCAGTTTGAGCAAATTCAAACAAAGCTGGCATTGCTTTACTGATAAGCACAGTATAGGAAGGACTGATTATTCCTATATACTATGTACATAAGTTCGGCTGGGAGAATGGAGAATTTGTCGTTTTAAGTGTAGGTGAGAGGTAACCTCAAGTGAGATGAAATACGTGCTCCCTAGCAGTTGTAAGATGTGTATACATTGAATGTTTGGATTTAGTGTTCAGACTTGCAACTCACGGGTTCCTTGAAGTTCATTTGCCGCATCCCAAATATACGATGGGATATTTTGATGACTCTAAATATAACATGAAAGAACGCTAAAGTCGATAATCAGATGCTCTTTACTCAGCTAGTGTGATCCCGTCAAGGATCCTGATCAAGTCGCAAATGCCTCCATTACCTTTACGTACTCTGACGAATCTAGTATACCCTAGCATTCAATTGTAAATGTTTGTATTCAAATGCCCGAAAAAGAGTTTGTTTCCGACGGTAATGAGAGTTCCAAAAATAGAAACGCCGCCAAGACACGATAAGTGACGGCAGATGCACATTGTGTGATGTCGGGGCAGATGCAGCAGATGGGCAACTTGTTTATTTATTGATGGCAGGCAGCTTGAAATAGAAAGAAATCTGGTTTTGGTTTACGCACTGATGTTTTCTGCGTTGCAATGCTTTTGGAGTGGAAAAGGGCAGTTTTGAAACTTCAGTACATCACATACATCATGTGCACCTTCTTTTGGTAATTTGCTGCTCTCAACGTAGTCATAAGCCGACTTCACTTTCAGTCCCGCCCAAACCCTTAGGCTAACGAATTGCAAATGTATGTATGTTTAGCCTGGAAATGTCAAGTGAATTATGCTACCAAGCGGCACCGAAGGATGGTTCGTCGAGCTTCTGACTTCTAGCAAACGCCAGATGCGCCGTCATCTGTCAGAAGTGTTTTTTCTCCAGAGACAAGTTCTCCAACTACCAGAGGGCTGTGGGCGGTTGCAATTTTAGACACAATGTCTCATTTACCGCAGAGGAACCAGGCTGCATTGCTTTGTTGTCTTGCCAGTGCCAGTGAAATAAAACTCAATGAAAATCCAGCGCACCTAGCATCAAAGCCAACGCATGGTCAGCAGATGTGGTGGCTGGCTCGCTATAACTTTCCCCGGGCCGCCTCTACTTTGGGAATGTTATATGTACCATAATTAAACATTATTTTATCCAAATGATTTCGTGCCCGAAAGCATGACTTTCCACTGCGAGCCACTGTGCTGTCAATAAGTTTTACGAGCTATTCAGCTCTACTCCGAAAAAATAAGTAGTAATAGGAGGGCAGGGCTTATGCTCCTTGCCAACTACTTACGCATCATTTTTGGATAATTTCATTAAAATCAAAATTCTTTGGAAAGTTAAATACGCAGCAATGATTCATAGGGCCCACATTCCGAAATAAAATATATCTATTCAACTTGAAAGTGTGCGTAATGGACTTCGCTATTTTCGTGTGCAAGTATCTCAAACTCTTCAAGTTTTTAAGACTTCATGGCAGGAATTTGGCATCAACTTATTCTACCACAACGAGGAATTAAAAACTTTTTGAAAGCCATGAGCCATTTTTGAAACCGCGGTACTCCAAAGCATGTTTGGAATGCCGATCAGTCGAATGAATGTGACGAATAAGCCGTGCCAGCTCGCGATGAATCGACTCTCATATCAACTGTTTGGTTCCTCTGACCCATAATAT
Source organism: Drosophila teissieri (assembly GCF_016746235.2). Classification (NCBI taxonomy): domain Eukaryota; kingdom Metazoa; phylum Arthropoda; class Insecta; order Diptera; family Drosophilidae; genus Drosophila; species Drosophila teissieri. The sequence goes on along the minus strand of NC_053031.1, from coordinate 305,646 downwards.
AACTAAAATCTTTATAAACAAGCATTTCCGCTTCTAAAAGCTTTTGATTAAACAAATATGAGACACCAAATTGCCTGCAAACTCCACAAAAATGTTTGTACCGAAAAACAAAAGTTGGGGATTTATGCAGGGATGCGCGTAGGGGAAATCCTTTATAAATAGGTTTATATATGGGATTCGTTATAACTCGTGTCCATCCGCCTCAACAGGTACGTCTGAATGGCCCAGTTAACACCGCAGGAGTGGCAGGCAGGAAGTCAAGTGAAAATTCAAGGATCAGGAGTTCAGTAAGTAATTCGTCAGTGGGCCGCGAAATGAGCTTTAAATGAGCTCATTCATTAGCCAGTTACTTAGAAATACTATAGTAGGAGACTGCGATTTAAAGTAAATATTTGGAAGTCTTTCCAGGGGTCGCCGTCCTTGGGGAACCGGAACCAACTTACTCGTCACTGGTGCTCAAGGACGAGTCGCCAGCTGCATCCCCTTCCCGGGGCTCCGCGTCAGGCGTCGCGTCACGCGCTTCGTTGGCGCCTGATGCGGGCGGAGAGGACGAGGGCGAGTCCTCCACGGGCAAGTACCACGTGGTGTGGGAGACGCGATTGGCGAAAACATCCTCGCTGCTGGCGGGTGGCGGGGAAGTGGTAAGTGTGGTCAGTGCGGTGGGGATGGTGGCTTCTCTGGGCTGCATCGTCACGACGGCGGACTCCTCGAGCTCGGTGGCCGAGGCACGCCCACTATCCGCGCCCGTTGTAGACATTTTCATATGCGTCCGTGCCCGTGCCCGTGCCCGTCGTTTTTGCGTAATAATCTTCGCTTGCTGTTATTGATTTTCGCCTATGTTTCTTATTTAGATGCGCTATTTGCGTTCTCTCGCGCCGTTCTCCGTTCTCCTTCTCGTTCCCTATGCGCTGGCACACATTTTGGCTTCTGCCCAAGCGTTCCCGAGAATGCCAGCAGTACGTATACACCAAATACACCGCATACACCGTATACCCCGCATACACAGATACACACACGCGGGGCAGCCTACGCTTGGCGTTCTGTTCGTTCGTTCGGCGACCGGCAAGGGCGTCAGTTCCTCGCACTTCCACGGATTTCGGTAGGTATATGGACACACTGCGTGTGGAGACCGATCTAGGAGCGGGTTATCCTGTTGGAGATGTGGTCAATGGCTGGACGCGGACGCGACGCAAATTGCCAACAGCTGAGTTGCGTTTAGGGGGCGGAAAGACGCGCGCACCGCCGTTGCTTTAAGTGCATTTTTTCGCGTCCGCACAACTATTGTTTTTTTCAATATTTGCTGTTGGTGTGACCGCGTGCGCGTTGGAGAAATACCGCCCTCATATGAAAAATACCAGATGCTGCCAAGTGCAGGCGTTAGCCGAGTTCCCCACCAGGATCTTGTCATGCTTTTCGCAGTTGGAAATGCGCGGGCTTTTTGAATATGAGACGCATGAAAGCGACTTTTGCTGCCGTCAGTTTAGTTACTCCGTAGTTACAACTCTTTAATGAGAAGTCTTTTTTGGAGAACTACTGAATCCTCACGCAAAATAAGTCTGCATAGCTAATACACAAGCAAATCGAATGTTAAAAGGGAAAAGGTACATATAAATTATGTTAAAAAGTTAAAAACTTCTAACTAGCTGATGAATGATTAGTGTTCATTAGCTTGCTCCTTAAAGTATTCCCAAGCCACAAACTTGCCTTCCTATTACGCAACGAAGGAGCCAATTTACTGCGCATGCTTGCGCCTACAAGTATGCAACCAATTTGACAACTTCCCCTACACTTTCAAATTGACCAGGGGATTTCAGGGATTTTTATTGTAACTGGCAGGACTTCAAGAGGCTATATATTTCGCACAACTTCCGTAGTAGTGGCCGTCTATGTCAATACTGCTCGTCAGCTGTATTTGACTCCTTTTGCCTCTCGGCAACACGAAGGCCCCCTCACCAACACCAACACAGTCATTGCTTATTAATGGACTACGTAAAAAGGACGCAGGACAACAGTCGAGAGGGCGATGGGCAGGCTGGGTAGGATGAGTAGGATGGGAAGGATGGCTAGGACGATGTCAAATGTGTGTCTATGGGAAAGTCGAGTAGTAGGTCGCTGAACTCGGTATTTTGATATGGGAGACTGTGCCACAGCCGGTTGTTCATTTGCTTGACAATAAAGAGGAAGCGGATCCTTTTTTGTCCTCGCGACTAGGAGGGTGGAGGATGGCTGAAAAGCTGCTGGCGTAGAATGGATTATTGAATATTGAATCATTTAAGGGAAATGGACAGTGACAGTGCGGCACCCAGTATTCCCTCGCTCCCGAGTTTAGGAACAATCGATTGGAATCGCTATAGACGCTAATTATAGTAACCAAAAGAAATGCAAAAAACATCTTACCCATCAAGATAAAGTCTTCGCAGCATTACACTTGGCAGAGACCGACTTCGTCCCGTCCTCCCGCTCTTGTTGCTTATAACCTTCCTAGAATGGGAAAAAACACTGATGACTCATCTATTAGACACCGTATCCATTTTTTTTCCGATGTAGCCACTCATCTTATCGTTATTAGCAATAGTATTTAGCAGAAGTTGCAGGGTAAAACTCACCTGGAGACAA